>NC_092860.1:76626310-76845296 GCF_032062135.1 Pyxicephalus adspersus
AGATACAGATATAGATGGATAGATAGATAGACAGATAGATAGATAGATAGATAGATAGATAGATAGATAGATAGATAGATAGACAGATAGATGTTCTCTTTAAACATTACCTTTACATTCACACTGTAACCATTGTGAAATAACAATACCAAGCTTATATGCAGGTACAAGTGGTCTGAATGATATTTCCTGCCAGGGTCAGGTTGTGTTTACATTGGACATTTTAGGCAGCGCTTTGATTAATTATGTTTGCGCTGCTCTGGCCCTGGAAAATAGCTTTATGCTGGAGAGTATGTTTTTGGTTATTATTATTCTTCTTTAGTTTATCATGAGCATACAAAATTTGCTTGTACTCCATGCAATCTTACTATGTTTAGTGTGCTCCCCCCTCATCCCAGCAAACACCCACAGAATGCAGTAGTGTATATTTTGTGAGATAAAACAAACCCCATGCATCAAATTAACCAGAGAATCCCTACAAAGTCAATTGAACTTTTTTCAACATTCTTATTAATAGTATAATTCCCTGGTGAACAGACTCAATTGTATATGCAATATTCCTAAATAGGGTAAAAATCTAAGTCTAGGTAAATACACTATAGTTTCCCTTTAATGGAAGAAAGGAGAGATGAGGAGAATTGTTTACAGATCTCCCAGCAACATTATTAGGGCAGTCTCTGCAGCAATACACACAGCACTGAGCTGCTGGTCTGCTATTATAATTTAACAAATAACATATGCACTGCTGGCTTTCAAAGCATTAGCAGTTTTAACTATTACATAGTCTGGATTTTGCTTTTTAAAGTACATTACAATTAGTTGCATATTTTTTATGCTTCTGTTTAGGATAATTAGAACTTATACAATCGTTTCCTTTCTATAATAAGACCAGAAATGTTTAAATGAATGATCCCTCAGACTGTACTCCAGCTCACATGCTAGATGTTACTGTGTTGATCATGGACAATATAGTAGGCTTGACCCTAAGTTGATACATTAGGCCTGATTTATTAACGCTCTCCAAGGCTGGAGAGGATACACTTTCATCAATGTAGCTGGATGATCTAGCAAACCTGGAATGGATCTGGTCCATGATTGAATATATTTGCTAACTAATAGCAATTGACTTTAAATAAATCCATTCCAGGTATTGCACGATCACCCAGTTTCACTGATGAAAGTGTATCTTCTCCAGCCTTGGAGAGCTTTAATAAATCAGTCCCAATGTGTAATGTTTATCCAACTCAGTTTAGTCATTGTTTAATTTGAATTTGGCACACCAAAAGGTTTTCTCCAATGGTGGATATCCAGGAAGGAAAGTGAGGGTGGAATGTCAAATGCATCAAACCAATATACAGTAGGATAGAGATAAAAGCAAATCGGTAAAGGATTAAAACTTGGGCATTGGGAAATATCCAATAAACAGTATCCCATGCAAAACAATCAGCCATTACAAAGGCATTAATCAATAGGCAGGTCAGGAAGGAGGGCAGGAAAAGAGTCCACACAAAAGCATGTTATTTGGGCTGGACAAAGATACTAACAAGTGTACACGCTTCTGTCCCTTTTTACTTTCCCATGCACCTCTAAAAATGCATTCAACAGTTCCAATCTACATTTAGGTTAAAAGTGCCGCTTTTATAAGAATATTGGTGCTGCCACTGCTAGTATTTAAAATGCTTGTTGTCTAGCTGTGTCTGGTTTCTGTACTGAATCACTGACTGGGAACAAACATACAGCAAATAAGTATCAGAATAAAGTCAGCAATCCTTATCTCAGGGTTTGTTCTAAGTTCATGACTTGGAAAGTGTTGCAGCCATCAGCCAATGTGTTTACCATATAGTATCTTTAAAAACAGATTTCAAGTAATGTGGGATTTATTAATCCTAAAATAGAGAACATTCAGCTAAGCCTTTCCCTTTTAAGGTGCCATGAATGTTCTGTGCAGTCTCTGCCCTGCTGCAGTATTTTTAATTACAATAACAAAAATATTATTATTATTATTATTACACAGTATTTATATAGCGCCATCATATTATGCAGCGCTGTACAAAGTTCATAGTCGTGTCACTAGTTGTCCCTCAAAGGAGCTCACAATCTAATGTCCCTACTACAGTCATATGTCATTAATGTAGCCTAAGGTCAATTTAGGGGGAAGCCAATTGACCTAACTGCATGTTTTTGGGAGGTGGGAGGAAACCGGAGTACCCGGAGGAAACCCACATTTATCTTATTTTACTGCAAAACTACAACAGGCAGATTTTAGGTCTGTGCGGCTAGATGTGGTAAAAAAAATAACTTCCTTGAAAGTGCACAAGTGTAAATGTACAAGACTCTGTAAGTCAAATACAATGTTTCATATTCTTCATGTGCTCATATCATGTGACATCCTAAACCACAGGCCAGAAATTCTCAGCATCACACTCAAGATTTTGAGAAGATTGATGAGTGTTGGACAAAGCAATGTATGCAGTCACATCTGTATGTAACTGGTGAAATTAAAACCGCTACAGCATAACAGAATAGAGTCAAAATGGTGAATCTAAATCCAGTGGTAATTGCTGGCAGTTACAAAATTCAGTGTCGAAATAAATTCATGTCTCCTCTCACATGAACGGCCATAACACGCAGCAATTATAATACAGAGAAAAACCATGCCAGCACATTTACAAAACCAGCAGATGGAAAATTCATAGTAAATGGATACATAAATAAGTAGAAGGCAAGCTTTTAGGTCACCACCGTCCACACCTCCAGTCTCAGATTTTCAAATAACTCTGGTAAGATATATTTGAAAACATAAGACAGAAACCTTAGTGCTTCCGCAAAGCTATTTACCAAACTTTAGATTGGGCTCTAATTTAAGATTCTGAAACTGTTTATGTAAAAATGGGTCATTTACCATGGACTCCTGATACACATGGAGTTTTACAGGCAGAAAGTGCCTTTTGACTTAAATAGCCCATACATACAAGCACACGTTTTCATGTTCTTGCACATTACAATGTAAGAAGACTGCAGCATCTGTGTAGTTACTAATGCATACCAATGTTTCTTTTTCCAGTATGCCCAAGCACCCCATAATTTGTAACTTGCATATTCTGTTCTTAATGACCACATGGAATCACTGAAAAATCTTTGTTTCCAGCCAATTAGATCAGAAAGTACCTAACACTTCTTTCAGGCTATGTTTGATGTTTAAATATTAAAAATAAAACATGGGATTCCCTCTCCTCCTGTTTCATTGTTTGTACTGGTTTGCCATTTGCAAACCCCTATTTATTGGCGCATAAAGATTATTAATCATAAAATGAGCTAAGTTATTCAAACAACACTATTGAAATAGAATTTTTTACAACCCTATGGAAAAATAATATTTAGAGGGAAGCAAGACATGAAGGTACAGTCATCTTTTGTGGTTAACCATTTGGGTAGCCATGCTACAAAAACATTGGACACCAGGTATCAGGTGGAAAACAAGAACTATCTCACAGGGTTTTAGGGTTTTCTATCTTATCTACTTAATTATGGTACATGGCAGCCTATGTGGGTGGCCCATACACAGCAAGACAGTTGTGTATCAGGACACTGATCTAATATTTATAGGTACTTGATGTCACACATTACATAACTGAGAAGCAGGAGACCCCTCTGAACATGTCACTGCACCCAACAAGACGTCAGAGAAGGAGTGCCTTTACTTGTCTTGCATGTAACTAGGATTTCTGGACAATTAGATGGAGAAAAGTAAAGATTTCCAAAAGTTGCCCATGGCTCCACTGTATAGGTTCTCCATTTAACCTGTCCTGGTGACAAGGGCAAGAAGTCTGGGAAATCTCAATTATTATTATTATTATTATTATTATTAATAAACAGGATTTATATAGCGCCAACATATTACGCAGCGCTGTACATTAAATAGGGATTGCAAATGGCAGACTAATACAGACAGGGATACAGGAGGAGAGAACCCTGCCCCGAAGAGCTTACAATCTAGTAGATTGTAAATGTCAATCTGACATAGGATCTCACCTTTTCTATGCAGCTTGATAAATGGGGATATTGGCACCTGCAAAATATTGCACACCCCTGCTCTTTCCTCATTACCAGACTTATATGCTGTGGTTGCCTTTCTAGCTTATCCTTGGTGCATATGCAAGTTCTCAGCCATGCTATACTGCCTACAGTTTGACATATGGATCTAAATTGATTAATAAATTCTGGATTTATAAATTCTATCTAGATTAATAAATTCTAGATAAATTATAGTTTATGATATAGTTGGTATTTGAGCCTGGCACAAAATGGATAATAGCACACATAGCATTTATACTGTTTTCACTGTTCTGTTTTTTTTATGGTATGTGAAGCCTCTTTCTAACTTTTGTAAAAGAATGTTCACTCTGGCCTTAGTTAAAGTGTGACTCAAGGAAAACCCCTAAATACTCCAATAAAATACAGAGAGAGACAAGGTCATAGGCCAAGGATACCACCAAAAAGACACCCAAAAAGATAGCACCACTTTTCTGTTACAATTAAACAATACACTTCTGGCTGGTATCCAGTATCCAACCTTCTAACTAGACAGTAAAATAAATGCAGCAACATAAAGAGGTCACCCTTCTGTTTCACTATGTTCTCTACCCCAGTCAGTGGGCCTGTTAGCTCTCCAAGGCTGGAGAGAATACATATTCATCAGTGAAGCTGGATGATCCAGCAAATCTGGAATGGATTTCTTCAGTCATTTGGTATTTGCTAGACAATGTTTTGAACTCTGGAGCAGATCCATTCCAGGTTTTCTGGATCATGGAGCTTCACAGATGAATATGTATTCTCCCCAGCCTTGCAACGCTTTAATAAATCAGGCCCAATGTGTTTCCTGTAAATATATTTGCACTCATTGGCTTCTTCACCACTTCTATCTCTTCTCAACCGCAATATTAACTTTTGCTCTGGAATGCTGGGTTACTGGGAATAGTACTGATATCAATGACAAGAAGTCATTAGGTTTGTATTGTTAGTATAGTTAGGTTTGTATTGCTCTCCATGTCTCCCCTGGGATTCACCTATTTCCTGTAGTGTCCATTGTCATGATGACAGAAAGTGATAAGGAATCCAAACTTTGGAGCACAATTAGAGGGAACTTTTCCAATTTTCTAATAGCATACTTGTTACAGTGACAACTAAGACAGCAATTTCTTCACCTTACAGAGATTTTACTGTTATTTTTTTAAAGTTAAAAAATATCTCCAAAATGAAAAACATGCGTTTCACTTTTTCTACTCTATCCAAAAAAAAAAAAAAAAAAAAATTGTTGCCTTTTCCCTTATACTTAAGTTAGTTGATTTTTTTCCTAGGTCTCCTTTGTAAAACTCAACCTGTTGACTCTCCTTTGTCTGTATCACTTTAATAATAAAACTTCCTGGCTTGTAGCCCACTTTTTATACCATCATCTAACTTCCTTTAGTGCTCTTTGTTTCATACGATATGACTTGTATAAATATCGTACATGCTTACTGGAACTTCATGGTTCTTAAATATATATATACGGTACTGAATCACGTCAAATCTTCTAGCATGTACTATGAGTTTTTTTTTTTTTACAAACAGGATATCACTTCTTTGTGAATTAATAAATGTAGCAGTGTTAGACCTTTCCTGAACTTTTTATTCTATGATTTTGTAGGAAGGGAGATGGCGTGACTTTAGGGACAAATGCCTGTTCCATGTCAAAACATCTGCCTGACCTCTCTTGCACTCACGGGAGTAGTGGAAATTTGACACACACACACACAATGAGATCAGCAAAGAAAAGGGAGGATGCTTCAATTTCAGCACGCTGTATTAGTTATTAACCTCTTCTGAGCCTGATAACGGTAAAATTGTTAGATCTATCAAGGCCTTAATGTTCTTAAGGCCCAGTTCCATACTCACTTGTCCAGCACATAGTACAAGTCAAAGGCTCCTTGGCAGTTGGGTTCATCAGCCATAAGAGGAGAACTAAAAGACAGAAGAATAAGCACAGCAGATAGCATCCTCCAGATCCTTGGGAGCTCCTCAGTCCTGCACCTCTTCATTGTTTTTCCTTTATCTTCACACATGGGTGGGGATCCTTTAGTACTGCAATAAGTGAAATAGAGAAAAAAAAGCCTTAGGCAGAGTCTTCTTTTATGCAGAACAGTTTCTGTCTTTTTTACACATTTGCGTCCCTTCCCCACATACACACAGATACTATTAGCCTTCCTCTTCTATGCTTTTTGTTGTCCCTGGAGCCTGTTTCTCAGTTTCCCCCTTTCTTTCCTGTTTCTGATTTTGCTTTGTACCGTCTCTATTCCTGCTGTGTGTTCCAGCCAGAGGTCTTGGGATCACAACTGAGCTCCCTGGTGCTGCAGCTCCCTGCTTAGTGTTCCTTTTTAATCCTTTGTATAAGTTTGACTTTTTTGTGGCAGTAGTTTAGTTTTTTTTTCAGTTAGTGACGGTTAGTTCCCCTTGTATCTCACCTTATATAGAAAGAGGCAATCCGTTCGTTTGCTTCCTGCAGCTGTGAGTGATCTGATAGGAGTGTTGAGTGTATGACTGGGAGGGGTGGGAGTAGTCTAGTAGCAGCATGCTTGGAGCACACATAACTTTACTCACAATTCTAACTGTACTCAACTTCAGCCCCAATACTGGCTAAGTGGTTAACCTCATCCAAATCCAGTGATCACTATACCAAAAATAATACAACTCTGTAACTAAGATTTGCAATGTTGATGTCATATAAACACTTAAATCAAGAATAAACTCCATTATTATATCTGCACTGTACCCTTGTAAAATATCAAAATTACTGGCATCAGTACTGTACGGATTATTGTGCTTATATATTATAGCCTATTCATCTGACATTTGCATGCTTTGCCTGACAATTCAATGCTCCTATAATACATATTTTCACCTACAATCTGATTCATGATCCTATATAATTATCAGATATGAAGATATATGTTTGGGGGCACATATCTGTCACATGCAGAGATGGTTTAAGGCCAAATGGGACCTTGGACAAATATAAAGTGGGGGCCTCAAATGAACAGCATTTCAGCTCCCTATACCCCTGCCATCTAACAGTTTGCACCCTGAGCAAGACCCAGGCAATATGAGAGCTAATTTGATAGAGAAAGGTTCCTTTATAGTAATGGAGTAAAATTCATGATATCTTGGTCTCTATGCTTCACCTGCATTAACACAAAGACCAGAGGATCTTAAGGTGCGTACACACTTCCAATTTTTATCGTTCCAATCGAACGACGAACGATCGATTGGGCAAAAAATCGTTCGTAAAAAAGTAACCAACGACGCCGACGAACGAGGAAAGTCGTTGAAAATGAACGACCGGACCGGCGGATCGGATTGGACGACGATCGTTGAACATCGTTCGTGTGTACGGTCGTTCGTTGATCGTCCATGGGCTGAGCATGCGTAATGCACGAACGTTCGTTCACTTTCCTGTCGTGCACATAGTTCCTCTATCGTTTAAACGATCGTATCTATTGTGTGTACAATATCTACGAACGATCGTGTCGTTATCTCTATGTGCAGGATCGGTGCTATACGATCGTTCATATATATCGTGCAGGAACGTTCGTCGTTCGTTTTCCGACGATAATAATTGGAAGTGTGTACGTAGCTTTATTCACCCCATCTGGAAGCAATATGCACTCTACTTGTCCCCTCCTGGGGACCCCACATTCCTGCTTCAGGGTCCCCCCCCCCCGTGAAGTTAATGATAAGTGGTTTCATTTGCAAAGAGAACCTTGGATTTCAGTGGATTCACTATGACTATCATGTGAATTATGGGATATTTCCCCAACAGCTTATAGAAAGACATATTATTACTAATTTTAATTACAAACTTTAAAATTTTAACATCAATTATAACAGAGACCCTAAGATGTAGCACAGGGAACCTAAACATTCCACACGATCCTCTACAACATTTCTGATGCCTACATTATACTATGCAAGTTCTTAGGCTGATTGCACTATTTATTGAGTCACATATTTACATATGCAGCAATAGAAGTTGCAACTCCCTATTTGTGTGCTTGTTTCAGGCTGATGACCTAGAATTTATTTTTTATCATACCATGATCACTTTAAAGTTGAAAAAACATAACATAGTTATCTAAATAATTTGTCCATTCCTTTATGGTCTTACACAGCAATATACTTACCATTCTTTATAATGTTGAATTAATGGAGTGTTGTTTTCCAGGAACCCCTCCTTCAGATACATCTGTGACATCAGTTCTCTTATGTGACCACTATAAGTGAATCAAAAAAATGCACAATTCTTTTTAGTTTAGTTGTGTAATGTATGGTTGGATTTAAGTGATGACACAATACTGTCTGTATGTACGGTACATGATACATTCCCCTTTAAGTATGCTTCTGTAAACCATTGCACAGAAAACCAAATCCATTAGCAATGGCTATAGTGCAGACCTAGACATAATGGCTTCTTAATGCAATAATACAGTACTCATGAGATCTCACTGAAGTAATTATTTAACTACTTTATCTCCAGACTACATGGCATGCAAAGGACATGAGCTTCTTCATGAAATGCTTTTATCTTCCATGTCATCTTTATCTGTTTGTTTGGTGCTGCAGTTTGTATGTTGAAAATCTATGTTGTTTTAAGCTCACTGTTGTGTAACATACTAGATTTAAAAAAAAGGTGTAGGATAGTAAACAGCATTTTACAACATTTGCCTATTTTACCAGGGGAAGAGATTGAAAGACTTGAGTAAGGCTACAAATGCTGCAGATTTACATGTCTTTTTTTGATATCTAGGTCTGAAGTGAATTAAAAGGAATGGGTGGGCCAAACACTCCATCCCTTTCCCAGGCCAAGAATTGGAGGGTGCATTGGAGCACATGACAAATCCTAATGAAAAGGAATTTCCATTTCAGATTGTGGGATGATATTGGAGCTTGAGGCTAGGTGTGGCTCAGGAAGACAGGCCGATGTGAGGTCTATATGATGCATGTATGTCAAGAGGCTGGAGGAAGCCTGTATACGGGAAGAGCCAAGGAAGTCTCCTAAATTAGGAAGTTGGCAAAGCAGGCATGCTGGCGTCCCTTTTCAGAATGACATTTGTGGGTGACTTAGACTTTAAAGAATGCTACAAAGGCGACCTTGGGAGTAAGATGGGGCCTTGCTATAGGAGAGTTACTAGGAGCAATGGCATGACAGCGTGGAGACAGGTCTCCGACACTAATGAATGATTATCATCATTTTGAAATTGCACACAGTGATGTTAAAGGTATTTTCTTTTCTGAAAGAAATTCAAGACAGATACTTTATCTGAGTGCAGCTTGGTGTGATTTGATGTCTGCTGATTGAACTTCCTCTCCATTTTTTAGATAATCTGATATTACAAGGCACATCATATTATTCTGATAATAGTATAAATAAAAGTTTTACCATGTCAGCATATTTTGATTTCACAGATCATATGATGATTTTCATATTGTTAGTCAGTATTCAAATGTAAATTACCCATGTTTACTGCAAGCTAATACATTCCTCTCCTGATGTCTGTGCCAAAAAGTCTGCACTGTATTGAAATAAACAAAAAGCCATCTGAAGACTTCAGGAACCAACAATTCCTGGTCTCCCTCTGTGCTTGTAGTTTTATCCACTCGCTCCGTAGATAAACACTGTTTCCAGTAGTGATGTTAAAGCCAGTGAAAGGAACCACCAAGTGCAATGGGAGACTGAAAAAATGATTATGATGAAAGTGTTGGTTTGTAATATTCTTGTTGGTTGCTTTTAATTACAGCTCAACTGGTGGTCTTCAATCAAGAGAAGCAAGTTTTGCTATAGTACATATATATAGTACCATACATCATATTACATATAAAGTCAGTATGAATGTCTCAACATATATATATATATATATATATATATATATTCACTGAGCACAGTATCAGCACTGAGAAAAAACATTTGGAAGTTTTCTCTGTACAATTTCTAAGTAAGTAGCAGAAATATCATTGTTGTAAAGAGGACTTCTGGCATGGCTACCATCCTATAGGTTTACTTAAAAAAATGTAGCCTCGGTAATCAGTGGAGTACAAATATTGTAATATTTAGCGGATCATATTCTAAAAACCCTCCCCAGAACTTACAGAACGGGCTTTTGGTTTAGAAAATGATCTGCAATTTTTCTTTAAGATGGTATTCCACCCTCTACATTTCCACCTCTGTCAGCAACAAAAAGCAGTCAATGACTACATCATTCACCAAAACACCAAAACAAGGCAGAAAGTGTTTGCTGCTTTGAGCCTGGCAATGACAGCTGATCGGGGACATGTGTTGCCCACTAAGACCCTTTGAAAATGAAAATAAGTTAATCAGTCGGATAAACTGTGGCATGAAATATATCATTCTTCTCATATTTATCACAGCACGTCACATGTTTTTTTAATTCAACCAGTCACAGTTGTTCAGAGACATATGTTTTTTAGTGAGACCATTTGAGGAGGTAACTGGATTTATCAGTAAGAGAACTGTAGTATAAATAATAAAACTCCCTCTCTTCTTTACATTTAATAAAGCAATGACAGTAATGGGGAATGATTTGTAGGAGATAGTGAAGCAGAACAGGAAGGGACAACCTTTTATTTTTGTAAAGGAAGAAATAATACTGCTAACACGTCATCTTGAGTAAAAGGCAGATTAATATCCTGTCTAGTGAACGTGCCAACTTAGCCCATGAAGACGTTGGCTTGTTTACAGACTGAACAGAGCGAGACTACAAAGTAACTGTTGCAAAATAGCCATTATCATCTTAAGTTAACTTACGTTTTTCTACTTCACTGTGTGTATTCCAATGACTTTCTTTCTCTTTAGCTAGTACAAGTAAAAAAGCAGCATCATTAGCTCTAGCTGTAAAAGTAGCAACAGCAGTTGTGAATACTAATCAGCATAATGGCCTTTTCTCAGCTGCTGCAGAAATAAAGGCAACTATGGATGTCTTAAAGTTGTATTCAAGCCTTACCTTTCTTCTTCTACACTTGTTTTCTCCTGTAGTTAAAGTGAATAGTTTTGCTTCCCTGAACACTAACCTTCCACACAGAATGATTTATTAAAGCTCTCCAATGCTGGAGAGAATACACTTTCATCAGTGAAGCTGTGTGATCCAGCAAACCTGCAATGGATCTGGTCCAGGATTCAAAACATTAGCAAGCAAATTGGAAATTACTTTTAGGAAATTTATTCCAGGTTTGCTGGATCATCCAGCTTCACTGATGAAAGTATATCCTCTCCAGCCTTGAAGAGCTTTAACAAATCAGGCCCAATGTATCATGAGCGTCATTTACTGCATGATAGTCTACCAGCATCATCAAACCCTTACCTTTCACTGATCAGCACCTATCTTAGTCCTCCTCTTTAAGTGATTTGCTTTTCATCTAATGTAAGCGTCATGTGTGGGTGTTGGCTAGGGTGGGCTGTATGCAGAAATGCCAACTTCTTCAGTTGTAACCTACTTTTCTTTTTGTACAGGGGACTCCTATTATGAAAAGGTTAGTAGTGCTGGTTATGGTTTAGAGTTTTAGGCAACCCACAAATGTTAGAGGTTCGCTGAAAGTATTTCATGTTATATCATATATAATTAATTAATTTGGTCATTTTTTTATTTGTTCTGCACATGATGGGCCATGACTTACCACTATACCTTCTATGACTGGGACTTTATACAATATTCAGGACAGGAGAAATACTAATTGTTAACAATAAGATTTTGTAAGATCAAGCAAGGCTTTAATTTTAATCACAATACAGATGGACAACCCCAAACCCCATGACCTTACATGTTCTAGAGAAGAACACTAAACATTACACTAAAGCAATTACTACCAGCATGGAAGGAAATCTTATGTGTATTACATTTTGGGTAATACTATATATGTAAAAAATAAAATAGATGTAAAACTTACAGAAGTTTACTTCACTCTGTACCACCTCTAACTCCAATGCTGGCTTTCTCAATTAAGGAAAGGAATCCTGCAGTTATGTTTTATAGAATAAATCCCCCTCCCTCCGGTGTTCTTGTTAATGTGCATGCACAATGTGGCTGCAAAGTTTTTTGGTTTACCAAAGAAATGTATGGAGTCACAACATAGAATGTTTCTCTGGAAAAGCTGTGCGGCAGCAGGCAGGCACACACAAAACAGAGCACTAGAATGAGTAGGAAAGTAATTATTTGACCTGGTGGATTTGGGGGAATCAAAGAACAGTCTCCAAAAGATCCAGGGATTTCCAGGGACGGTTAGGAGTTATGTTACTTGTTTCAGACATTACCCATGAGGAATCAAATGTTGCTCCTCATGTGCATCCTTCACACCCCGTCTATCATTTCTTATTGTAGCAGTGGTCCAGGAGTAGGAGTAGTATGTAATGCTGTGGTCCAGCAGGGCATTGGGGTTGAAAGAGTGACAATGCATTGAGAATTTTACTTTCAGCATGTCAGAGCTTTTTCAACACAAAAATAAAGTAACAAGAAGTTTAATTACTGGCAAGAGTACCAGCTATTTTATGGAAGAAATTTTACCCCTCTAATGAAATTGCAACTTTCATTGGGGAGCGGGGCACATTCACTTTAAAGCTCAACTGAAATATCACACTTTGGTATCCCTTTATAGTTCTGTATCCCAAATTCATAGCTTGTGATTGATTTTTATGTTAGAAAACGCTTGAAAACCCCTTTTTTTCTCAATGAAACTGTTGCTTTCATTCCTTACATTGCTGTCCTCCGTGCTTGTCAAAGATAAGTAATACCCATTCCTCTCAGCACTTCAACTTCTTCATAAAGACTTGTTTTGCTGAGAAAGGTAGGTGGTATAGCTGACCGGTATATATATATGTTACTGAGATCAGTGGAGTACAGTGTAAGAATACAATGTGAGTGGTTAGTACAAAATCTACTAGCTGCATATCTATGTCTTTTTACATAAATAGTCCTTACCTTATATATTTTCTATTTTTCACTGTACATATATTTTAGGTCTGGACAAGAGATGCCTGCATGGGTCACTGAAGTTGGTTTAGTCATGGCAAAGTAGAGCGAGTAATGACTTTTGTATCTAGAATTCATTTTCAGCCATTTAGAAGAAAGGAACACAGGTGTAACATATCCACAAAGACACCTGGTAGGATTTTTTCCATTAAAGCCCAAATATGGAAGTAAATTTAAAATGTAACATAGTAGTTGTAATGCGCCTGGGCACACAAACCACAACCAACTTCAGATATCCTTGAATCAGGTTTATTCAAAACAGCACAGCACAGCAAGGGTTAATTTCAATCAAGCAAGGTACAGAAGGATAAGGCAAATGCAGGTCAGTAACAATCCGAGGTCAGGGCTGGCAGCAGGCAGAATGGTCAATAACAATCCGAGGTCAGGGCTGGCAGCAGGCAGAATGGTCAATAACAATCCGAGGTCAGGGCTGGCAGAGTTCAGTCAGAGTTAGTTTCAGACCGGGTCACTGAGGAGATGACAAGCAGATAAAGTTTAACATACACAAAGACACACCCAAGCACACTGTGGTAACAGAGGCTATAGCGGGCAATGGTGTAATGGACAGGCTCTCCTTAAATGGCCAGGATGACCAATCACCTTGCGCCACCTGGCACTGTCTGATAGGAGACTGAGTAAATCCCCTGCAGCTGATTGGCCGCAGGGAATTCAAACTAACTCTGTCCCGCCCTAGGGCGAGGCAGCCGAGTGCCACGCCCTCGGGGGGTACAAGAGGGACGCATGGTGACACGCGCACCTCTTCCCACAGTACCCCTAGGACGTGCACTACTTTGCACTTGCAAAGGAGTGCTGGGAGCAGGAACCACATCCAAAGGGATGCAAGGGCTGCTGCCTGGCTGAACAGTACTTTGGCCAGGGTGGATCCCTCCGCCTGCAGAGACAGACAAGCTGGGAGCAGGGCAGCAGCCTCGGCCATTCTGCCTGCTACTGTGGCGTCCCCCTCTGTGGCTGGGAACCCCAGGGACACTGCGGGCTCGCAGGGTGGGTAAGTTCCTTACAGTAGTGTAGCAGTTTGATCATTAGAGTTACAGTAAAAACCATTTTAATAAAAGCAATAATAGCACAATAGCACAGTGTTTTAACACTGTTTGAAATTAGCAGGGATGACCATAGTGCTGTAGAAGTACATGCTAATCTTTTACACATGGCAAATGAATTCCTTTATCAGTACAGTTGCAGTTGCTAAGCCAAACATAGAAAAAAGCATTCCAAGCTTTAGCATGTTTCAAATATTTCTTCTTAACAACTGGCAAGTAATTGAGTATGATTTAATAATCTTTACTGCATATGAATGCATAGTAAGAGTTGCAAATTGTATGTTAAAGTAACAAATACAACGTACAGTGCATGCTTTTATTGTTTGAATTTATAAACTGAATTCTTCTGACAGTTCACATTTTCACACATAGAAATGTATTGTCATTGTAGGTTGACATTTGTAAAATTGAATCAAACAATCAATCCCTCAATTTCCTGGATCCTTCCAGGTTTATATATATATAAAATATATATTAGATAATATAAAATTGTATTCTAGCCCTAAATTGAGATAAATTTAATTTCAGAACTGGGGCGGTAACTTTATTCAGCCTCTTAAGACCCAGCTGCAAACTGATTACCAGGTTAAAGAAGGGGTATAACCTCTGTGAGGTGTTCTGTGTTTTCGCTGAGGATATCACCTTCTCTACTTCTTCAAATATTCTAATAATGCTTAACCTGTTACTGAAAGCCAGTTAACATCTGTCCATGCCTGGTGGTCCAACAAACCTAGAATGGATCTGGTCCAGGATTGAAATATTGCCAACTATTTGCAAATGATTTTTATGAAATCTATTCTAAGTTTGTTGGATCACTCATGTTCTCCCATGATGGTCTGTATTCTCCAGTCTTGAAGGACTTTAATAAACAGGTCTTTTGGGTCACATTTTATTCTCAAACTGACTGTGAAAGGACTAGGATATAGTTTACATGGGGTCTCTGCATTTTGAATGGCCCCCACCCATCCCTGAGCATATTGTAGCTTCGCTAACAGAACCAAGTGGTATTTGTGTATAAAAAGTAAGCAGTGACAGTTGCATCTGTTTTTCGTTAGAACATTAGTGTGCAGTGAGGTCAGGATTCTTTGCTATATCTCAAGCACTGTAATACACTGACCCATGGTGAGGCTAGTTTGCAGATTACAGGACTAAGCACGTGGTAATTGCACACTAGATGTCCAGAATGTTCAGTACACAAACTAAAAATATTTTAAAACAAGCCAAACAGCATTTCTTTAACAGTTCAGACATGTTTTCACTTAGTGAACCATGAGTGTCAGTATTTCTGGTTGGACAATGTCCAGTTTTCCCTTTTTAGTTAGGATGATTCTATGGTTGGCAAATGCCTGGTGCTTAGGCAAAAACAGCACTTAGTAAATGAAACAAGAGAATCAGAAAATGTTTTCTGGTTCTCTATTAAAATATATGTAAAACTAAACCATTTAAACATTTTATGCAGAATATAAAATGATAAAAATGTTTGCATGATTTTATTGGTTTTCCTACACAAACCAAGGTATGGAAATTCAGCCAATGTTATCAAACAATACAAAATAAGTTCATGACACCATGTTGCATTGCGGTTCAACAACAATGTCCTGTCCAGGCTGTGTGGAAGACATTTTTGGCGTATGCTCATTGCTGATAAGTGCTAATTAGTGATGTGTTATGTGACTGGTTTCAGTTGCTGTCTAAGTTTTGGAAATTCTTCTTCACTATTAATATCCTGATGTTCCTGAGATTTATTGTCTCTGGTATAGAAAATAATGGGAATCTATTTCTTTTATAGGAAATATATGTCTATGACAGAATATCCCGCATGTTAGAAAGATCTACTTTAATTTTATGTTGTGTCTTTAGAGCAGTGAATGGAACATGTGGATAGAATGAAAATATCCAACGGGTCTTTAACATTTCCAAAGTTTTTCAGACCTCAAGAACCATAGAAACTTTTCATATACTTTAAACCATATACTTCTCCAGATCTTGTAACTGAGGTATAGTTACTATAAGCTTGCGGAAGCACGTGCTTGATTATTACAATCTTTTGAGGTGAGTAATGTTCGGTTTTAGCTAACCACTTCCTCCACTGTATGCTTCATTAGAAGTAAGCAAAACTGACAGGTTTCAAATAGCTAAAATATGTGTTTGATGATTTTTATTGATACAATGAGAATACCTAAAGTTAACCACTGGTCATTGGTTGCCTGTATATTATTACTATTGCTACTTTATCAAACGTGTATTGTCATTATTGTCCATTTTTGCCTGCAAGATGCCATGACCTCTCATTTCTTACATGAGATATTTTTAGGATCGCTAATTTATTTCTAGTGTATTGTAATTATTTCCTTTATAGTTGTTCTTTTATAATGATTGCCATTTTTTATACATATTATAATCATTGTTTGCTAATTTTCTTGTCTGTGTATTGTTGTGTGCCCATTTATTGTCTGTATATTGTAATAATATATGTCAAAGGTAGAAAAATCATTTTAGGTCCACAATTTCAGTTTATATTGCTATGCTGCAAGAGATTTTATTTATGTCAGTGTTAGGAAATGCTCATCTGCCCGGCGACTCTGTGCTGTGCACCATCGCAGCATGAAACACTGATATGTCCAGCAATGTCATTTACAGCAGCCAGGAGAACTAAGATAGCAGCAACCCCTGCTTTCCTTTAGTTGTGCAGCCTGGTGGATTTTTGGCATCCCCAGCATCCCTTTTAGGCTGTGCACAGCTGAAGGGGATTCTAGTGGCTGATCAGCTCCTGACTCAGTCCTGCGCTTATTGGCTGCTGGGGCTTTATAGCCTCTCTGCTCCCAGTCACCAGTGCCTGGTATAGCGTCTGCTGGACATATCTGTGCTGTAGAGATTCTGAGTGTTTTTCTGTTGCTGACCTTTGCCTGTTCCTGACAATCTGCTTGAGCCCACAGATACAGAGTACAGAATTACCAGGGAATCCAGAAACCAGCTTAAGTCAAAAAAAAGGAAATCCGTCCACCAAAGGAAGTGCAAAGGAAAAGGCACAAGCAGAGTCAGGGTCACAGGCAAAGGTCAGTCCAGGCTGAGTTCAAGCAGACTGTCAGGAACAGGCAAAGGTCAGCAACAGAAAAACACTCAAAATCTCTCCAGCACAGATAAGCACAGCTAAACACTAAAACATCTGTGCACAGCCTAACAATGGATGCCGGGGATGCCAAAAATACATCAGGTTGCACAACTAAAGGGAAGCAGAGTCTGCTGCTATCTTAGTTCTCCTGGTTGCTGCAAATTACATTACAAATTTTTAAAACTAAACTAAACTGCAGCCTTACCCCTAGCCTTGACCACACTTATAATATACTGTGAGTTGTGTATATAGTAAATATAGTTGGGGTTCCCTGAAGACCTAAAAGGTATTTCATGGGTTTCCCCATGTGGAACAGGTTGAAAAACACTGTTTTATAAGGACTTTTGGATAGACTGATCCTGTGTGCAATATTGGATAACTAAAATATCCTTTGATATGAATTCTGATTATGGTAACTGCACATTTCCTATAAGTATCAAAGATTTAGCTGTGCAACAAATGATACAAATGCGGAAAATAGTTATAATACAATGTGGATAAGATTTTAGAAAAGGAGATGTTGAGGATAGCAGAGGCTATGTATGAACTAATACTAAGTTGATTATATATGACTTAATAAATGTAATCAGTTCTTTGGTGTATGTGCTGATACATTATAACATCATTAGCATCAGTTGTTCCTCTGGGCATGTAACAAGTTTCATACTAAATATTAGACAAAACAGCATGTGGCCCTAAGTGCTTGAAATCCACAGCCTGGGAGACAATTATCATCCTCATTATAATGCCCCAGAAAAACTAGGGCTGTTCAGTGTTCATTATTAGTCCTTTGTCTGCTTAATGAGTCCAGGCAATGTTGTCTTTTATTGTTTCTTCTAGTAGTTAGGTTTTTACATGGACCTGCAAATCCTCCATTATCATTATATATCCATGTTTTCAATTTTTAAAGAATTTTTGAAACTAATTTTTTTTAATTTCAAATTAAACAATAATGTGAACAATAGGGGAGTTAAGCCATATTATTAAACAGAAATGTCTAAACAAAGCTCAGCAATTTTTGAGATGGAGAGGATTAAATGAATCACCAACCAAACACATAATTATGCAGTTGCATTTCATGGTGTGTTTTGCTTTGTCTTCTCAACTCTTAATAATGAATTAGCATCTTGGTAGTCCTCTCTTCAATTTCTTCCCTTCTAGTAATTCCAGGGAAAACAGTAACATATTAGAATAAGATAAATAGAGTGACCTAAGGTTTACTTTTACCACAGGAAAGATACTTTCTTGCCTTGAAAGCTTGTCCAAAACTTTTACAATAGGTGGAAATCTTTTAACTGGAAATGCTGCTTGGATGCACATAGTGGCCCTTACATATGAAATCAGGGCAACCACTTTCAAGAAGATAGAATGTGTTTATGTGGTTTCATACATATTTATTTTAGGTATCTGATAACTTCATTGACATCATTTATACCTTTCATTGAGATAGAGACTGCATAGCCTTCTCTTTTGACATCATCCAAGTCATAGATTGAGAAAAAGGCTTTATATCCTTCTCCAATGACATCATTTAAATAACTAATTGAGAGATAGAAAGATTACAGCTTTCCCAATTGACAATATGCAAATCATGTGTTAATTATTTGTATTGAACAGCCAATTTTTTTCTTGCTTGCTTAAAACACTTGGCAGTGAATGACAGCACTACAGGGGTCATTTTTTGTAGCTCCTGCTGCCTGCACCCCCTGGTTGACACATGTCTCAATTCTCCCTGCCTCTTTGATCAGGCAGTATGGCACAGGGAAGAAGAGAGAAAAACCCGATTGGTCACATTGGTGGCTTGGAGTTACATCCCTCCCACACCTGAGAATAGAAGAAATTAGGTGAAACCTAGGGAAGGGGTTTTCGGGGGATGAGTGGAGGGAGTTTGGTACACTGGTGGTTTTAGTTAGCCCTGACCCTTGCTGGTGGCAAAGACTGATTGGTCTGGCATTTGCGGGTAGTTATTATTTATGGTTCTGCACATATTGGAGGCTATCATTGTTGACACTGACACCAATTCCAGGGGATTTTATTGGTGCCACTGCCACCTATTGTACTCTATCAGTCTCTTCAGTGTACCCATAGGGCGTATCTAGCTAAAACATATCATATACTTGTGAAGCAATGCCCAATTAGTTGACCAAGACCACTTTTGTCCACATTTACAAACGTGTAAATGTTGGCATTTTCTTTTGCATTTGCCCTTTCACTAATATATTTCTATTCTAGTCTCTGAAATAATTGTAGGAACGGGTAAAGAAGAATCATGTCACTATACTCCTATAATTAGATATAAGAGCATAGTTAACAGACTGGAGCCATGTGTTTTGTTTAACAGTTTTCTCATAAGCATTCTGTTTTTTCCTGTCTGAAATCCAGATGCTATAGAATATGTCAGCAAAATATCTTATGAAAGACCAAGATCTGAAATAACCTCTAATTTTGATAGGTGGCAAATTGGACCTTTCTTGTTTAAATACGGTTTAATTTTTGTACAGAACTAAAAATGGTGCTGTTAAAATATACAATAGTCCTCTCTGAATCATTATTGTTAATGTATAAATAGTCATATGATTAATATACCCTAAACAATGTTTGGTTGCTTGGAGCACAGAAAAAATGCCTAAGTTAACCACAAATTTAGAGAACTAAGATTGGAGATGATCTAATTAGGGTGATTAATTGGATGAAAAAAACACTATTTCGAAACTACAGTTGTTTTCTGTTTATTGTCAGGTTTGTTAGACATGCAATATTTCAGACAATCATTTGTGCCAAAACTGTGTTTATTCAAGGGAATCCTGATTAATGTAAATATGCAAGTCCTCTAATGTATACTCTATAGTAGTTTTCTCAGCCGAAAACAATTTCTGAACATCTGCATTTTTATTGTTGTGCAATTAAACTTTACAGTGTATAATGGAAACTGCATTCAGAAACTGAACCCTTTTAACTGCCACTGAGCTGCAATGAGCAGCGCACTGATCCATATGGATAGCTGGGACTCACAAAGACACAAATGTTAGCTTTCACTGAAAGTAAACCCTTTTGTTTTTATCTGAGGGCCATTATACTATTTTCTGTATGCAGATTTTTTTCATGCTGTTTTTATCTATTTCTTCTTTAATTCATCTTTTGTAACAATATCTTACCTAGATCCGCCCCACGTTGGTCATATTCATAGAATGGAGTTAGCAGGATACATCTATTTGTAAGTAGTTTTATCTCTATACGTAGCAAATCTGATCGGAAAGCCCATATGTTTGTTCACACAAATCAATAGTTAAGTGTGAAATAGTGCTCTCTATTATTTACCGGAAGGAGTTACATTTTATTTTACAAAAATTAAAAAAAGGACATTTTTTTTAAGCTCATCCTATGCACCTTCATATGCACTTTCATGAGTTAATATACACCTTGAATCATTTTAGCTCTAACCCCTAGTTTTTCAAGAACAGGACTGCACACTTTATTTGCTTTAAATTGAATTTTAACCCAATTGCATCAAACTTTTAAAAAAGTATAAAAGTCCAAACTTCATGCTCTACTCTTCCACATCTAACTTTTTTTGTTTTGGTATGTTTATTTTCTTTTAGGTGTTTTCAGGCTAGTCATGGGATGTGCAGGGTCCTAATTCTTTTGAGCTAATCTTGATTATTGATATGATGACATTAACACCCCAGTAACCCTTTGGGGGCAAAGCCTAGTCTGACAAAAGGTTGATTGAAAGTTAATTGAATGATGTTGAGCGTCATTCAGCCTAGGAGGGGATCAGTGCTGGATCACAAAATCTGTAGCGCACAGCACGAGTAAGGAGGTAAGTATTGCAGTCAGAACTGCTTTTTATTTTAAAACTTCCACAGTTTTGTTTTTTTTTTTTTTAAATCTTCAGCTTTTATTCTAGTGATACTAGTATTCATATTTCAGGCATATTCATTTTATATAGGAAAATCAAATTAATTTAACATACAAATAAATAAAAAATAAATATAATTGCAAGGACAGCTGAAAGCATTAGTACAGTGGAACATGAAAAATGGGTAGAAAGCAGAGGCAGAGGGATTTGGTGCAGAAAGAGGGACTTTCCAAATGAGGCACAGGGCCTGATTTATTAAAGCTCTCCAAGGCTAGAGAGAATACACTTTCATTAGTGAAGCTGGGTGATCCAGCAAACCTGGAATGGATTTGGTCTAGGATTCAAAACATTTGATAACAATCAACAAATGGCTTTTTAAAAAGCCATTCCAGGTTGCTGGATCACCCAGCTGCACTGATGAAAGTATATTTTTTCAGACTTGGAGAGAGATTAATAAATCAAGCGCACAGTTGGGGAACTACACATTGTCACCCTGTCATATGCATTCTGGTGGAGACCCGGAAAGTGGCATGACTGACATATATTGAACAGACATGGTCTATTGTCACTATCAGAAAGCTGAAGCAATGAGGTGCAGACACTGCAATCAGACACTTGAATCATCAAAATAATCGGCTCACTAAGATAAATACCTAGGTGTGGAACCATGAAATCATAGTTTATTACTGCAGGCTTTATTGCATTCACTTTTATTATATTTCTTTATATTTTTAGATTTCTTTTCCTATCTTAGTAAATGTAGGATGAAATACAGTTAGATTTTAGGATCTAATTCTAGCTTTGTTTTATTTTAATGGATTCAAATATATTTGACCTATTGTACATAAAAAAATAAATAAATGTGGGCACTTTTAACAACTGTCCTCTTCCTGCCGTAACTTCTTTTGACCTTTCCCCTGCCCCTTTATTACCTCTACTTAACCCATCCTATCCTTGGCCCTCCACACCCAACTCCCCTTCCCCTTACTTTTTCTAGTACATTCCTTACCTTCCTGGCTCCATGGCCACTCCTGTCATGTACCCCCTGCGCTTATTTCTATTTTTAGCTCCGGAGCCATCTTTTTGTGAGCCCAGGCTGCCATGAACACTGTCCCTGACATAATAAAGCCTGGGCCCACAGGTGCATAGAACAGAGCTTGTTACAATGTTATAGAGCTGGAGCAATTAAAATAAACAGCACTTTCCATGCGACTTTATGAACTGGAGATGAAAGTATGGTAATGGGTAAGAGAACAAGAAAATGTATCAGTTATGTTTATTAGTGATAGTTTATGTGAGAACTCCTTCAATTTTTTTTTTTTGGGGCAGACCACTGCAAAAATCAGTGCTATACCATGTGTAGTCTCTGATGTTTTTTGGACAAACATAATGAAAAATTATGTTTGTCCAGATTATAGGAAAATGTATTTATATTCATTCAGAGGACTCAGCAGCCTCTGATATATGGTATGAAAGTATGGTATGGTATGGTATGTATGGTATAGTATGTATCCTGTTCCTAGGAATCCCTTATCTCTACAAGCTGGCACTAGGGATGGTTGGACAGAAACTCTGCAAGTAGTTGGGAGAGAAACAACCCACATTCTATAAGCATTAACTTTTACTTTAAATAACAAGACTGCAGCCTATTCTACATTATTTATACATTATGTGTTCTGTATGTGCAATATTCTTTGATTTTACTGAAGGAATGTGGAATATAGAGAGAAAGGTTGGGTTTTGGCTTATCCAGGCAATCTTTTTATTGGTGTTGTGATGGACATGTTGAATCATATTGAAACATGCTTAGTCTAGAGGTTTGCAGACTCAGACTTCTCAAAGTTCTGATGAGTCCCAGTCAAAAAAAAAGTAGGAACTTGCCTTGTCTGCCCAGTCTGCCTGACAGATATAGTATAGTTCCAGCAACAGCAAGACTGAGAGGCAACGTTGTTGGAGTGGGTTTTCATGGGGTAAAATTACTGATTAATACCAATGCTGCGTGATACTTTGTAGATATTAATGGGGGATATTGCTAGGGGATATATCAAGGGGTCATTGCTGGTTCTAACACTTACTGTTGGTTACTGTTACTGCCTTAACATTTGATGGGAATGATTGTTGGCCCTCACACTTGCTGAGGATTACTGTTGTTTATAACCCTCAGTGGGCATTAGTGTTAGATGTTTTTGCTGATCCTAACAGTTACTGAAGGTTACTGGTAAGGGTTATTATCCTTGGCCCTGAGATTTGTGTGAAAAGGTGGGGGAAAGGGTTATTGATGGGCCCTGACACATACGGGGAGTTTGTGCTGGCACTTATACTTACTGGGTGTTACTGACGACTCAAATATTTATTGTTATTGATGGCCCCGAAACCTACTACCGGTAGAAGTAAATGCTAGCCCTTCCACTTACTTATGAGTATTGCTAGAGTTTATTTCAGGCTAATGCCACAGGTGTCCAGGCCTAGTGACATCCATGCACTGTAGTACATCATCCTGGATGGCTGATGCCTCCCTGCACATTCTCCATGTTCACCACCATTTTGTTTTATGTGTACTTGGGCATTTTAAGAGGGCTTAAGCACACCCAAAAACCCCTCTGAAACTACTATTTACTGACATCTTTGCACCACAGGGGCCTACCTGATGGGTTATAAATGTAATAAATTGTTTAGATTAGCTCTTGCATAGTAATGCCGTAGCTGATAAATATTGCTTCAGAATTACAGATATTTTCAAACAGAATTAAACTACATGTAAACCACTGCTAAATAAAAAAAAATACTTTGCACACACCAGAATAGTTAATTTTCATAGTTTATAATTATTTTGCCTTATATGATAATCAACAGTCACAACTATTCTGTGCCAGACACTTAAAGTAGTAAAATCCTTGAGGGGTTGAGCCATAACTTAGATAAAACATGAAGTGTTACTCCTAGAGGCTTGAAAACATGATAATATCTCTCCACGGAGAGAAGGTTGTAGTGAAGAGACAAGGCTTTTAGCCATATGTAGAACAAATTATGTAAATACTTCAGCAGCTGATAAGGGAACAGGACACAAAGGTTAAAAAGAAAGTCCTTTCCTTAGCTGTACCGTATTATAAGCCTGTAAAAGCAGATGTGACAATTTCTTGTATTTGAATTAGATAATGTCTTAGATCTAGCAATATCCCTTTCTTTAGTTTTCAGACTCTTCCAGCTGAATTAAAATGCAGTCAGGTAAATGAACATACAAAGGTCTTTATGAAAGTAACAAACTTTAAAAATATTTTGGGGGCATGTCAGCACTTTAAATACACCACTCTGCCTCCTAGGGGAATAAAGACCCCCAAGAAATTCTACCCGCTTTGTAACATGTGTATCTTGTATGTACCTTGGTGTCATTAAAGAAGAACCCTCTGGTAGCTGTCTTTTCTACAGAATGATGGTATGCTCACGTACAGCAGTAGGAGCTGGAGGAATTATTCTGCATTGAATGGCCGTAAAGGTGTCTCTTTTAATTCAGCAGGGTGGGAAATTAAAAGAAGCAGCACAGAGAGCTGAGGCAACCAATCAAAATAAAAATCTACACCAGTATAGTGAAAGAGGGGAAGAAATAGGCAAAGAGAAGCCACAGCAAATGTACCATCAAGAAGGGTGGCTTATTTTCTGTTACTGTTCAGGGCTGGATTCAGGTGGGCACACCTAAGAATTTGACATCAGACAACATGTGAAACAACTGTGGAGGAATATCAAGATGCCTGGATATCCTGGAGGTCTCCATATGAAAACAGAGATGCTAAGCATAGCTGAAGGTGTCAGAGAAAAGCATGGGAGCCTATGGATGCTGACAACCATGCCCACACTGCTAATCAAGATCAACAAGTTTTGGCTACACTTGTGCAATTACCCAGCACTTGTCTTCTTCTTCCATGCATGTGCAGTGTGGAGACTGGCTTTTAGCCATATGTAGAACAAATTAGGTAACTCTTGAAGCAGAAGATAAAAGAACAGGATAGGAAGGTTAACACAAATTAATGAATTTTCCTTAGGAGTATTTTTTATGAGCCAGGAAAAACAGATGTAATAATTTCCTGTGTTTAATTAAAATTATTTCCTATGTACAAGCTCCAGAAGAATCTCCTTTTCCTTTCCAAATTCTACCTGTTGTATCAAAACATAGACTATTAAAAATGAAAAACATTTTATGTAGTAAAAAACATAAAAGGGCCCATAAAACACCTTTAATTAAGGTAATTAAAATTCATAAATTATGTACTATAGAAGTTCACTTATAACTAATAAGTATGTTCAGTGGTAATGTTTTGTACTATGTTGTTATATTTTTAGGGATTGAATTTGGAATGGAGCTGGTGGCTGCTGGGAGCCCAAAAAAACTTCATGTTGGTGGCACTCATCTTTTCATTGTGGAAGCCAATTGTGATACCTGTGTATTAGACCCTGTAGATAGCTGTCTTTTCCTAAAAATCTAAACTTCCCTCAACCTTTTAAAATACATTCTTTAAACCAGGCACTAGCACCAACTTTACCTAATAGAAATGTGACAGCCCCCTAAATAGTTTTTTGGTTTCCTTGGCATATTTTGTGCCTCATGTCATTGCTGAAGGTTCCTCAAGCTGCGTACACACTTCCAATTTTTATCGTTCGTAAAAAAAGTAACCAACGACGCCGACAAACGAGGATAGTCCTTGGAAATGAACGACTGGACCGGCGGATCGGATTGGACGACGATCGTTGACCATCTATCGTGTGTACGGTCGTTCAGTGATCGTCCATGGTCTGAGCATGCGCGGTGAACGAACGTTCGCTCACTTCCTGTGGTGCTGTATCGTTCAAATGATCGCATCTATCGTGTGTACAATATCTTTGAACGATCGTGTCGTTATCTGTAGGTACAGGATCGGTGCCATACGATCGTTCGCAGATATCATGCAGGATCGTTCGCCGTTCGTTTACCAACGATAAAAATTGGAAGTGTGTACGTAGCTTCAGACAGCTATGTAAAGGGAAATGTCCTCTGGTCATCTATCAACAAACATCTCATTTTCAATTGCCGGGAAAAATTTTTTAGTAACCTGTCATTATTTTTAACATGAATAGATGGGTGCCTGTTTGGTTGTGTTTGATGTGTTAAATATCTTGTTACACAAACACACACACAAATATATATATATATATATATATATATATATATATATATATATAATATATATATATATGATTTTTTTTGTCAAAGGACAGTTTGAGGGGATTATTTAGTTTTATTCATTTATACCTAATGCTGTTAAAGTTAAGGATATCCTTAGTTATGTATTGGAGGAAGACTACTAGGTGCTGCTCCATAAAAATGCTTTCTAGTACAATTTTGCTTCCTGTGACTAAAAAGGAAGCCGTAATCAGGGACATTGCACATGTACACAAAGTTTAGTATTAGTAATGTTTATACGTCATCTTATGACTCACTACAGGTAACGGATATATAGTAAACTTTGAAGTACTGCCATGGGCAATTCAAGAAGTTTAACTATTAACTACATTTAATTTTAATAACCTGCATTACCCACACAAGAATGATTTTAGCTTCCAATGTGCCTGAAAGGAAAATAGTGTATGAGTAGTTGATGCAGCATGTCATATTTCTCTGGCAGATTTGAATCTTTGTACTTTTCAGTCTTGCATCATCTTGTTTACCAGGTGCTGGATTCAACTTGAGAAATATCCATGATTTTTTGCATTCCAGACCAAAGTCCTTTCATCTGTTTTCCTTGATCACTTTCCATTAACTCATTAATAAAGAAGTGATTACAGATTTATTAGATATTATTCATAATAAAGAGAAAGGGCATTTATCATGTTTAACTAAAATCAAATCGTGTGATTTGTGATTTGTCGATCCTTAATATCTCCATTTAAGATACCTTATACATTTTCTTTTTGTCAGAATTACAATTTGCCTAATAAAAAATATATATTACATCTATGTATTGTCCAAAAAAGATTAAAGTAAAAAATGAAATTATTTATACACTCATTTCATCCAACTTGAAAAACTGCTTAAAACACCAATGTTTGCTTTGTTATTTTGTGCAATATCAAAATTGGAGTTGGATACCACAAAGATCAAAAAATCAAAATTGTGTAGCCATCTGGCAAAACTGCAAAACTTAACAATAGTTATATTGTGAGAATTTCCTAAAATATTACCTGTATGTATGAGCTTATTATAGTGTATATATTCCAGCTTTGGATTTGTTGATCTAACACTAAGGATAAGCTAAGGATAGCTTAAAGCCAGCCATATGCTATTGCTATTATTATTTTTATTAATAAACAGGATCTATATAGCGCCAACATATTACGCAACGCTGTACTTTAAATAATAATTTTAACTGAGTAGATGTTAGATTTGCTAAGAATAGCATACCAATAAAATATTTTAAAAACCAGTGCATTCTAAATAAATGTTTAATCAATATATCAATACAAACATCAACCAATCACCTCCCAGTGGCACCACCCCATAAAAACCACCCTGCTCTGGCTGCTTAATGTATATTGATAGGAAGCACTCTTGTACAACCAACAGCCAATGGAAGTTCTCATCACTAATTATAATATTAGCACAGCTTTGCTGAATGGAAGGGCAGAGTTTGTGGTGCTGTTTCAAGCTCCTTGCTGGGTGTTCAGCAGTTATGTCTGGTAAATAATTATCAATATCAATTTATCTGGTCATGACAAGAGCTAGTGTATGCCAATGGTGGGCAGCCTAAAAGTGGTCAAGCAAATTGCAATCACCGTTTCAACTGTCATCAACCAAATATTGTGAGGACTTACCTCAATATTTTATTTTTCAATTTAATCAGGCAGTCCCTCTGCATATTGGTGATAAATATTAAGGATATCGTACAATCAGACTGTGACATTGAGAGAATATTGTTGGCAAGATTATATTTCGGCAAGATCTAGTTTTAATGTTGGGGGAGTCCGATTGTTGCAAAATGTCATTTTGAGCACATCCCAAAGATTCAATAGATTCAAGGTCAATAGGACTCTGTGGTATTCAACCCATGTGTGAAAATGATGTCTCATGTTCCCTGAACCACTCTTTTACAATATGAGGCCAATAACTCCTTGCATTTTGGGATCAGAAAAATCCCATACCATCAGAAAAGAAAAATCCATTGATGGAAAAACCTGGTCATTCAGTATATTGTAGTCGGCTAACCCTATTTTAACTGTGTTAAACCTTGACCTGACCAACTAATGCAACCCCAGATCATAATGAAGACCCTACAGGTTTGGGGACTTTTTAGCCAGGCAGTGTGTTTTCAGTACAGGTAGTCCCCAGGTTATATATGAGATAGAGACTTTAGTTGAATTTGTATGTAAGTCGGAACAGGTACATTATTTTAATAAATGCAATTAGGTCAGGTGTTTGTTTCAACATAGTAATAGGCAGCAGAGAATAGACATTCATTAACTTTTTTGCATATCAAAGCAAGTTGTGCTTTGATATGCAAAAACAAAAAAAAAAACTGCGGAGTTTGTCTTGGTCATTAAAGAGTTACAAGAGGCTGCAGAAAGAGCTCAGTCTCAGCTGTGTTTAGCAAAAGGTTTCTTCTGCAAGTCATGCAATTTTTTTATATTCACATTTTTATACATGCAGTGCAGATACAAATCCAAAAATCCTTAAGCACTACTAAACACATGGTATGTAGTTTAATCATTTCAATCTACTGTAAATACTCCTCACATCAGTAAATATAAGGTAAATAGTATGTGAGTCACATAGATCTCATATCATACAGGTTTAAAGATCTAAAAATCACTTCTTCAGTTCCCAATAAACAGTTTTTTCCGTCTTCATAGGAACCAGGAAGTCATACAGACTTCCTTTAAAATGACTCATGCTTTATTTTGTAGTATTTACTGAAATCAATTGTAAATGCCCTCTGGGCACCTAAACATTATACAACTGTGTTATGATACCTGTGCAAGTGATGAAACTTTGCAAGTCATCCATATTTGGAAATCCCCATCAGACAAAATACTGAGTACACTATTTGACTATAATACAATAGACCATATTTATTAGGGACTCCATGACTGAAAAAGATAGACTATCATAGAAGAACCTGGGTGAGCCAGAAAATCTGGAATAGATTTTTAAAAATATTTTGCTATAATTTAGAAAATGTTTTTTATCCTGGACCAAATCCATTCCAGGTTTACTTGATCACCCAGATTGACCTATTATAGTCTATCTTCTCCAATCTTAATGAGCTTTAATAAATCAGGCCCACTGCATTGCATATAATGTAAAACAATACTATACAATGTATTGTCATACGTCAACGGCAGGTAAACATTGTCAACGGCAGGTAAATAAATTACATATGCCCACACTGTTACACTCAAGCATATGTCAAAATTAAACATTATTGCCATGATAATTGTTATTGGTGTTCAAGCCAAGTTTAGCAGCATCAGTGTGCATCAGTTAACTGCAATATATCTATGTCTAATTTCTCTACAAAAATAAATAATTTTTACATTGTTGTTTTAGACCAAATGGGTGCTGGAGATTATAGTGACGTTTTACTAAATTTGCTTTTGCTAAATTAGTGGATTTGCATTAGCTGACATTTCAAGTTGACATAGTCTTGTTCTCCACACAAGACTATGTCATATGAATTGGCTTTGTGTTTGTTTACAAAACCTTTTCCAGCACTCACCTGTCAAATAAGAATATTTGTATTCAACCGGTGTCCTCATTTAACTTTCTCAGGTCTATTCAAAAGGCTGTGCTTACATTGCAAACCATTGATAAAGAAGGTGTCCATTGATTATACTGAGCCAGTCACTGAAGCAGAAATAAAGTGGGTGGCCTATTGCCATAATTAGCAGGACTTCACAGCATCAAGTGTAAGAGTTTATTTGCTCCTAATTGCTTTATTTTTTTTTAATAATGGATACGTTGTAATGTACTCTAATGCATGAATATGTAGTATATTCAATGCACAGTGTGCATTGTAGTGCATAGTTCATTGAAGTGCATTGGAGTATCATTTAAAATTTTGGTGGAAATCAGCCATTAGTCTTCCAATGTTGCAACTCATTTACTTACTAACTTTTTTTAAGTTTGCACAATGAGGAATGTTAGCATTTCAATAACAGATACAGCAAAACCGTTGAATCTCCAGAATTTAAGTACCTACAATGGTCATGCTGGGAATTTCTCGGATTGGATAAATGGTATTTAAGTTTCCCACAGGGGATTTCATATGAATAAGGAAGAATTTTTAATTTAAGTGTAATATTGAAACTATAAAAGAGAAGTCAAGCAACCACAAACTTGCAATACTTTTCATCTACCTTCTTATGAACGTCAATGGAACTGGAATGGAAAGATATTAATCAATAACATATTAGAAAGTGCTGGCAAAAGTATTTTGGTAGGTTGTTACATTTTGGTAAGAATTGCACAATTTTATTTACGTTTTTAGGTCCGCTAAAAGTAAATTTTCACAGTAGCATGTGGGAAATTTGCCCTAGTAGTAAATCACCATAAAGTAATAAAAGGTACTGTGTACTAGAGCCACTTACCATAGCACAAATCAGGTAAGAATAAAACAACAGTGAGTAAAACAAAGTTGACATTAAGGAGGAGTAAATTGACACAGAGTTTGTAGTGAACCATACTGTGCTCCTACATAGTTCCTGGTATGTGAAGGTCAGTTTAGTAGGCCCCTGGCTCATGTATACCCCCCAGTTCACACATTTTACAGACCCAAAAGGGGTGTGTCAGCATAAACATCAACAACAATATTTGCTTTTTCCTTTTTCATTTTGTTATTTATATTTAATTCTATTGTATTTTCAAGTTTCTTTATTACTTTTTTGGGGTTTTTTTTTTGTTTTGTTTTTGTTTTGGGTGTTCAGTTGTTGCTAACACACATAAATTATGTTGCTCACCTTTGGTTCAAGTCTTCACATACAGTTGTGGTTAAAGCAGTTTACAACCTTGAACCACACATTTACTTTTCAAAATATGCTAGCTAATAATTAAATGTCAGGCCTAGAGGGAGAGGAAGGTTTTACCTGACACTGTCTGTATAAATTGTATTGTTCCATACCATTGCATGCATCCCTCAAGCATGATATTTAAGTTTTTTGTATTTTTAATGTTTGTTTTGAAGATGTCCAAAAAATCATCTAAACCCCAAAACTTTTTCAAGGGGCATTGGTGCATGTTCCCATGGCAGTATCCAACTTCCCATTTGGTAACAGTAGTATGGCTATAGGCTCTTGACATAAAAAAAGATTTGTAAAACTTACCTAGCATCCATTACTAATCCCCTAGGTTTGGTAAAGTCCATGGTTAGACCATCGATCCCCTCTGGAGTAAAAACGCAACTTATTCGAGAACAAAACCACACTCTACTAAATGAATGTAAAGGAGCATAAGAAAGCTACTTTCTATTATTCTGCTGTCTCCTCCTATTGTATCTATGTGCAGTGCAGCAAAGCCTTTTTGGCTCTGAGCGCTCACTTTCCTTCTGTAAGTGTGAGTATTTTTGTAGATGAGGTTCCAGGAATATCAAGACAGATTTACACTGGTTGATTTTAAAACACATTCAGCTATTGCAACAAGCACATTACTGTATTATTATAATTTCTTTTTTTGCCTAAAAGTTAACTGCACCCTAAAGTACACCAAAAACTGGAGAACCTATCTGGGATGTCTAGATAAAAATATGCAGCCTAGTGCCAGTAGAAAAAATGAATAAGGCGTAGGTAGTAACACCTATCATGTCATTGATAGGCATATTAATGGCACATAGATAACTATTGACAGGTGGATAATATTACCAAAACAAAAGTTCTGAATAAAGGGGTCAGCAGGGATGGAAGAAAGTATCACATCCAGGATTCAGCTGTCACAATAGAGGGTGTCACAGCATGGATGGAGGGATCACCACTGGGAGAGGAGTTCCCAACCACAATGGAAAGGTAAGCTGACATGGGGGTGTAGAGAAACATCAGGGGTAATGGGTGATGAGGTCACAGCTAGGATGGAGAAGTTACTGGACCAATCCTGAGGAGATTCAAGTTTGATCACACTAAAGGATGCAGAAATCCAAGCCAGTGAATGCTGCCTGCTTCTTACCTTAATACCAGACTCACAATAAATATATAGTTTGGTTAACCTGATCCATTTGCCAAGCTTGGAATGAACTAAGCTTTGGCAGACTTGTCAGTGTTTTTTTTTTTTTTTACACAAAAACTTTGTCTTTATTTCAGAGGTGTTATATATAAAGAAAGTGAGTGAGAGGAATTTCCCCACAAAAGGAACAGAACAAATTATATTACAATTAGCAGAATGTTGATAATTTCCAAACCTCTGGAAACTTGACAAATATTGCAATTCTTTATTTCACCATCTATAACAAAACAAACAAAAAAAAAGTTTTGGCTGGAGTTGAACATAAGTAAGCCCAGTGAAAACAAAAGCTCCCTCTAGTGGATACTTTACACATAAACTTTTAACTGCACACTGTAAAATATTGGAGCCTTGGATCAACAAAGGAGACCACCAACTAACATTTATTAAAGGAGATTCTTTCAATAGAAGCCTACATATTTTCCCAGTACAGGCTTTCTATACTACAATACCAAAAATAGGAACAAGAATAAGCATGTAAAAACAAAATAAATACATAAATAAAAACATAAATTTAAAAAAATGTATTTAAAGGCAGTAGTGCAAAATGTGTCCTTAATGGGGATGCTCTTTATGTTTCCTTGTAAACATGTAAACAGACTATAAGCAAAGAATGCTTCTATGCTTAATAAAGGTACTGCTATGCTATGCTGGACCTGTCGTGGTTAGGTGCCAAATGTGTTGCTTCCTTGGTGGCTAGGCTACTATAAAAAAATACACTTACAGGTAGACAAATTTTAAATGGCTAGACAAAATGCCTTTGGTTCAATGACTTTGCGGTATTTTTTTTTTACAGAATAGGAAAAAATACTAGTCATAAGCCAGAAACAAAAATCCACCTTGTAAACCATGTCAAATACATCTCAGCCATATGGTGGCATTAGGATGAAAGTGCGTATTCTGTAAATTATTATGGTTATAGGCAAGGAGGCACAAATACAAAGGCACAAGTAGCAAAAACAGCATTACATTTTTCACAAAATGCACTTCATTTTTTGCATTGATGTATTTTCACCAAACTGAATGTTTTATGTAGAAAAGGCCGATTTCAGGTGACTTTGCAATCTTTGCAGCTAATAAGGGCAATGCCAGTTAGGGAATTTGTAGTTTTATGTAGACAGAAGCTGTGATAGTTGTAATTTACAGGAAAATAACTATGGTTGTTGCAGTTTTGTTGTAACTTATTCCTTTTGTGCTTTTGTATCCAATGTGTTTGTAGTAATTTTTTAGTATATGTTATTCTTTATTGTTTCTTTTTTTGTTTTGTGTATGTATTTCCTTTTGATTGATTTTGTGCAGAGTTAACAGGTTTTACTTCCTTATTATTTCTCTTACAGTTGTCATGTCATTGTTCTATGGCTCTGATTCAATAAACTTATCTCATGAATTTTGTCACAATTAAATACCATTTTAACCATACAACATGCCACTTTTTCACCTGCTAGATAGTGAAGAGGTATTTTGAGAGGTGAAAACACAGAAGAAACGCCACTCATTCCCCCCCCTCCCCCCACCCTCTCCATAGAGCAGAACGGCGCTCTATGTTCTATTGGATGACTCAGTTTTGACCAATCGTAAACTTTTACCAGCTAGCCCCACATTTGACTTTTGAATACTTTGGTAAATAGAGAAGTTCATGATCAGCTCAATTACTGCAAGGTGACCAGGTCATGTGGCTGTAAAACAAACTGAAATCATCACCAATGTGCTTGATGGTTGATATGAGGTGTTTGTGCTGATATACTGCATGTGATTTACACCAAGCATGGCACAGTGTAATATGGCTAAACTTTTTCTTCTCATCTGTCCAAAAGACATTGGGCTTAATTTATTAGCGCTCTCCAAGACTGCACAGAATAAACTATCATGAGTGAAGCTGAGTGATTCAGCAAAGCTGAAATAGATTTTGTCCAGGATTGAAAACACTATCAAACAGCAAATGACTTTTCAAAAATGAATTCCAGGTTTTTTGGAACACCCAGGTTTACTGATCAAAGTGTAGCTTTTCCAAATTAGGCCCATTGTTCCAGAAGTCTTGTGATTGTTCAGATTGTTCTTGCAACTTTTCAGACCTGAGCTGTGTTTCCATTTTTTCACACACTGCTTCTGCATTTTGACTTAGTGTTTGGTAAATAATGACATGGTTCAATATGTTATGTTTTATTTACCTAGTTTCTACCTTCCAAGGACCAGAATATAATTTTTTATTATTATCATTATGCCCTGATATATAAAACCATAGGTTTGAAAGAGGCTGTTCTTTTTAATTTTTACATTACTCAACTGTGTCAATATACTGACCCCTAGTAATTCATAAAAAGTCTTCTAAATCGTGCTGATATAACAATTTATTAGTTATATAACCTCCCCCTAAGTTTTCTGTATCAAGTAATACCTGGATAAGCCAATTGTATACCAGTGATTAGACATTATTGCAGTAAAGACCATGCTGTTGAGCTTTTATTAGCTGCATCTATCTCAGTCCTAAAATCCACAGGAACAGTACATACAACAATGATGTAAATAGCAAATACACATAAAAATTTAAATTGATGAGCCATTAGGATTATCTCCCACTAGAACATACTGGACCAATGTAAGGTCATCAGCAGTCAAGAAACATTAGGTATAAGTTGCAGTAATTTATGCATTTTATATGGGCCTTTCAGTAAAAATGTTGTCACAGACAGCTGACTCAAAACAAACCATCTGTTGATCTGCAAAATTTATGTAAGCCCTATTTCATACTTCACATCAGTGAGTTGTCCTTGACAAATAACTTTCCACTACTTTGAGTAGATGTCCTTTGAATGGCCAATATTTTCAGACACGCAAGCACAAGTGAACATACATGTGAAGCATACAATTCCATTTGCGTCCCTATTTATAAAGTAAAATACGTTTTTTGTTTTTTTGGTTTTTTTTTTAAGTTAAGCAAGTTGAAACTAAAAAATACATTTATGATGATTTTCTGCAACAATAAAACCACCTTCTTTATACTGTTTAGGTTTAAAGACCTAAACCAAGTATTTGCAGATTCTGGTTAGAAGTTGAATGTCTAGTACTCTTATAGGGCCAAACTGGTAATGACCAAGACCCAAGTTTCAGGTCATACCAAACAGCTTGAATTTGTGAAAATGTACTATCAGATTTTATTATGATCACAGTTGAAATTATTTGCCTGAAAAAACCCTACTTTTCGATTATTCTTAGGGTTGGCAATTGGGCTATATTGAAGGTCTACATCTATTATACTCTCACCAGATAAACACACCTTTGATCCTGGTTTCAATACTGTTTAGGTCTGACCTACTTACCAAACCAATAAAAAATGCCCCTTGTCATGCCACTTGGATCCTCATACGGGTTGATTTTTTCTGCTTTCAAAGCTGACTGTGCACTTGCACTCTATTATATCCCACCCCATTGAAAGGTTGTATTGTACCAAGAAAATCAATTATTACTTCCCCTTAATTTTTTGGGTTGTGGTGTATATGTGTTTGTTTTTATTACATAACAAATGATTCCCAAAGTACTATGGGTTAGCTCGTTAACAGTGGCTTTTATATTAAAACCTCAAACCAAGTCAAAAAAAAAAGATGCCATGACCTCAACAATAAAAAGTAAGATTTTCTAGCTGATTTTCAAAAAAAACTAACTAAACTAAACTGCTTCCACTATCCAGGGTAAAACAGAGATTTGAATAGAATATTCAGTGCTCAGATTATCCGACTGCCATCTGATATCTTTGTATATTTTAACCTACACTATTGTACATATTGGTGTTTATGGAAGTCTATATTATCTGTCTACTATTAAACAACATGTACAGAAAAAAACCCCAGGACGTTTGCATAATTGTTTTTAGAATTCTTGGCAGTTGGCACCAACCACAGCATTTCTCTTTGCCAGCACCACTGAAAGCCGGTACATATGCCATTTGAAGTGCCATATGCCATCGAAAATTATAGTTTTCCCTTCACTTGAATGCTGCTTTCTGTTATCACAAAATCAGATTAGGATCAGAATAATTAATCTGGCAAATGGATATAAAATGCAAAGACAAAACAGAAATGCTATTTACTGGAAATTAAAAAAACAACTCTTTGTATAACGAATAATGCTGCAGTAATGTTTTCAGAAGCTCAAAGTTGTTGGAAAAAAAATTGAGATTCAAAACAATGCAAGAAAAAAGGAAACTTTATTTTTTATCTGCAACATTGTCTCCTTTTGGAAAATTTGGGGGTGAGTAATTGGCTGCTTGTCAGCCAGCTATGAAAATATGGGCTCCTTGGAACCCACCTTTTCCCTTTCTGATATTCAGGGTGTCAGTGCTGAAGATCCCAGGAGTAGAGATAGGCAAATTTGCTCGTGTTAGGTTTAGCAATGGTTCTCCAAAATCTCAAGCACTAAATCCAAATAAAGTCCCTGGCAGCCAATCATGTAGTTAAATTGTAGTCATTTCTAGGGCTAAAAGATCAACTGCCCTCAAATATTTTAGAAGCTGGTGCCATGGAGTATATGTACCATAGCAATAAATATATAAAAATACTGTACAACATAAAGATGGTCTATCCATGCAGTTTCAATGGAAACATTGAAATCACACAGATCATAAATTGAATAGTGGCATGCCTTGTATGTACAGTTATGTTTAATTTAAAAGTGTGTGTGGAGTAACCACTGGACCCTTTAACAATCATGCAGGCTGGTTTTACAAGACAAGGAGGGGAAGCAACATTCCAGATCTGTTCTAGTACCATAGCAGGCCACATGCCTTTTGACATTTGAAGGGGGTGTACGCTGGAAGGGTAAGTAACTCTCCACCATTTTGCAAAGTACCATTGTTCCCCAATATTGAGTGACAAGGAGACATCTTCCTCCAACCTGTCATTTTTGAACTGATGCTTTAGCTTGTTCTGTGCCCCCTCCTAGTATTGTCCTTTGTAAATTTGATGACCATAGGCCATACAGTGTATTATGTGTATATGTGTTTTTACTGGGTTACTTGACTTGGCAGTCTACCTACACCGAAACTACAATAGGGCTCGAATTGGATGATTTTTTTCCTGAACAAAGGAGTGGGCCTTTGATAGCCCATCTTGAACTGATGCCCTGGTATTGTAGGAACACAGGCAAGACAATTGTTAAGTTAAACAATCCACTTGGAACATTTGATGAGCAACTAGGCAGGAAAATTTACTTATTGGGCCTGATTTAATAAAGCTCTCCAAGGCTGGAGAGGATAAACTTTTCACAGTGAAGCTGTGAGTGATCCAGCAAACCAAGAATAGATCTGGTCCAGGATTGAAAACATTTGCTAACAAAAAGTAAGAAATCCATTCCAGGTTTGCGGGATAACCCAGATGCACTGTGGAAAGTGTGTCCTCTCCAGTCTTGAAGAGCTTTAATAAATCAGGCCCCATGTGTTTGGTCAGTTTTTATTTTAATTATTTATTATTTGGTTTTATTTCCTCATGCTTCGTTTAGATGCCGTTTAAATCATAAGCTATAATGGTCAGAATTCTGTTCTCTTGTGTCATAGTTTTTATGTGTTACGAATGTAGATGCAGATTCATCATCTGCAGCGTCTGTTTGCACATTATGAAGTTGATAATAGTAATATTAATAATACATAATAGTAATTATAGACCGCACAACAAAGCAAAAATACACATAAGCAGCACATCTGAAGAAACAAAGCTTTACATTACGACATCAGGTTGCTTGAAATGCATGCACTTTATGTATCTAGAGAGTTGTGTATTGTAAAACTAAAGCTCTGAGCCAACGGACAGATTTAATGGTCAATATTCTCTTTCATCTATGCATTTTTAATATCAGTGTTTTTCTAAGATGAAGAAATGTGTCAGATAGAAGGGACAAGTGTCACAGGTGATAATGTGATATATTGTAGAGGACAAATAAAATGTCATTATTCCAAATGTGTTTTAGTGTTTGAATAATACATAAACCTTTCTTCTCAGATACAAAGAATCTTTATGGCTTCAAAAGTGACCGTTTATCAGTGAAATAACACCTGTCAAGCAACATCTCAACAGTGCAGTGTCTTAAGTGGTTCTGTGGGGAATACCCTTCTTCAGTTATCTCTCTTTTAGTCCTATACACATGAGAAGGCATTATGAATGAGAAATGGTTTAATTAAGCTACTTTTTGAACATGGATTTTGTATGTTTTCTGATGTCATTATCATTATTATCTTTGATTATGCAAATAGGTTTTGGGCCTTCTACACAATCAGCACTTGAATTTTAATGATATGGGAGTTAAACAATATTCACTTGCTGTGTTTTTTTTTTTTTTGTAAGTCTATAAAGTGGAATTTTCAACTAAATACATATTGTTCCTACCTTTAAAGTGCTTTAATGACATGTAAACCATTTTTATACAATCAAATGTAATCCTTAACATGTTCATTTAAATTAAAATGTTTTTACGGCCACAATTTTCAGTAAAAAAATACCTAAAGAATAGTGATGGCCATATATTTCCACTCACAGTTGATTTTGACCTGGGTTTGAGCTTTTCGGACCTTGAATCAAAGCTCAGAACTTGACCAATTTGAGCTCAAATTCTTGAATATCCCACATGCAAGACAAGTGCCCACGCTCAGGATAATCATTTAATGACAGTTTGGTGTATTAGGAAACCTATCTCCGTTTTCTCAAGATCCTACTTTTTGGCATTGGTATTCAAAGACAGATCTTGGAGCTAGTATAGAGAGAGATAAAATAAAAAAAGTGCAAACAGTGCTTGCTGCTAATTACTTATGGGAAAAGTTTGGAAAAGATGCTTTCAGGAATACGTCACAATAGTCACAATACGGGAAACAAAATGCGTGTGTATAACTGGAAAACATTTTTATGATTTGGTTGCTTAACAGTCACAATATAAGAAAACAATTTGTATATGGTAACCAAGTAAAAACACAGTAACTAGTTCAAGGTATACACTCAAATTTTTCCTATTGTTGTATAAAAAAGTGCCTGTTTTTTCAGCACAATGTTCCCATGCTGTCCATGTTTCCCAAAAAGGACTAAGGAATCTATTTGTAGTGTTTTTCACCTAAAGAGATAAACACATTTGTACAAGAATCTAACTTGTGACTTTCCATATCCAGTCTGATTTCTTGACTGATCTTGACTTATTTGATGTGACTTGGAATATTTCTATTAGAGAACTTGGCAATAAGGTTCCTGTCCAGGTATTTCCTGTATAGGGTGGCAACAGTCAGTTCCAGTCTTCCAATTGTTCTTCATTGTCACCCTGTTACACAGGCCTCCAATGAAATGTTCCCCACATATAATACAGTGGTTCCAGGCAGATACAGGTGATCAGCAGACAAAGAATCAATAAAAGATTAAAACAATTTAACCAAGCTTTGATTTTCTTTACATAGAATTGTTTATGGTTGGAAAGCTGCCAAGTAACTTTTCCAAGGGGGAAAATGAAGAGTCTAGTTGCTAAAAGTATTAAATGAACAACCCCAATACCTCTGATGTGAGCACTGAGGATGATTTTTTTCATAGTGTCTGAAGCTACACAGGTGAGTGAGGGGTTGAATAAAAGCTGATTTACCTACATTTACATAACATATCCACAGGTTCACTTGAAAATAGACTTTACAGATCACAAGAAAAGTTTTCCAGTAAAAGTTTTTATGTATCATTAATAGAATCGTACATACAATTCCACAGAAACTGAAGTTGTCTTCAATGCTGGAGAAAACAATTTCTGAGTCACTCCTTCTATGCCACCATCTCTTCTAATTGGAAGTGGTCTGCCTCATCCTTTGATAATGCAACACCAGGTCTTATACAGTTGAGGTGTCACTTTGTAATTGCGGAGAAAAATCTTGTGATCTATGGCACTTAGGGAGACACGGACTCCTGAGATGTGGGACATTAGTATTTTAGGAGGCTGTAAGTGGCTAGGCTTAGGGTTTACTAACCCTAACATCAGTGATTGTAAGCGGAAGAAGGGGCATAGGAGAAAGTTTCATTTCTACTTTAGGTGCCACCTACAAATCCGACTAGCGTGATGACTTTAAAGACTGTTCTGAAGTCAAAGGTTGGCCATAATCTATATGGAGACTTGATTATAGAATATTCTTGGGCTTTTTCATTATATTGTCCTTACTTTGGGAATATATTTTTATCGCTTATTAGTTACCTTGCTTGCCCTTAGGATTTAGTGGCTGTTTTGTATTTGCTTCCCAATTATGACAATTTTCTAAAGCTAAACACAGTAAATAAAGTCAGCACTGCCAGTAAGCACTACATTTGAAAACACTTTGCATAATCCTGGATATTGTCTTCTGTTCTAGATTCTGAAACAGCATCAAGATCTGAAGTGACAGAAACCTGGTTTACTTGGTAATCAGCATCCACAATAATCATTTCATTAATGAGCTTTCTGTAGCTGACACAGATACAAACAGATTATGTTTAGCTAATACCTAGTCACTATTATTTTTAAATACCCATGTTACATGTAGAAAATATGATGCTAGAAATGCAATTTCTGCTCAATATTTCAGAATATGTAAATTCATGCCATGTAGACAATTCAAACCACGAGTAACAACGTTTACTTCTTACTAAAACACACACATGCTAAGGACCTTGGCTCCAATCAAAAGTCTGCATCATTCCTTTATTTCCTTCTTTCCATTCATGTAGCTAGAAAAAGTCAAAGCTGATTAATTTCCCTGCAACTTCAGAGCTTTGTTGGACTTTTTTATTTTGGATTATCACAGCAAAATCTTTTTTTTTCTCAAAAGGTAAAAATAACTTTTTTTCCATTGAGTTTCATCTTTTTATATATATATAGTGATATATAGTTTTGTGATTTCAAAATTGTTAGGTTTAATGCACCTTAATAGAGGAGAAGATACAGGCAGCATTTTTTCACAGTTCATTGCTTTAGACTTTGTAATATGTATTGTGATACACGTCAAAGTATTGTGGAAACATGCTGAAGCATTACAGGTGCGGAGAATGCTTACAAAGTTAAATATGGACCTTCTAAAGGGGTAACTAAATTAAAGTTCAGGTGCAGGGGAGATAAAGCTGAATTCCAGTTGGGATGTTAAAAGTACCCATCAACCTCCTTCTTCTCCTGTGTAGCATCCCTTACAGCTTTTTTAACCCCCCGGGTTGGTGGTATGAATAATTTGGTATTATTACCTGCCAGCCCGAACGCACGCACACTGCCCACACACACGTCGCATGCCTGCCCAGCATCTGCATCCCCTAGCCTCACGTCTCCAACGTTCACACCTTCAGATGCCACGGGCTCGTGAGGGCTACGTGTGGACCCTCAACTCCACCTCCAGTGTGGCTCAGGGTTACTACCTTTTGTAATGAAATTTAAACACAAGCCACACTCGGGATTACTGCCAGGGGGGTTAATTACCTTTCCCTTATACTGCAAAATTCTTCTTCTTACCCCGTGTGGTAACCAAAGGGGCTGCAAAAAATCTTCCCAGGAGTCAGGGGGCCGGATCCAAAGGCTCTGCCAGTCTCTATAACCAATGACCAATCAGAGGAAGGGGGCGTGTGCAAGGAAAACAGGAAATGATGTCTTACCGCTCTGACAAGCCACCACGGTCACCTTGCTTATATCCGGTGCTGGATATGGTTTCCATAATCTGCAGCCATACTGTACAACCCTGTGACTCTTTACCTTCCTGGCGGTCTGATTAGGACAGTAATTTCCTGCCAGGTTATGCCCCCCAGCACAGTGCCCTTTAGGGTACAAAACAATTTAGGGTCCATATACAGCAGGGCATCCTGTTGCAGTTTGTTGCACATGTTTTGGTATATTATTATGTACTGTAAAAAGGTTATATTACTGTTGTGTAGTGGTGTGAATTGGCTCTCAATGTAAATAGCTCACTTTAGGTGAAGTGTTGAAAGGGTGTTTATGAGTTAATTGCTTGGGTTCCCAGGTTCAAATCTTGGCCAGGGCACTATTTACATCAAGTTTGTAGGTTCTCCTTGTGACTGCGTGGGTTTCCTCCCATGTTCCAAATTACATGCAGTTAGGTTATAAATGGCTTTCCCCCAAAATTGATCTTGGACAGTATTAAAGACATATGACTATGGTAGGGACATTAGAATATGAACCCCTTAGAGGGACAGCTAGTCACATGGCTATGGACTTTGTACAGCGCTGCGTAATATGTTACGGCTATATAAATACTGTGTAATGTTTTTAATAATAATAATAATGTTTTTAATAATGTTTTTAAACACTAGCCAGCTATTATTTATTGTTGGGAACCTAAGACCTTACTCTACCACCCCAAGTCCCCTTGTACTTACAGGTATTGCAGAATCTTCTAGCTTACAAAATGCAAAATCTAACTTTACCTATACATTGCACATATGTCACAAAGTACATGTAAATTACTTTCAGCTTGTTTTTATGTGGCAATTTTTGGGTCCTTCTTTGCTTAATATTGTGTGTGCATATTTACTCTATCTCTATCTGCCAGCACCAATTGTGTATGTTAATATTTGGCAAGGTGAATTGTGCTTTTGGCACCATGACTTTCAAAACCCAGATATTGATACACTAAGCATTAATTTAGTTGATATACAATAATAATTACATGCATCTTGATGGCTGTATGAAGTGCAATTATCACTATCAGATATAATTTGTCAAATTTGTAATTTATGATCATGTTGCATTCATATTTCTGTCTAAAAAAATCATAGGCTGAGATTTGTGTCAAACTAGCAGTATCTATTATTTCAATAGCATTCTCATTTTTTACCCTAGTAAAATGTGCATTTAGTATAAAAAAATTAGACTCTTAGACATGGTCATATTTTTACTGTGTCAGACATACTAGTCTGCTTCTTTTGGGCTGGTCTGAAGTCCAAAGATATCATATCTATCAAGTTCGTGGAGGATGAAACTTATGTACCCACAGTACCTAGAACGTTAATGCTGTAGATGACTAATTCCAACATTTCATAGAGGCTAACCCATTTTATCCACAGATGGCTGGATGACTATCTAGGAATGATATGAATATGCTAATGATCTATGAAAGTGCTTACTGGTCAGATGCCTCTGTATAAAAAGATGGACTACAATAAGTCCTGGTATTTAAAGCCAATAGGATGTGGGTTGAGTGGGTGCTGGAACCCCCACTGCTGTTACAAAGACCTAGAAATTGTTCAATTCTAGGGCAGGTGATAAACTAAAGGTATTCTTTACATGCCTAGCAGTTCCCTACAATTGAATAAAGGAGGCCAAAAACAATTTTCATTAGCGAACTATGTCTACCAATAGCTTCACACATGATAATGATTAGCCATCTTGCAATTGTTGTAAAATCCCAACCTAAGTTAAAATTCTGCAAAATCATAATTCTTAGCATTGTGAAACCTGCACTTATTAATTAAGTTCCTAAAGCTAATATAGTTCTGTAGATGACTGCAGTGTTCTTCAGTTGAGGTTTATTTGGTTTATGTCCTGACAATTTTGGCTTTGGTGGCATTTTTATATATTGAAATCTATCTATCTATCTATCTATATATAAATATATATATATATATATAAATCTATCTATATATATATATATATAAATATATATATAGATTTAGATATATATATATATATATATATATATATATATATTACATATATATACAACATTTTAAGGTTTAGGTAAGATAATCCTGCTCAGACTTTTTAAAGTTTCCAAAAACTACGAAGTCCACAACATACAAGCTACTCATTGTACTCATAGTATGTTCATAGTAAGCAAATTATTAGAACATCTTGATGCTACGCGTGCTTTCCTTTTCATCCAACAGCACATCTGATGATTGGCTGTTCTCCAAAATGATCGCTAGGCATTACAAAAAGACATTTCGTACTTGTTTTGTGTACCAGAGCTTTAGAATATTACTGTAGGGGTTGAGGGTAGCATTGCATTTATAATATGTGATTACTCCCTATGGAAGAAATAGAAAAAGAAAAGGAAAGTGAATGAACATGAGAGGGGCACATTCATTTTGAAGAAGCTTTGTCTGCTTTTGCCCCCTGATCACATATACTGTAATGGTGGTCAAGTTTGGGGTCTCTTTAGGGGTATTGTTCTTTTTCTGTCCTAAACAATGGCAGTTCTTTTTTTCTGAATGGATGATGATTTCTGCACTCAATAAATGCATGAGATTTTTTTTTTTTATGGAAGGAGCTGTGCAGTGAAAGGATTAGATATCTTTTGTCCTGGAGAAAGGATTGATAGAGATCGCCATGTAATTACTAAATGGTATCTCCCACACACCCAAATTCTGGAATCATTAAAGCCATGGTTCTAATGAAGAAAGGGACAGAATATATCTTAACTGTACATAGAAGAGTCATACAGACAGTGTATGAAATCATCCAGCACTTTTAAAAGGACCTCTCTAAAAGTAAAACTACAGTTGGTTAGAAAAGGGAAAAATAAAGATTTTTGTATGTTCCCCCCTAAAGCATGATCACCTTTGCTTTGTTTCTGTTCTTGATTCCATTCTTGAGATATTCCCACCTTGCTCATATAGACTTAGATCACGTCAACAAGAAATTAGCCAAATAAGAATGGGACTCCACATGGACAGAGATAAGATATGTAGCTATTTATGCATTAGAGAAGAACCAACAAATACCTTTACTATGCCTACTGTTAGGTCTTATGCCCACTTCCTGCCGTACACCAGATTTTCTCTACCTTTTTAACAGGGGGAACCCTCAAAATAACTTTCAGGTCTTCAGGAAACCCCTGCTATATCCACAACTCACAGTATATTAGCATAGAGTCAGTGAAAATAATGCCCTGTACAGTGCGGGCCAATGGGACAATTGTCACCCCTACAGCCTAAAAGACCATTGAACATTTAAACTGACCTGAGAGGCACAAATTGCTTATTGCTCAATGAACCCCCTGGCAAGTTTTGGAGGAACCCTAGGATTCCACTGAGCCCTGGTTGGGAAAGACTGCTGTAGACTGTCATCAAGTGGGAATATTTTAGGAACAGGACTTTATGTCATCAAAATAGGTAACATATATTATCTTATATTAAAAAAAAACATCTGGATATCAGATACACTATAAATACATGGACAATACTATATTATAATAATATATTATTATATAATAAATATTTTTTCAATAATCAGAAAACACTGTATTTATAATAAAAATATATATTTTTAAATCATTTATTTTTGTTGAACTTTTTTTATAACTATTTGGAAATGTGTTCATTAGAAGATATATTTGACACCCAGCTTTATTTAACCAACATTCCATTCCTTTTATATTCTGCATTATGTGTATTACAGATTATCAATAAACTGTAGATTTCAGATCACTGTGTCCTTTATTCAGTTTCATCTTATCTGTGTTGGGATGCATTGTCAATAAATTGTATCATTTCTGTTGCTGATTAAATATCTGCAAGGCTTCATTTCATGTTCTGAAGCATCTCACACTAAATTTATGTCACATCCCTGCTCCACTGTGGACGGGAGCCATCTCTGAACGGATGTGCATTTAATCTGGCAGCAAGCGAATGACTGGCATTCAATAGAACTGCCAGGATTTTGGCATATCATTAATAGGACAACCTGCTACAATGAAAGCCTTCCACACCTACCAGATGTGCGGCTGGAAACATTGCCAACATTTCACACATTGTTGTGATGCAATGCACTATAACCCAGCACTGGCCTGTGCCATCACTTTGAATATCATTTTTCAATAGCAGTTGATTATTTTTTTTTTACTTCCAAGGGTTTTTTCTTTGTTCTTGATTTAGGAAACGTAAACACCTAAACAAAATTACATTAAAGTATATGAATTCTGATTCCTATTTGTCAGTAAAAGTGCTGGATAGTTAATAGTGTTTTCAAAACATTCATTTATATCACATCTTTTAATTAAACACCATTGTTTCAATTTCAAAGCAAACAGCGTTCACACGTCTTCGCCAGCTAATTGATGCTTGCTGGTCCATACATGCCAGTACATACATGTGCATTGTCAGAAGTGAACACAGCTGTGGATAAAATGATGATCCTGGGTATGTAGTTGTCTATGGGTGATAAATGGATAAATACTAATGAAGACGCTAAGAGGTATAAAAGAGAACACATTCCATTATCTAACCTCCCTTTCTCTAAAACATTCACAACTTCATTTCATGACCATATTACCCCAATGCAGCAGATGAAGCCATCTTACCCACTGATAGATTACTTTAATCAGTACCAATACCCTTTTTCCTCTACCAATCCTGCTATGCTCCTAGAAATCCACTATCTATACCAGGGGTGTCAAACTCTGGCCCACGGGACAAATCTGGCCCGCAACGTCCTTTGTTTTGGCCCCCAAAAGAATCCTAAATATGAATTGCAGCTGGCCCGCTGTTGCATTGAAATAGCGTCGCTACTACAATTTCAGGCATCACTCGTATCTATAGACCAGTGTGGCCCGCATAGGCATGGACTGTTTTATAGACGCAAGTAATGCCGGGAATTGTAGTAGCGGTGCTATTTTAGCTTTAAGTTTGGCCCACGACTTTGTCTAAGTTTTAAATTTTGGCCCACTGTGTATTTGAATTTGACACCCCTGATCTCTACTGTTCATTACAGTATTGTGGATTAAAAATTATAATGTGATACTGTACTGCATATTTTTGTGGTTCTTTTTTTAAAAAGATTAGGTTGCACAAACAATGCTTTTTCAGTTTAAAATAAATAAATATAGATCTTGTGCATTTTAGTTTAAAATAACATTAAAATAATTTTAAAATATTTGGTATGTTTCTGTTTGTAAAGTATTAGGTAACTTAGAGCATAGTAATGATAAACTGTTCATAGGGTGATACAGATTTTTTTCAAAACAGAAGCCATAATTTCAAGGGGCTCATTAAAGCTGGAGAAAAAAATATTAGTAGTGGGAAGCTATTAGAAGAAACAGTGAAATATTTCCAAGGGAACTATGATAGTAATGCTACTAATAATTACAGTAAAGGTTAGGAAAAAAGCCTTCATTTTCTATCATGTCATTGGGTATGTTAAAATGGTTTATGATATTTAGGGTACAGTCTAAAAAGAGTAGCCACTATTTCGTCTAATATATGTAAAATACAGGCTAACTTTAATAAGTACAGAGATATATTAGATTAGGCTGCAATAGTGAGTTGTATAAAAGCAAGAAATAAGTAATCTTTTTCATTTTTTAACTGAAAGGTAATGTGTTTTTCATTTTTTTTGTCTGCATTATTTCTTAAAGTAACTTATCAGCACTGCACTCCCGAAAAATGTGTATTCATGATTATTGGTTCATTGTGGTATTTTGATGCAATGTTAATTTTTGTTAGGTAAACTGATGTATTGATGTGAATGGACCCCAAATATTTATATCAGTTACCAAGAGCACTTGCATATGGGTCTTGCTAGGAACTTGGTGATACAAGAAAAAAAATAATATGGTAGCTATCATATAGCTAATCAAGATGGATGAAATTGAGAGACAACTAAGAAATAGTAAACCTAGTCTTCTGGTTTTGTATTTTTTAGCTTCAGAGGTTGTCTTGACAGGAGGGAGCATAGAATGACATTTCCAAATGTGCTACCAGAGGGCCCTGAATTCCATTCCTATGTATGTCTGGTATAAGTAATGTCCTGTATGACAGTATTCTGCCCAGGTGATTGGTCACCTATACACTAAATTAGGCAAAATGAAGGGACAGAAGAAATGCCTTGTTTGTCCTAATTCAAATAGGTATTTCTCCAAACTGCAGTTTTATACCAACCTGGCAATCAAGTGAACAGAAGCTATAGAAGAACAGTGCACTGCTACCAACACTGCTTCCTGTTAGCAGAGCTTGTTACTATGCCCAATATTGGGCAAAATACTGACAAAGAAGTTGAAGGATTGGTGCAGTGGTGCATCTGACTCCCCTAAAAGTATCAATTGTATGGATGAGTTTGTCACTGGTGTGATGGTTTGTCACTACTATGGGTTTGCAATGAATCCTAGGTCTTAGAAAGTTTGCAAATAATTGTAAAGTTTTGGTCAAAAATTTTTGCAGGGTTACCTCTGTGAATAAAGACCAATCTATGTTGCAGTGAAAAGCTTTTGCCTTGTTCTATCATGCTTCCCATACATTTTGTTTGACATTAGCTTTCTTATTAGCCCTGCAAGCTTTCTTGAATCGCAAGATAAGATTGGTCCTCCCTATTCTTAAACAAACTAAAGCCAGGAAACTCTACCTTAATATCAAAGAGTATAAACATTCTTTTAATAAACAAAAAACTTGTGAATGTGAAATTATATTATTCTTTACTGTTACATTAAAGAAACCTGTGCTGAAAGAAATAGGGATGCTGCCATAACAAATCTGTCTTTATGAAAGTGCATATGTTAGAGTCATTGGGCCTGATTTATTAAAGCTTTCTAAGACTGGAGAGGATAAACTTTATTCAATGAATGATCCAGCAAACCTAGAACGGACCTGGTCTAGGATAGAAAACATTTACTAACAAAAAGCATATCTATTCCAGGTTTGCTGGATCACCCAGGTTTACTGATAAAAGTGTATCCTCTCCAGCCTTGGAGAACTTTAATGAATCAGGCCCATTGACCCTGAGCCACTGTGTAGTCAGTGAAGTCAGTTTCTAAAGCCATTAAAGCAGTATGACTGCCAAACAACGAGCATTTTTAGAAGATCAGAAGTAGAAGTTTACAGCTTTTTCTAAGGTAATGTTTTAAATAATTAGTTAATTTATTTGAGCAAAGCCTTAGTGGATACAATGGAAATAACACACATGTACAAGCAATTAACAACATTTTTGCACTTAATAATTTGAATGTCCGCTGTAGCCCAGGTAATAACTAAGGTGCAAGGATTTTCATACAGAACATGTTCACATGTATTTGTGTTCAACACCATTTGCTAATGCATACAGATCACAGATTCATCAGAAAGCTACCTGTCGGTGATGACTAGTGTTTAGGTGCAAAGCTTCCTGTAATAAATACAAATCACTGCTATTTTTTGTTCCTTGGCAGAATGACTGGTCTCTGCCTATATGCATGCCTCTCTGCCTATGCAATGTGCAGCACATGGATGATGTTGTACTTTTTACAAATAGTGTATTCAAATACATTAGTTGCAAACAAAGTGTATCCTCTATAGCTGTTGAGAAATTTATATAAAAGTAAATTTACATTTTTGTGCCTGATCAGCTTTAATGGTGTATAAACACAAATACATTTTTAGGTATGAGCACATGCCTTTTACATGGGCTGTAACGTGCAGCACAGAAAATGCTCCAGTAATAGTATTAGCATGGCTGAGAGCAAACATCTTTATAAGCTTATTTAGAGTCTGACATCAATATTTTGTGTAATTAAACGGCACACAATATCATACTGTAATGTGAGCTTTTATAGCCAATGCTAGCAAGAATGCAGAAAGAAAATGCAGAGATAACAGCAGTCCTAATGACTATAATTGCCCTGATCCTACCATGCATTTTCATGTAGTTTCACAAGCACTTAAATCCTCCGAAAAAAAATGTGGCAGGACCTTATCTTAATATAACTTTTTTACTAAAGCATTTGCAGAATCATCATGCCAAATTGTATCTACTTATTGTGCCTACGTATTGTACTATGTGCCTGTTATGTTTAAAGATTTGCATACACAGACTATAGTGTATATACTGGCAATATACTAAAATGTGTTTTAATTTTTTTTTTTTTAGAAACACTCTAGGGCTTAAATGTATGCCAGCTATGACCTGCCAAAAATAATGTTATTAATTATAAGGTACCTAGTAACTAATTTAACTATTTGACTTTTGTTTGACTGCTCATAGGCACCAAAACTGTATAAAGTGCTAAATAATTTGAATAAAAACAGTTAAAAAAGTGAAAGTTAAAAATAAAAAATTATGGTTGCCATCTTTTAAAAGTGTACCTGAACTAAGGAACACAAATGAAAACTTATAGCTGAGCTCCCCTTTAAAAAGACAATTTGACACATCGGCTTTGTTTGCACTTTAAACCGCTGGAAAATGTCTATGCCACAGTTCCTGGGGTTTTTACAACGATTATGTTTTCAAGCATTTATAAACACGGTAAAACACTGGAAAACGTCCCTATTAAAATCAATGGACGCGTTTACCCGCGTTTACCCGCGTTTACCCACGTTAACTCGTGCATGTTTTAATTTCTAAAATGTTGCAAGGAACGTTATCTATAATGCTTAAAAACGTGCCTCAAAGAAATGCCCTGATGTAGATTAGCTATTGGAATGTATAGGAATTTCAAACATGGGCTTTTAAAGCCTCAGGGTAAATGCTGGGAAAAACGTCCATGTAGACTAAGCCCTAGGAAGATATTGTGCTGTGGTTTTGTGTCACATCTGCATTAGGTAATAATGGGCAGCTCTCACTACTGTATGAAAGTTCTCATTGGTTGTTAGAGGTGCTTCAAGCCGTAGGTGACCAAAAAGAAATAAAATTGCTTACCAGCGGTAACAGAATGTACACAGTAGACAGCAGCTACTCACTGTGTACATTTTAAATCCCCCAAATATAGTTTACCTTGCCAATTTTAATTCAGTTTTCCAGCCACACTAATAACGACTGTTCACCTTGTTGACTGAGCTCAGACAGTACTGCTGACACATTATATTAGAAAGTCACAAAAAGTTTAAGCAAACAGTTTTATCTAAAAAATAACCCTTTAGACAGGGATTGCATGTGTGTTTTACCAGACTTCATAGTAACTCTAGTAACATGTGTTGGTGCACAGTGAATTCCAGGGTAGTAGTGTTGAGCGAGGTTATGCATACATTGGCATACATGTGAATTGTTTTTAGTTTTACAAACTTAAAATAAAATTGACAGGCCTGCATGAAAGCTTGCAGTCATACAAAAACATGCCCTAGAAGTATATTAATAATAAATGGTTGTTCTCTATACAAAGCTATGGTTACTATGAATTTGATTAACTTTACAATGGAAAGTCGATGTCCCTTTAGGCTCCCATGGGTCAAGCTCAGTAACCTTTATCTGGGAAGGTCCTGCTAAAAGGATATTGTAGAACAGCACTTCGCATCTTCCATCTTTACTCTCCTGCCCTCCATCGGATATCTATGAAAATGTACTGCCTTTTCCAAATGTTTGCTACATTACAAAACATCCTACCCAGACCCATATCCTGGAGCAGTAATGACAACTTATTTAAATAGTTTAGGCCACAAAAATAAATATGCATTACATGCAGAAATTATATGCAGCAATCTGTAGCTAACAGGTTAGCAAAATAAATTTAGCTATTTAAGTTTGTATAGTTGGTATATTACAATATAGCTGGTATATGCTATGGTATAGTATAATATAAATCATTACTGTCCATTACAATTTTAAATTACCACTCCACCACAACAGTAGCAGTTTCTAATTTTTTTACTATACGTCATACCACTTAAAATGTATTTTGCAGCTTAGCTGTGAAATATATATATATATATATAAATATATATACATTATGTATCACTGTACATTTATACAAGTTTATTTGTGTATTTCACTGGAGTAGAGAGTCTGATTATTCTGTAGTTGGGCCATTAAGCTTAAAAATAAATAAATAAATAAATAATTATATATATATATATATATATATATATATATATATATATATATATATATATATATGTGTGTGTGTATATTGTATGATGTGTTAATATAGTATAAGTAAAATTCTGTAGTTGGGCCCTTACTAATCTTCTGCGTATCTTTAATTCTTGTCATTCTGACTAAACCGCCTGGCATATATTCTAGGCGTGTGCTGTCTGTAATGACTGTTCCCTAATTAGACAATGGTTGATCAGTAATCAGGTAAAATCTCTTGCTGGTCTCATTTGTGCCGTGCAGCCCCTGGGGGCTCTTCCCCTCTGTCTCCACTGTGTGGCTACATAGAGGTAAGAAAGTGGTGATTTCACTTTGATGTGGCTATTAGAATGGTAATTAGCTGGGATTCTATATAGGGATGCAGTCATTGTCCTGGCTACTGAATGCAAATGCTATGTGTTATGAGCAAATGGATTAGTCTCTTGTTACCTTATTGTCTAGCAAGTAATATGTATTGCAGGTAAACATAGTATGTCCACTGGCATAGTTATTTTATTACACAAAATTTCCACTTTTTAAGGCAAACTATAACCACTTATTTTTTAGATTTTTTTTATAGCATCTGAAAATACAAATCTTGATCAAATAAAACAATAAATAGTTTATAGATTTATTTTTGTAATTTCTTGAGCAGGAATATTGATGATTTGTTTGCAGTTACATTCACTAGAGTAAAATAGGATTATGGAAAAAAACAAGACTTGCTGTGCTGTTAGAGAAATGAGTATAGTTGTGGGGACTTCCAAGAAGACATGGGTTAACACATGAATCATTGAGCACATAAAGCATATCCCCAGAGTATGCACAGCTCATTATTCCCCAAGTGGTGAAAAGTGGAAAAGCAATTTGTCTTGGTGCATTTTATAGTATTCTCCTCTACACCCTGATTAGTCTGTTTGATGAATGCTTGCAAGTGCTGTCACTGTGTGTTCTCTGTAAGGGGCACAAAACTCTGTGCTCTGGGGACACATAAAATGACACAATACTTTTCATAATGAGCTAACAAAATAATAATAGTAATAACAATGGTGATAATAATAATCACAGGATCATACTAAACTTTGCTAATCTCCTGATGAATTGATTTGTCTGTGCAGTTTAAGCATGTCTAATGTATTTAAACATTAGTCACATTAGCATAGAATTCATACTAGATAAAATATAAAGCAATATATACTAAATCCAAGAAAAACAACTAATAGTACAAGCATTTTATGTGTGAGAAATATATATAGTTATATATATTATTTATGTGTGTAATACTTTAAAATGTAAATACATTTAGTTTACTGTTGTGTTGTTTTAGCTAAGTCTATTTGCATTAGCAGGTTGTTGTATTGGTCTTCTGTATCCCCCACAGATGAGCAATATAAAATGTACAATGTACATGGGCGCCCTAGTCCTGTCTACAGTTTATGAATGGTCACACCACATGAGTACAGTGTACTCAACAGTGTAAAGATGGTGTGATTATTTTTCTGAAGGAAGCAGAGAAGATAAATGTATGTGATTAGCATTTAATACCAGTGTTATTCCATTGTTTACTCTCCAGAGCAGTTGTATCTCCCCCTCTCCCCGTGCTGTTTGCCAATTCCATATGCCATAAAGTGCTTGTAATTGCGCCGGAGCCTGAATGCCATTGTGACGTATTCATCTGCCATCCGCTCCATGGAGAAGCAGAATAGGCTCATTGTGGGACAAGTGTACGGAGTAATTGATGCCAAATCACTATCAATGGCAAAAGAGAACTCTCAGGCAGTCAGGTTAGAAACAAGTGCGCTTTGACAAAGGAGTTCATTTATCAGAAACAAAACAAAGCACATTAGGGAGAAGAAAAGTAGTTAAAAGGAGCAAACATACCAAAAGGCTACAAAAGCTATCCCTTCTGCCAAGGCCCCTGGATACCTTTGGTTAAATGCTTGCATAGTTTTTATCAACATCCTAGATCATAATTGTGTCAATTCTGCAGAGTATTGCACATGGCCAGTGTAACAACCCACTATTAGCAAAGTATAATTCTTTTAACAGCCAACATTTTGTATGCAAAAAAACAATAAACAAAAAAAAAATATGAACTTGACACATGGCTTTAGGATTTGGAACCAGACTAAAGGCATTTCCTGTACTGGTGTACATGTAGAGGATAGATTTTTGTTACTTTATCATAAACAATTTCTGAATTATTGGCTTGTAATGTTAGGTCACCTTTGGCACTAGAGAAGTCAGTGGGATCACAACCCAACATACTGGACCAGCAAAGCTGAGTGTTTTACATGAAGTTCATATTGAGACTTTAATTTTAGGAATCCTGTAGGCTATATCACTACATTACTTTTTTTGAAAAACATAGTGTTATAGAGCACAAAACAATATAACTAATTTTGCAGACAGTAAATAGATGTTTTGGAGATTGTATAGTTTTTGTTCTGCCTTCACTTTAACAACTATGAGAACAGCAATGATGTACTGTAGCCCATTTCAAACCAAAGTATCCCAACTCTCTTAACCATCAAAAAAGTAGAGGTAGTAGAAACAGAAAAGAAATATTAGTAATGGTGGTAGTAGCTGCTTTTGCAGCAGTAAAAAAAACTAGTATTGTTAGCAATAGTAGTAGTGGTAGTAGTAAAAGTAGCAGCAACAGCAGAGGAGTAGTAAAAGCCGTGGTAGCTGAAGCAGTAGTAGTAGCAGCAATACCAGAAGAGTAGTGATAGTAGTAGCAATACTGTGGAAGTAGTAGCATTACCAATAACAAAGCAGTAGTAGAAGTGGTAGTTGTTGAAGTAGTACCTGCAGCAGTATTAGTAGTAGAGGTAGTAGATGAAGTGGCAGCAAAGGCAGAAGCGTAGTAGTAGCAAAACTGATAGTTGTAGAAGCTGTAGAAGTAGTAGCAGTAGTAACAGAGTAGTAGCAATAGTGCTAGTAGTAGCAATAGTAGAAATAGGAGCATAAGCAATAACAAAGGAGTAGCAGAAGTGGTAGTTGTAGAAGTAGTAGCATCATCACTAACAAAGTAGTTGTAGAATCTGTATTTCTAGGAAGTAGTAGCATCAGCAGCAATAACAAAGTAGTCGTAGAAGTGTTAGATAGTGTAGTACCAGAGTACTTTGAGATCAGCAGCAGTAGCAGAGTACTCATAGCATCAACAGTAGTAACAGAGTACTAAGAGTATCAACAGTAGTAGCAGAGTAGGAGAAGCAGCAACATTTGTAACAGAGTACTACAAGGGTGTAGTCGTAGAAGCAGCTACAGCATGGTAGTAGTACTAGTAAAGTGAGCCAGCAGTATCAAGCAGCAGTTACAGCAGAATAGTAGTAGTAGTGACAGTAGCTGAATAGTAGTAGTAGCAACAGCAAAGTATGCATGGTATTACTAGTAAAACTACTGAAAAATAATATTAATAGGTATTATTATTCACAGCATAAGGAAAGTTACATAGAACACAATTTAATAAGAGAATTCCTTATCAAGCAGGACAATTGGTAATATGCCTTCATTGGTAGGAAAGTGTCAAATGTCAGTTTAAACAGCCCGCTATCCACTAAATCCCCTCACCACTATTAATCAAAATGAATAGCTTACAAAATATGTCCCTCTGTCATATCAACCTCTTAATCCTGATAGTAATTCGCAAAAGCTGCATTAAACGATGCTTCTAATAATCCCAACCTGATGCAGATCTCATTCGTGTTTTCTCCTCTTTGCAGCATCATTTTGGGATTGCTGATCTTGTATAAGCAGCCAGACAGCCGCATTACCCTGATAAGGCTGTATTCATAGAAGCCTTTTCTGTAATGGAATAACTCAGGCATTCATGTAAAAATGAACCAGAGAAAGTGTATGCTCGTTTACACAGCGAAGTGTAATGCTGATACACAACTCAAATGCTTACAAGTCAAGTGACCTAATTCTGGCAGCCAGGCATTATTCACTGCAAAGTCTGGGTGTCCACTGCAAAGGTGACAACACTAGCAATGACACTGAGATGGCCTTTGCCAGCACAAGCCTTTAACGCCCCCCCACCCACACCCCTTCCCTGTTCACAGGCACTAATCAATAAATTCGTTGTTCCAGCAGGACACTAGTGCTTGGCAACATACGCCTTCTGTCCCCCACCCAACCATCAAGAGCCCCTCTTATGTCTTCTGCACACAATGGGGGAGCATAAAAACACAATACATGGTCAAAATAATGAATGGGTCTAGCAAGCACAAACGGCATTTTTTGCAGCTTTTGGCAATTATTAGCAGGATTTACATTCATGGCTCCAGCAGGACAATAATATGTCAATGGGATGTGTAAAATCTGCTTGTGGTTTCATGAGCAGGACCAATGAGAAATGTTTCATAGAAAGTTTAAGTTAAACTAAATACACTTAATGTGGTCTAATCCTTCTTTTATAGGCCTTCATTCTAATTGTAGACTGTAGAGATTAAAGTAATAAGTGGAAAGATAGGCATCTGTAAATCTTTTAACTTGAACACACTGTAAATGCTCAATAGCTCAGAATCATTTGTGATTAGCCCCTTGTCATTATTATTTAATTTAATTTATTCCAATTTAAAACTAATGAAAGTTTTCTTTTCATCTTCTTTAAATCCCTTTGTGTGTATGAGGATGCGTGCTATATTGCCCTTTTTTTAGAATGCCCATTCTTTCTTTTTGTTTAGCAATTGTTACAGCCATATAAAGCAGCCTTTCACCCTCTATAGATGCACATATACAAGGACCACTAAAGGATCCCAGTGCTATTCACTGATCTCCCATTTGTTCTGAAGTCCTAACAGGGGTGACCTTTTCTATGCGGTTTTCTGCCTTCCTACTTGGGTAGTGTATGTGGTGGAAGCAGATGGCTACTGATTGGGTGAGCTTTGTCCTTCCAATGCTGAATACTTTCTAGAAAAGACTTTATCATGCTTCATTGGGCAGAGGAACAAGGGATGAGATTTATGACTACAGAAAATAAATCTACTTTTCCCCCTTTTCTTCTCTCCTTTAAGTGGTTCAGTGCTCAGTATGATTTCCTGGCTAGTTCTTCATTTGGTGTTTTCACTGTATTTGCTGCAGATCTGAATTGTAAGCAATCGATGTACAATAATAAAAAAGCTATCTTTTCAGTGTATGGGTGTGGGTTAATACTTTAGCAGCTGATAGGACAGTGCATATATATTGTATATATATTGCTTGTAAGGGTTTTTCTGTAAACTGAATATATGCCCAGCAAATGAATGTGAAGTGTATATTTTATTATTAAGTAAGTTAAATAATTCATGGCAGCCCCAAAAAAAGTTTAAAAAGTATGCAGAGAAATAAAGTAAAAAGTTGCAAGAAAAGCATAGATAGGTCCTCCGATAATACCCTATAATTTTTTTAATTTAATAAAGCCCATGACAAGGGCAGATCTGCATAGATAAGGAACGTCTTGGGACAGGACGGGGTTATACTTGAGCTTCCGTACTTTGGTCTTTGGGTTCTAGAACGCATTATTCTGCCAAAAAACATGGGGCACGATGTTATCGGTTGCTTCAGTAAAAAAAATCTTTTTTCTCCTTAGGTAGTTTCCAGAGCCAACCATTGGTTGGGTAAACTGGTAAAAAAGCTTTAGTATTACATTTTTGGTTTAAATACCAACACGTCATCTCAGGAGTCAGGACTTTGTATCATGTTGATGAGCCTCACCCACTTTCCCTGTTCATTTTGTTGCAGTGCTTTGGAGGACATTTTATAGATTAGATATAAATGGCCAATTAGTTTAAATATTTATCAGTTATTTAGCTGAGCCTGCTATGTTTAAGTAAGATCAAATAATAAAATATTAATATATTATTACTTTACCTGGATTTATTAATTTGGGAGCTGTGGCCTTTACAGCCTTTAAATAAGATATTTGTGTCTAAATGTTTATTTATGGTATAATATTTTCCTATATGCGTGGTATCTCCATGTTATTTACTACACTTATAGCTCCAGCCTACAGAAGTCAATATACTAAGAATTGTAATTTGCTGTGGAGAGTATGTTGCAGCATATGAACATATACTATGCATGCCATGCATGTGATTTTCTATGTTTTTGGCACTATCTGATCACTCTTACGGATTTTATGCGCTCATCGCTTAGAGGAACAAAGCCAAAGGACATGCATAATGATATTATTAAGGATGGCTCTAAAATAGCACTAATTGGTAAATAAAAAACTATAGTCAACCCTGTGCTGGGGCAATATAGTTCATATTAGCAGATATGGCCAGCAAATATACATGCTTTTTATAGGCAGGCAAATAAGGTTTCTAATGAAAGAATGCCAAAAAAAAAATTACATTGCCCCCTTGCCCCCAACATATGTAGACTATAATACCCATTTCGTCTGGAGAGACCAAAAATGACTCATTGTAACCCAGAATGTGGGTAGACCAGTGGTGGCTGTGATGGCATTGGTAAAAGGGACAGCAAAGCCACCATTTAGAGATCATCAAAAATACAGCTTTCAGGAGAGACTATCAATCATCACAACTAAAACCGACCTGATGGATTGAATATTGAATAACTAGACTGTTATAAGCAAAATTGTCCAAGGCCAATGGACCAATTATGCAAAAACAATTGATTTTGGTGAAAAAGTAAAAATATGGTAAAATACATAGTAGTCAGTAGGGGGATTTTAAGTGTTTTTAGTGATGCATTGGGCTTGATATTGCTTTTACAATTAGTAATGCTTCTTGAAACTATTCTGATCCTAACATTGTATCAAAAAGGGTATCACTACAAAGCAAGGGGTGGTGGAGGAGGAGACCAAGTTATATAAGTTATATAAATAAAGCTCTCATTGAACCTGGGTGATCCAAAAAATCTAGAATGGATCTGGTCCAGGATTGAAAACATTTGCTAACAAATAGCAAATGATTTAAAGAAAACCATTCTAAGTTTCTGGATCACCTAGGTTTACCAATGAAAGTGTATCCTCTCCAGTCCTAAAGCTACATACACACGTTCAATTATTGTCTTTCGAAATGATCTTCCGCGATCTTCCAAAGGACTGCAATATGCATGAACAAGTGTTGTACATACAGCACTGTTCTGCTCTATGGAGAGGGGAGGGGGAGAACGACAGAGCAGCACCCTGCTGCGCGCTCCCCCCTTCGCTTGTGTTAGGATCGTTTGTTTAAGCGCAGCTTAAGCTACATACACACATCAAATGGTTCTCGCCCAATAATTGGCTCAGGGTCTCTATCGGACGGGAATCTGGCGTGTGTACAGTGCACGTCGTCCATCGTCTGAACGACTGTCCTGGCAGATCCACGGACGATGGACAACGAACGATCCTAATGGAAGTGAAGGGAGAGAGAGCGCAGCAGGGTGCCGCTTCATCGCTCTCCCCCTCCCCTCTCCATAGAGCAGAACGGTGCTGTATGTACAGCACTCGTTCATGCATCGTGCAGTCCTTTGTCGTTGGAAAGGATTGTGAAAGATCTTCTCTAATGACATGTGTGTATGCAATTGTGTATGTATGAACCAAGCAGGCCATTCCAATGTAAAATGTGCAACTTCGCCAGCACATGGTGTTAAATGGAAAGCGAAGTATTGTACATATTTAAATTAAAGCTGGTTTTGCACAAAACTGATTTCATTGTCTTAGCCATCAATGTATTATGGATTAATGTCACTTTTTTACAAGAGTTATCACCCTCTAACATTTATAAAACTTTGTTTGCAAAGTAATAATTAACAAGCAAACCTGACCAGCACTACTATTTACAAGGTTGGAAACATTGTCCCCCTACCACCATGTGCCCTAGGTCTAGCTGGATGCCTGGACTTTTCATGGTAGGTATCAGGATGGAGTTTGGTAGGAGTTAGCTAGAGAGCTATCAATACCTGGCATGGGCACAGACAGATGAAGTACAGAGTGTGTTTAATAAGCTTTAACAGAGTGTACATGTGATAAAGAGGTTCATAAGATCCATGGTCCATTAAAAGAACCTGGCACCTGCACAATGCTATCAGATATTGGCTTTGTCCTGTATAATAACAGAAGCCTGAGGGAAAAAGAGAATAATGGTTTAATTAATGAAATATAAAATAATATTTTTGTAGGTTACAGTAAACCTAACATTGGTTTCATATTAGCATTAGTGCCAATTAGTATACCATAATTATTTTATCCAGTTTTCATTAGTGTGTTCCTTGTCACTGACATCTTGCTTGAAGCTATATTAGATGGGAGATGGGCCCAAATGATCAGCACTATTGTGACCATTTCACATCTAATTCTATCATGATCTCTTCATCGGTCAGTGCCCTCAATAATGTTAATAGGCCCCAATAGTGACTGAAATACTTTGCTTACTTGAGTTCTATGATGTTGGCAAGCTACTCCATACTGAAAACAGGATGATAAAATAATTTTTTTACAGTTTATATATTATCTATTTTAAAAAACAGTGGTCACAATCAACACATTTTGCTTATACTCACAAATACTAAAACTAAAAAACATGTTGATATCCTACATATTTCTCCCAACAAACGATATCTTTAGTTTTGCACTAGTTTTGCTAATGCAAATGATTTACAAGCTAAGCATTGTGTTCTGGTGGTGCCACTTTTTGAAAGAATAACAGCACCATTTCCAAGCGTGAGGATCTGCTAAAACAGTTGTAGTTGTGATTGCACTGGGTTGTCCCTTACTGCTGTTTTGTGCTGGATGTTTCTGCATCCTCTTCTGGATCCTTACAGAACCCCACCACCGGCCAGCCAAGAAGTATCTTTTTAGGCAATGACATTGGCATGAATTAGGACAGAAGAAGGAACGGAAGGTCACAGGTCAATTGCTTTAGGAGGGTAAAAAAGCATTCTGATTTTTATAGGTCCACTGACCCCAAAGAAGTTCTGCCTTATGCATTGTATGTACAGAAGGACCTGTCCCATGGGATACCAGTTGCCTACAGGTACATCATCCCTTGTGAAGGGAAAGGCATAGTTTTGACCAAATAAACTCTTTCCCTGGTTTACTGTAGGAACACAAAGTTGTGCCTGGGCTCGCTCAACATCCATGTGGCCCTAGGCCCATAGGTAACCTTGTGGATGATCCAGCTCTGGCTATTTGCTGTTTCTAACTCATTTACATATCAAGTTTATACATTTAATTGATCAGGATTTTTTCCACATTTCACGGGCCATTTTCATTCATTCATAAACTTTTCCAATGAACAAGTGTCCTTTTTGCCTTGTATATCCATTATAAAAACTCAACAAAATGTTAAGCTTAAAAAAAAACTTGCTACACTGCCAACTACACAAAGGCAAGAATGTGTATTATAAGAATATATAGTAACTTACGGCAGAGATTTGACAACTAGACATAGGCAAGAAATCTTGCTTGCTGTAATTGGCTCAAAAATATCACAGAGCACTAGACAAAACTTCTGGGGTGTACTATCTAATCTCTACTTCACCTATGTGTTTTGTTTGAGCACCATGAATTTAGTAGACACTCTTACATTTACTTTGCAGCAGTTTTTAGTACTGTTCTTATGAGATTTTTTCCACATGCATATGAAAAAGTAGTGTGAGAGGGTGTGGAGGTGGGGCGGGTGAGTATTGGTTTGTCACAGATGACAAATTGCACTAAATATTGTAATGTTGCAAAAATCACTTTGTACAAAGTTACTTAAAAAAACACCACCTAAGCCATATGATCACTCCCACCAAATTTGATTGGATCACATAGCATAAAATGAGAAAATTGTACAAAAATGTGCAGTCATTGTATTAGTCAAAAACAAGAATAAAATGTACTGTATTTATTATTTTCATTTTTTCAAAGATTTTCATTGAATTACTACTTTAAATATGTATATTGTATACAGATATATGTGTGTACTAATAAAAAGAAAGGATGATAATCTTACTTTAACAGATAGAAATACAACATAGCAGTATTCAAGGTAAAGGTAGGAAAAGTAGGGTGGGCAGATTGCCTATAATAGGCAATCATATTCTGTCTCCACTTCTCAATCATATCTCTAGCTCTTAACCTAAACAATAATAATACCTGAATTCTAATTGGTGGGTGCTAAGAAAAACTCTAAATGCACTGCCTCAATGTTTTAGAATACCCCTTTAAAGGGTGTTTACAGGGTCTTCAGCTTTGACATGAAGCTTTTGAAAGCAAACAAAACCACTGCTAATGAGAAAGCAAGACTTATCTATTTACCTCTAATGTAGTGAATGTCGAGATTATTGATATGCTCGGTGACATTAGGAATTACACACGCCTCCATATGTTACATCTAAATTGGTTCTTCATGAAACAGTTTAACTACAACAATACAGTGATGACACGCTTCACTAATTGCAGCTGCTGACTTCTGTTCCTTAAGATACAGCACAGTGAAGGCAAAGCTCTGACTTTTCATGGCTTAAAGCGAACCTGTACAAAAATAAATATGTATATTTCTATTGCTGACCTACCCTCAAAAAGTCTAGTTGCCTGGCTGTCTCTGGATTTAAGACTCTTTAAGTCACTGACCTGGAACAAGCAAGCAGGACAGAAAGTCGGGGTGAATTAATAACATTTGATCTGCATGTCTATTATGGGTCACTGAAGACATCATATTAGCATGACAGTCAGGGAACTAGTATTTTCAATAAGAAGGAGGTCAGCAATGGCAGCCTGTATATATTCCTCAGTACTATAAATACTAAATCTATCACTATTGTTGTCCTAACCTGAAATAGCAATGTTTTATAATTCCTTGTTCTGTATCTTTTTGATTTATTTAATACAGCTAAAAAATGTGGATCACTGCAAATTCAAAACAAAATGTCTGGTGATCCAGCAAGTTCTTCCTACAGTCAGCTGACAAATTTGCAATTACTGCATTAAGGTTGTCACCTTTTACCATTTCTCTTCTTCTGATCCTCAGAACCCCCCTTGCCCCATTCATTTCTAAAAGGGAGAGGTGCTTCATAGTCCATGGCGGTGAAAATAGCAAGTCTGATAGCACTGTTTAGGATTAAAGTGCAGCTAAGGCAGAAATATGGGAAGTATATATATCACAGTGTAGACAACACTTTAGGATTTTACACACAGTTCATAACATGCCACATCCCTATAAGTCAATGTATAAACGATTAGGTGAGTGTTAATGGGACATTTAGGGCATTTTATCAAACCAATTTCTTGAATCTAATGTATATAAAATTCAAAGTTTATTAGAGCTTTCAATAAAACATATTCATAAAAACATTAAATAAATAGAAAGAAAGAAATTAAAGAAATATGGTAAATGGTCATTGTATGATTTATAATAAAATATTGTACTACATCCTTTTTTATTCTATTTTGTCCAATTATGTGCTTATAAAATTCGAAAAAAAAAAAGTTTACAAAGCTGAATACCCAAATTACCTTTGGTGACCTCATTTTCATAAAACGCTGGTTGTATGGCTGTAAACATTATCCTATGGCTTTAATGTTTTCTGAGATACTGACTATCCCTAAAGTTGCAGATTAGGAATTCTCACCTCAGTTGTATAGATCAGTGACAGTATGGAAGAATTAAAGCCAGGGGGAGTCTGGTAAATATCATTTTTAGAAGACAGCCAAGGCAGACTATTGTTTCCCTGTACATGTTTCCTTTAACGTCCTATTACATACCTTAAAGAGACCCTGTAACAAATTTAAAAATACAGATAACAGAAAAGAAAAGATAAGACAATACTTACAATACTAACATTTCAATAAATTTTTTTTTGTTCACTTGCAATGTGCTAGAAAACCTAAATGGACAGTTCCCTAGCACTGGCATGTCATAGCCTTCTCTTCTTCTAAATGTGTATTAATAATCTGGGTGCTGGCCAGGATACTCCCCTCCAGCCTTCACCTGCCTACATAATCTTTTATGCCTCAGCCATGGCAAGAGGAAGGGGGAACTCTATACAGCAGTCACCTTCCTCCAGAGGTTGCTGGGGTTTCCTAACTGACCTTCCATTGATTATTCTGGCATAGTTCTGGGATTGACACCACTTGGTAGAGCAACCTGCATAACTCCAATTATGTTTTTAGGAGTCTATAATGGTATACTAGCCAACCCTGTGGAAGGGCATTCTTTCTATTGGCCACCAATTATAAACGTTTTTTTGTCATTGACCCTTCAAAAATTTATTTTATTGGCTGTCCCTTGAGATCTCAAAATATATATCAAGGGTTCCTCAGAAGTTACATAATTTAAATATTGACATGTAGAATCATTAGATTAGGTTACAAGTGAAATAAAAAAATAATATTTAAAAACATAATCTAAAACCTTTGAAAACCGCTAAAATCGGACCATTACTGACATGAATGAAGGTTCATTTCAACCAATGGACAGCAAAAATGCAACTTTGGAAACTGATGCCAGCTTTGACCCCTGATTTTGACCTTTCTGTAGGGTAGTCTATTGGAATCCCCCCCTCACAATACATAGGTATAAACAACAGCAGGATTTCTGCCCTATTGTTGTCTGCATTGTGTGGGAGGCTGATGCCTCAACTTAAGTGAAAATTACGCTTTGAAATTCACACAGGGAACTCAGCGTCTTTACTAAAAGCTTTAACTTTTTATAAAGGCTTAGTTAAAGTCCAACAGTCCACCCCACTTTCTTTTGTCAGTACACTGGTGATCTACAAAGCTCTTTTGTTTACCTGTATATAGATATTCCAACATACTGTGTGTTACACTGAGCTTATTCAGCAAATTACTATAGCCTGGATCACTTACCTACCAATCACATATGTGAAAAGTTCTGTGAAATCGGGCTGTAGTGGATCACAATGTACTTAAAAAAACCTTTGAAAAAATTGCACAGTTGTTATATTTGTTAGACAGCATTATTGGTTCATCAACAAATTTTACTTGATTTCAAGAACTGCTGACTAGATCCACAAAAACTGATAGATATTTTACCCATCCTTTTCTGGATTTGTCATTTTTAGCCAACCTATTATTCATGGCATTCCTTATGCCACCATTACCAGGTTGAGGAAACATGGGGAGGCTGGAGAGAAGAAGGAAGAAGCAACCCCGGTACTATCACTGTATGATGTAGAGATTTACCATCACCCAAACCTGGAAATTAAAGGATTTGTGTATCTTTATTGTACCCCCCCCTCCCTACAGCCACATCAACAGGCCCACATTTGTTTTTTTTGCTGATGTTGAGTAATCTGCAGTGACAAAAAGCCATCTAGGTGTGATATCCTATATTTATAGAAGAAAGCAAATTATCCATTGTTCAAATAAGTAACACGTTGATGGTTTACATGACCTTAAGCCTAAACCATAGTATTTTCCCTCCTACAGCAAATTTACTAAATACTTAGCCAGGGATGGACAGTAGAAATAAAAGAAAGTTGTGGGGGATGGAGTATGTCAAAGTTATGCTACAGGTTCTACCTTACTCCTTACCAAAGAAGGGTGCACACCATGGCCTACATTTTATAAATTAACTGCACAAAAGGGGCCTCTGTATGTGATTATCAGCAACATATAACAGAACATAAATGCCAGTTTGAACTCTCTGTTATAAATTGTCCTCTAAGTGTTATGTGCTATTCATTAAAGTGGGCTATTTGGTATCTTTATAAATGTGTATAAATAAATTCCTGACATGAAGGAATGTATCTTACAAATAAGTCCTTAAAGCTAAAACCCTGCCTTACCTTCCGTCTTGCGCAGATGTAGAGGCAATTTACAAGACTGATGCTGGATCTACATCTACGTCTTCTAAAAATGTTCTTTTTTTAAGGTAGACCCACATGTGCCATTTCACAGATCTAAGTTTTGGTATATAGAAAAAACTCTTTTTACCTGTTTTTTTTAAAAAATAAATATGCCTAATATCTTATCAAGGCTCCTAAATATATTTGTACTTCATATCCAACATATTCTATGTATTCATGCATCTTTGTAACAAATATATAGATGTTATCAGAACACATGGATAGTGTACAGGCAGATATATTCTATATGAGGATTATTTGCATGGATAACCACTAGAAGGTTAAAAAATCCAATCTTAATTTATTTAAAGCTGATCCATCAGTGGGTATTAGTTCAGTGTTTGCAGGACAGTGGCATAGGTATGAAGCTGAACTTTTCATCTAATATCTCATTTTCCTTTATTTTATTTATTTCTATCTATCCTTCTTTACGCTCTCACTAATTCTTCTAAAGGTAGATATCCACAATAAATACAATAAAAAATACAAATATTATATTATATTATATATACAATGTCACAACTCAATTATATGCAACCATTCTTTAATAAAGTAACATTTTTCCAGTCTATTTTCAATGTACTTCCATTATCAAAAAAAAAAAATAGGTAATAAAAAACACTGAACAGTATGTGTGATTTTATTGTTTTGCTAATGTTCTGACATGTTAAACTTCCTACTAATTTAAAGTGTATTAATGATCTTAGTTATTTACTAATAAAGGTCTAAACTCTGTGCTTTTGCATAGTATAACAATGTTAAATTCTAGACAGTATTCACTTCGCTGCCTATATCCTATGCAGTTAATAATGTGGTTAAAATATTGTATTATATCTGGTCAGTGCACCCTCATCCTTTCTCCCTCTCTTGGTCTTTTTTTATCTTTTTCCATCTCTTCATGTTTTTCTATACCTTTCTTCTTCTCTTGAAGTTTCTCCTTCCCTCTTTTTCTACATCTATCTCTCTTTCTTCATCTTTTTCTCTCTATCTTGTCTGCTTTTTCATCTTTACCTTTTTATGTTTCTTTTAAATATTTTATTTTTTCTTGTTTCCTTTGCTTGCTTCTTTTCCATCTCACAGTTTCTTTTTCATATCTTTTTCCCATCTCTCTTGCACTCTCTCTCTTCTTTCCCTTCTACTCTTTTTCTATCTCTAATAGTCCTATTCCTACCATATCTCTTTCTTTATCTCTTTCTCTTTTTTTATTTTGCCCATTCCTTTTTTTACTCAGTGTCACTCTGCCCAATTGTCTTTTCTTGCTCATCTCCTCTCTCTTTCTTTCTCCCACATTCTGTCTCCTCTAATCACCCTAATCCTACTTTCTCCCCTCCTAACTCCCCCATCATCTCCTTCTTTTCACACTGCATGTCTAAATTTTCTTTCTCCCTGTGCTTTTTTAATAGCTTACCACTATTCTGCCTCTTTTCTTTTTACTCCATTTCCTTCTGAAGTTATATATCTGGATAAAATGTAATCTTTCCTGCTTTTCTTCTGTGTTCTCCTCTTCTTTTCCCCTCATTCTTCTAAAATACCCTTTCAGTTTTCTCTTTCTTTTATAATTGTCTATCTGTCCCTCTCATCAGGCTTAGCCCCCATGGCTGATATCCATACTTATGTGACCAGTATTGACCCAGGAGCTGCACTTGTAGTCACAGGGGGAAATCTAAGTGATTGCATCGCTCCAGGCTGGAGGGCTAGGCACATCTCAGTGACAGTTAAAGGGTTAAATGGACATGGCAAAGGTCATTAGCTTCTTATTTCTTGCTTTGTGTGGGCATTCAGCTAGGACAGGTTTGCAAGCTTGACATGTTTGTGCAAGGAATGTTTCTCAGCGGATATACTGATGGCATGTGTTTCCTGTACTAATTCTTTTTATAAGACTCTGTGCCAATTAGCCATATTTACATGTGCTGGTGCCCAGGAAAATCCAGAATGAAGAATGCTCTTCAAACACACTGCACAATCACAAAAGGCTGTAAGCTTTCTAGGCAGCATAAGCCATGTCTATGCTCGCAGTATATCTGTCAGGAAACTTTGATCTACATAGTCATACTAAATGATCAGATCCCCCACTACTTGTAAGAGGAGCTCAGCAATCATTTATGAGCAATATTCCCACTTGTGCCTCGATTAACTGCCTATCATTCAATGATCACAGTTGGGTTTAAGTCTGGAAAACATGGCAAGAAATAGGAGGGAGTGCACAGCTATTAGCTCTTAATGCTTCACACATTCACACGATGTGTTGCCAAATAGTGATTACCGGTATTACATGGTTCTAGAAGGCAGACAGACAGGGCAATGATGTCCCTGGGATCACAGGGACTTCTAGTTCTACAAGTAAGGAAGAACCTTATATTGCAAAACTTTAATTTTGCAACAGCTAGCTGATATTCATAGGATAACACATAAGGATCCTTATTTCAAATAAGTTATTTCAATTGTGAAATGACAATCACATGGCTAAATCAATGATCCTTAGCCTTGTGCAAAAGCTTTGCAAATAGATCCTATCTTATTATAACAAGTACCATTCATTTCATGTCATTAAACACATATTCTGTGCCTGAAATTGGCGAGGCAAACTTGCAAATGAATCCAAATGACCTAAATGTCAAGTATTAGAAGGGAACTCTTACCCTTATTAAGCCTGCACCTTTTTATAACTTGGCTTTCAGTAAGAAATGAAATAAACGTGCAACTGTTGACTTCAGCAAGCCATTAGTGAATATTTCACTGGGATCCAAGCAATATACATATTATACAAATGATTTTCATATTTATTTAGATCACATAGTATTCCCAAACAATAATCGCTTGATTTACAGTCACATTAAAGTAATAAAAATCCTTTGTGCCCCTAGCCCCACAGGCTTTATATTTCCTGAAAAGAGAATTAATTAACAAGAAAGTTGTAAAATCCAGGTGACAGATCTATGTGTATCTGCAGTGTGATTATAGTGTACAACAGTTTTCTAAATAAACATGACCTCTTTGTAGGAACCTTTGGGGGCTGATGTAATAAAATGACATGAAGTGTGTATCGTATGCAAAGCTGAAATTTGTGTACTTCTACACATCATCATCCTTTCAATACAAATTTAAAGATACAGATTTTTGGTGTAGTATTTATGTGTGTTCTAAAAAAAAGAAGCATTTTGGGGTTTAGAAAATTTGTAATAAATTAATATGAATTCCATTTGTTTTGTAGTTAAAGTTTTGTAGTTACCAAGAATTATAAAAAAACGTGCAAAAAAGGCATTTGCTTTAAAACACATGATAAGAATGGGTGGTCTTGCTGTTTTTTTAATCTAATGTTAAAAAAAAATATATATATATATATATATATATATATATATATATATATATGTATATATATATATATGTACACACACACATATACATATATTATAATATATATATATACACACATACACCCACATATATATATATATATATATATATATATGCATATATTCAATTCAATAGCCCCTTAATAATGATCAGTTCCTAATCCAGCTATTTTGCCTTCAGACTCCTAAGTGAATTCTTCAGCATGTGCCCAGAATATTGGAAACCTGCAAGCTGATTTGATTGTAAGTACCCCTGGTGTATCTGCTACTATACTATGCTAAATTACTTTTGTGCTTATAATTATTTCATTTGTTTCCCAGGAAGAATAATAAAATGGAAGACGTTTCTCATATATATATAAAAAGGCGACTAGGTGGCACCAAGAATATTTTCTAGGTTCCAATTCAATTACCCAGGCCTTAGTTAATTTATTAGAATTACCTCTTTATGATCTTGTAAGAGAGGTCCAGTCTAGTCCGGTGCCATTCACCATAAGAGAGGCGTGTGAAGACTAGGGGGCATTGCAAGTCTAACCCCCAAAAGGCAGCAAGCTATGACATTTCATTTCAATAAAAACTACACACTCACATCTAATGACCTTCTTCCATTAGAGGAAAAAGTAACAGCAGATCATACATTAACATAAGATTACACTTGAGAAAACTTGATGCGAGTTCATATGAAGCCAAGCAAACACTATAAAATAATCATCATGTCTTCTTCTGACCTACATCAACCCTCTCCTTCTGGCTCTAGTGCCAACCAGCTAAAGTCCCAGGTCTTTCCAAAAATTGTAATAATTGTGCAATCCACATTAAAACACATTTCAATGTAATATATTTCAATTATTGTAAAAATATATCCTCAACATTTTGACATTACTTTTTATTTTATACTGAAGTTTTAATTAAGTTTTATTATATATATATATATATATATATATATATTTAGAAGTTTAGTGTATATTTTCAGACTTTTCTTTGCACTGACTGCGATCCCCACACACTGGAAAACAAAAGCACATAGAGCTAAGAATTGTTCTGTCTTGAAGTTTCAAAGATTGATGACTATTTTGTGATTTTTGTGTATTGTTTTGTAGGTGCTAAGTCATCCAGCAGCTTGTCCAGTGGGTCAGTCCTAAGAACACTGACCATTAGTCCTTACTAGAGATCCAGAAGCAAGGCAGGTAGTTGGATGTAGCTGGAGGCGATGGAGGAGGATTGGCATGGATAGAAGGAGTTAAAGGGAGGGGATGTGGGCTGTCACGCGTCATTGGGCAGATTATGTGCAGCAAACAAAAAGTGTGTGTCTGTGTGCCAGTCAGTCACTGCGTCGGGTCCATCTGCACAACTCCTTGTCTTCCTCTTTTTTTTTTTCCTTCCCTTCTTTTCGATTTTTCTCTCTGCTTGTGTTTACTCCTATCCACCCCCTCCCATTCATCTGCTTCTTAATCTATCTATCCTGCAATACTGAGCCACACACAAGCACCTCTTTGCTCTTGATATGGAAATACTACAGTAATCAGACTTGCATTGGGGACACCAGGAGAGGACACCTCCTTATACCCTTCTGGATATCCTATACCTTGGACTTGTGATACTATCTGCGGTAAGTGACAATGCATGCCCCCCCTCTCATCTAATAATACAAAGGAGTGAGAGCTGCTAAACCAAGAACCAGGCAAACAATAACTGGGTAGATTGTAAAGGAATATATGGGTGACACTCATGCAGCTGGTGGCTTTTAGGAGATATGGGCAGCTGGGTTTTATAGATCATTAGCCAGCAAGCTGACCAGTGTCCTCCTTGTGTGGCCAATTGTTCTTTTAGTATACAGTAGCTTCATTGAGCTAGGCTTGTCAGCAGTGACTCCCCTGGAAGCTGCTGTCCCGTGCTGAGGTGCTGAAACAGAACAAGGCAAAGGCTGGCCGCATCTACTCCACACCAGGGAACCCTTCTTCTGCAAAACTAGCTTTCATCCAATTACTAAACACTTTCATGTTCTATTGGAAACTATTTTTTTTCCTTAAAATAAATGAAAAAATATATTACAGAGATAAAACAACTATACATATATATATATATATATATATATATATATATATATATGTTTTATTATTATTACATATATTAATATAGTTATTATTATCATTATTAGCTGTCAGAATACTAAAAATTATTATTGCACCATAAAGCGACAGATTAAACAAAATTGTAGATTAATAGGTAAATAAATACCAATATTACAGCACAAGATACCTAATTTAGAGGTGTACATATTCCTAACCCAGATTTATAGGCTGGTAGAGTTACCTGCTGGGAAATCCTATAAGCTATGGGTCGGGGAGAAGGTAGCTGGCACTTACCTCCATAAATAAGTGAGCCCATGTACAAAAAAAATAATAATTACCTCTGCTTGCTGCTTTTAATTAAAGTCTCTAAGGGAAAGAGCTGGATTATGATAATGAGCAGACATACGTTCCCTCTTGTAGACTAGAGCTAAAGGTTAGATGAAATGAAATCAGTGACATTGACAGTCCACTTGAAATCCATTCTCCATGCTCCTCTGTCACACTACGCTAGATTCCTGATAGCATCTAAATGACTACAAGACTGGGGTCCTAGACTTTTCTTAGAGCTTATAGTCAACCCATTTACACCTAGGAATAGACATCAAAATCTATAGATGGATCCTTCACTGTCCATCCATCAATTATGGGTGTTTATTTATTTAATAATAAATTGCAGGTATAATAGTAAAAGCAAATAAACTATAAGTGTAGTATGGATGAATACATGTTACTAATGTTCTATATGGTCCTTCTTGTTTTTAGGATATGTCAATCATGGAGGACACTGGTGTTCAAAAAGCAGTTTGGGATGGGGATGCCAAAGCTGTTCAGCAATGTTTGACGGATATATTTACAAGTGTCTACACCACGTGTGACATCCCAGAAAATGCAATCTTTGGCCCCTGTGTGTTAAGTCACACTTCTCTATATGACAGCATAGCTTTCATCGCTCTCAAATCTACTGATAAGAGGACAGTACCCTACATATTCCGGGTAAGAGCCTCTACCACACCATAATATTCATGGTATAGAAGTCACTGTTATCCCAAAAGGATTGTACAACTTCACATGTGCATTTCTCAAAGTTCTATAGCATTGTAGAAAAGTCTTCTATTTCCAAATTATTTTTTTTAATCAAAAGATATATAGGTAGTTTATAGGCAAAATATACAGATATATAGATACAAATAGGAAAATAAGTATAATGAAGGGCAAAAAGACAAAAGGATAGAAAGATAATAAAATAGATATGGATGAATAATATTTTTTTATAAGGTATATAGATAATAAATAAAATTAATTGATAAAAAATAGAAATTGATATATAAATAGATAGGTAGATTTCGATAAATAAAATAGATATTAGTAGTATCTACAGATTTGTTTTTAATAATCAGCAATTTAAAATGAAGTATATAGTAAAAAAAAATAATCTATCATGTTTGAGAGGTTGCTGACAAATTATTTTAAGCACAGATTTACCAAATTTATTTCCAGACGTAGAAATAAACAGCTCCCTGCTACTTTTGGGAACAATCTGGAAGATTGGTTGATGTGAGAGCACATTTCAGATAGAACATATGGAGGGCTGTCATGTCAGGTCTGTGTGATTCAGCTGGGCAGACGATTTCCATTCATTCTGATGGTGTACATCCATAATAGAGCTCTGATGTGCATAGGGATCCCCTAGTGCAGGGCTCACTGGGGACTTTTTAACCCTCTTATACTTCATTATCCTTGCTTTTTCTGCAGGTGGACACTTCAGCTGCAAACGGTTCCTCTGAGGGACTGATGTGGCTTCGTCTGGTTCAGTCTGCTAGAAACAAAGAAGAACAAAATCTGGAAGCTTACATCAAAAACGGACAACTGTTCTACCGATCCCTACGCAGGATTGCCAAAGATGAGGAGCTGTTAGTTTGGTACGGGAAAGAGCTGATAGATCTGCTTCTTCTGAACCCTAGCAGGACCCAAGGAAAAGCTGCAGGTAGGTAAATAACTCTGGTAATTCACCTTTATTAATTAGTCCCTATTTCTTGTCTGTACTGTAATGGTCTTCTGTCTGTTCCTTCTCCAAATATCCATTTCCTAAACTCTCCCTTTACCGCACTGATAGCTGCCCAACAGATCCAAAAATTAAATCAATGAAAACATCAATTATAACAATATACTAGTTTGCACTTGATCTAACCTGATTAATACTGATCCTACTTTAAAATCAGGAATCAGGAAATATAAACTATAAATAATACAAATTTTTGTTTGCCAAAAAAAACCTCTTTGTTTATTTCTAATATACCATAAAGATAATTACATTGATAACAACAATATTAGCACCAAAATACTCATGTGATTGATGTTCATGACAATTTCTAAAGATGTGAGTGGACAAGCTAATTGCTGATAATTACATTGCAATCCTAATTTTCTTCTCCTTTTCTTCCAGGATCATCTCAGTCCACTTGTTCGGAGTGTAACCAGAGGTTCCAGTATGACTTCCCATATGCGGCTCATGTGAGATTTCGCTGTCCTAAGAGACTCCACACTTCAGATTCCAACTCAGAACAGCCAGGAAAGGAAACAAGAGAACTAGAAAGTCGACCCAGCATGATTTCTACAGCCAAGTACAATAAAATATCAATTTATCAACCTCAGAAAGAGAATCACAAACCCACCACAGACTTCCATAACTTGGCCAGAGATTTGGAAAATTTTAGAGGCCCCTGTTCATCGTCTTTCAGTTCTTCTCCATCACCAAAAGTTGTTTCCCGGCAGGACTCCGAAAGCACTACAGAGAGTCTCCATAAAACCAAAAGAAAATATGATGATCACCTGGATGATGTCAGATCCAGAAGGATTGACTCATCTGGGAGATTTCTGGACAGGCCAATGCCTTCCTCTAAAGAGGATTTGGTGTGCAGCCCTCAGCCTTTTAGAGGGAACTCGTATTTCAATGTGGATGAAGGTGGACAGATATATGCTCCTCCAAGTCCAGAGACTGGAGAAGCCAAGATAAGCGCTTTTGTAGAAGTTAAAAAGGCATCAAGAGGAACAGAAGAAACTAACTCAAGCACAGATGGCAAAGATTTGTCTCCTGCCCATACCAGCAGCCCAAGCGAAGACAAGAGGCTACATGTCAGGCCAGATAACCAAGCAGAGGACACCCCTAGTCTAGGCAGTGCCTTTACTAGTGTACCCCAATTATCAAACCCTGACCATGAGAGGAAAAGTGCTTTCTCTCAACCAACCAGAAGCAGCTTCAACCATGTAGCTCCTTTGCAGGTGATGGGACAAAAACTGGTGCCTAGTGGGGTAAGCTTGGATTGCCACACAGACAGCGTTGGGCCAGCAAGACTATATCAGACTGACCCCCTCTCAGTCAAGCTGTCAAGTCCCGAATTAAATGGCAACTGCCCACTTCAAGGAAGCTTACCAAAGCAAAGTCCTTTTCTCTTTGCCACCACATTTTGGCCAAAGAGCTCTGCTGGACCTCTCCAGTTGCAGCTGCCTTCAACGCTTACCCTATTGCCTCCTTCATTCACCTCTTTATGCCTACCAGCCCAAAATTGGTGTGCCAAATGCAATGCTTCTTTCCGAATGACCTCAGACTTAGTATATCACATGAGGTCCCATCACAAAAAGGAGTACGCCATGGAGCCCCTGGTGAAGAGAAGGAGAGAGGAGAAACTCAAGTGCCCCATATGCAATGAGTCCTTCAGGGAACGTCACCACCTATCCAGGCACATGACTTCTCACAACTAAACAACTTTGCTACTAGAACTTCTACAGACTCACACACAGTGACAGTACTGGGTCATGGACATCTTGATCCTACTTAGAGTGTGTTGGGTTGTTTTCTTCATCTGAATGCACGCATTTTCACTTTCCAAGAGTACATTTTTTTTTAAAAAATGTCATATATATTGCAGCATATTGATGCATTTGTCATATCTTTCTACTTTAAATTATGGAGCACTTATGATTTAGATGTTAATGTATTTAAGGGTTACGTTTACCTTGAACTGTCGGACAGTATTTGGGTGGGCATAGTTAGCTTGTGCATTACCTGCTGGCCTGTTCTCACCTACCCAGTCAGTGTGGATATTACAGTGGACGTTGCAATGACCAAGGCGATGCATGACCCATAGCACATAACTGTATGAACTTCAGACAGACTGTCATCAACGTGTATTTCTTTTCGAAACAAAGTGTAATTTTGTGCCAGTGAACTCCAGACTGCAACCCTTATTTTTTTTTTTTCTCCCCCACCCCATCCTTATTCCCTAAACTAAGGATACAAAAGATTTTATTAAACTGTATAGTTTATCTGAGTATGTTGAATGCTTTGACAATAAATTGCTTTATTTTCTGCAAACCACTTGCTTGGTAAAATAAATCATTATTTCTTTGGGAATAGTTCCAGCAGTTTAACTCTGGAGTATATTTATTAACTAAAAGGGTAGATAAGGGCTGTCCATGGTGACAGTGCCTATTTTAGCTACAGGCTCTCTTGTTAGCACATTTTCAGATATGTGATGCAACATCTGATCCCTTTGACTGTAAATCTTATGATGATGTGTCTGCTTCCATTTACATTAAGATGAACATGTAGACACAAAGGGGTTAGCATTGTGCTGACCCTGCTGCATTAATGTGCGCAGATCTGTATTTTTAGATATGGTGTTGTATTGTCCTCAATGCTTGATTTTGTTCTGATCACACACATCAGTAAAATAGGAGAAGGCAGAGATGGGCTGTGTTGTGCATTCAGTTGTGTCTCTTCTTTATTAGAATGACCTTAACTAGACAAAACTGTTGGCATTGTCCTGTGCCACTGGTCCTTTTTTAAGATAGCAATTTGCAGATCTGCAAAAAGATCACAATGTATCTTTCTCAAGGTCTAAAGAGAAAACTGCATATGTAGTTTATTTAGATAATAATGTTACTATAATGTTACATAGACATTCAGTGTTGTTACATTTCAGTATAATATTGCCTGGTATTCTGCAATGGTAACAAATGTAGACTGTAGCAATTCACCATATTCCCTATACACCTTCCAGGTACACCTAAAATTAGGATCACAACTATCCTTATACATACATACTACATAGGCCTTTTTTATGTTATTTTTTATTTAGTAAGGGTATTTAGAAAAACAACATTTTTTAAAATCAGTGTTACTAATTAAAAAGCAGCAACAGTAGTATAATAGCTAAAGTAACAATCTAAATCCCATCAACTAAGTACTGTACAATGCAGTATAAATTATATACAGTTCACACCTAATTTTTCAGTAATATTTTATAAAATGTGTATATTAGTGCAATGATTAAATTATTGACAGTATGAGTAGCTGCTTTGAAATAAGCAAAAAGGTAAAGTACAAAGTTATGCAGATCGTATCAAATCCATAATCTATTTTACAGTCCTCTGGCTTCAGTAAATGAGGCTATGGTTATTTTGCATTTCTGCTTTTTTCCCTTGAACATTTATGTATTTATTTGGGAGAGAGAGATTATTCAGCATTCTTCCTATTATTCTTGTGATGACAGCTATTCTAACAATCAGAGGTGCTAGGCATTTGATGAATATGTGTTGTAATGGCTATATAAGTCACAAATACATTAATTTTGTAGTTTAGCCAGTATAAAAAGGTTTGCAGCTTTTTTTTTCAAAAAACTAATTTAAATGAATCTTGTTATTGACATTATATATATTATATACACACTCATATTAGTGCCAACATGCTGATATTGGCCTCGAAAGCTATGTGTATTATACATCACCTAGAAAAATGGACTAGAGATTTTAAACCTGTATGAGATGGGAAAAATGAATATGGATAACAACTTAATTATCACAGGTCAAACAAGCTGTTTGAATCAAAGATCACATCTAGATCACAGCTTCAATAGGCATTATAAGTTATGTTGGAAGACTATCTAGTACCAGTATGTAGTTGATATTAAACGAGGGCTTTGTAACAGTTCTACATTGCTGAGCTCATTCATTTTTGGAAATGATGCTTGGTAATACTGAGATAATGAAACCACAACAGGAAAATAGGATATTTAGAGAATTCAGCACATTTATTTTGCAAATGTGACTGAATGCATGTAACTTATCATTTAGGGTATTGGGCTCATTTGAGTTGGAGGATGATTATTAAATGTTCTTATTTAATATATATTATTATAATATAATATAATATATATTATTAATATATATTATATTATATCTAGATTAGCAGCAACAATTATGTAGGATTATTCTTTAAACAAATATATACTTATAACACATTTTAGAAAAATATTACCTTTAGGAAATGACTTTTCAATTAGCTGGACAATCATTTTGACTGATTTTTCCCATTTCCCTTAGAAGCTAGCAATCATTTTTGTATCTAAAATACTATGACCATGATATGCCTCATACTTCTGAAACAAAAGGACCATATTCCTATGAATTTTGCTGCATTGAAAATAGGGAAGAAAATACAGTGTGTCTGTGTGGAGTAGTTCCCAATAATATGGTTATGCTGATTTAATAAAAAGAATAGAGAATATTTACCCAATCATTTGTGTGACCAGTATTTTATAGTATACAGTCATGTGAAATCAACAGATCAGGAATTTGCTCTTCACCTGATTGGATAATTTTAACACAAGAAGTCATTTTTCATTTTTTAATAAAATAGCATCATTGTGTTGGAGAAAAAAAAGTCTTGCTTGCTACAATTGGTCTTTCATTCAATCTTCCAGAATGTCAAAAAACACAAAAGAAACACTCCACAAGATGCATTAGCTACACTTTTGCGTGATAAAACCCTTTGACTGTCTACGAACCTTCGATGACAACAGCCTAACCCAGATGTTTCTAGAGCAATGACAACCCACTCTGCATCTTCTTCTCCTAAGCTGGCTGCCGATGTTATTTCTGCATGTTTCGCTGGGCCAAATGTACCTATTTATGGAGCGTTCTGACCTCAGAAGTGCCAGAAATTCCTTTAATTATATCTCACATCACAATCTTCCTTGTTGTGTGTATTGGCTAATTGAAGTGTAACTGCACATTTTTCTCAGCATTTTTTGGCCTGGTTAGGGGGATCTAAAAAATAGGTTTGCAGTCTAATGAGAGATACCTATACCTGTAGATGGATCAAAGACAGGTGATTGTTGGCCTAGCAGGTGTGTGTGTGTGATTCAAACAAAGGTGCAGGTACACATTGAGGTTCCTTGGTAAAGCTGCAAATCTGACATTCAGCAAACATTCTTTGGTAGAGAATATTATAATTTTAACTGTTTGTGGAACAGATTCGTTGCTATAGATTGACCCCCTAAAAGTCAAGTTCAGTCATTTATCCTGTCCTTAGACTGGTCAATTAAAGAAATATATAAATAGTTAAATAAGTATTTGTCCAGTATGTATACACAAGGTAAGACAAAGCAATTTTAATTCTGTTTTACTTTGTATATATTATAGAGAAATATAACATATAAATCAAACATATTTATTATTTTACCACCCCGGTCTGTGGGATTCTGTAGTACTCATGTGTCAATCTGTATTTCTTGCTGTCATCTAATGTGTATAAATCTGCACACATCTGGAGGGAATTAGAACATTATCTTATAATTACAAGGAATGCTTATAAGCTTATAATGATATAAGTTCAGTAAAAGGTGTACATAATATATAGTCACTGGAGAAGCAAATGGCTAGAGATGCTTGTGAGGATAATAAATTGAGATACCTTTATCTATAAATCGAATACAAAGGAAATTTTATTGTTTCAACAAACAAAGAATCTCGAATAGAAACAAGCAGCCCCATGGCCCATCATAAAAATAAGTGGAGGGTGAAAGTTTAATTTTGGGAGGTTGCAGTGGATCCGTACATACAGGTCTAAAAAGACATTTTGATAAATAAAGGGACAGAGGCAACTGGAGACAATGTTTATCTAGCTCGAGTAGATATATTATTTTTTGACTTTGACAAATGCTTAGTCAACAGCAAAAATTTGGAGCATACAAAGAATGCATTTGCCCAAGAAGACAGATCCTTATGCAGAAAAGTAAGGGGAAGACAGCATGCTATTATCATATTAGCTTGACATCTATGATCCTGCCCAGCAATAAAATGGTCAAATGGTTGAAATCTTACTTCCAGGAAAAAGATATTTATTAAATATTTGCAAGTGTTAAACGTCTACACTACTTAGCATACATGAATTTAGGATTAAAACCATATTGGATGTTAGGTCTACTTTGAAGGCCAACTGCAAGGTTGAATGATCATTTTATTGGCTTCCTAAGTTTCCAAATAGAAAGTAAACAGCTTCCATATACCAGCCCATGATTACCCTATACAATATCTGAATATTGGTGGAATTGCCCCCCTCTGTGATTTTTTATTATTTAAAAATGCTTCTATATCATAGTAGAGAACCATGTTGTTCTGCATTAAAGGAAATAATCTAATTTTCAATAGCAACTAGATATGTACAAGGGCCCCTAAAGTTCAAATACCTACAGGTTAAGACAACAAATAGGAAATGTAGAGGGCCAAGAAGACTTCAAAGAATTAAGCTGGGGCACCAACATAAGTGGAAAGCTAAAGTTAAAATTGAGCCAGTACAATGGACATTCGGTGATTGTGGAAAGTTACAAGTTTAGTGAACCTTGAAAGCAAAACATATTGAAGTCTATGAGGGTTGGTAAATGGATAGTTGTAAATTGTGTTATATTTATGGTAATTTTAAAGGATAATGTTTAAACAAAAAAGAAAGGTTAAAAGGACTTGGGGACTTTGGGGAGAAGGTTTGCTTCAAGCTTCTCCAATTTATGGTGAGATGGCTAGCTTAACCAAAATCCAACGTTTTTTGCCCTTCTAGGTTTGATGTTCAAGAACCATGCGCATTATGTTTTAAAAAAATACCAGGAAACTTTATTATTATTATTATTATTATTATTAATACACAGTATTTATATAGCGCCATCATATTACGCAGCGCTGTACAAGGTCCATAGTCATGACACTAACTGTCCCTCAAAGGTGCTCACAATCTAATGTCCCTACCATAGCCATATGGTATTAATGTAGTCTAAGGTCAAATTTTAGGGGGAAGCCAATTAACCTCACTGCATGTTTTTTGGATGTGGGAGGAAAGGAGTCATTTCAGTCAAACCTGTACTGACAATATGGCAATAGGTTGCATTGGGATGTACATTATAAAGGTAAAAAGACAAATGTGTGAACTGCAGAGACCTAGAACAATCAATCAGAAATATGGACATTATGTCAAAATGGATATATGAAAACTTTGGTAACCCTAATGGAACATTAATATTTGGTAGAACTGAATAATTAAAACAAAGCCTAACCCCATATGTCCCAATTTTTTTCCTTTTTTATGGGTTCCTTGGGTTAGTCAGAGACTTTTATATCATAGATTTATATGAACTGCCGAACTACCCAAGATTTCCATTCTTTATATTCTCCTTTCAGTGTATCTCACCTATAAGGGGTATTAATCTCTGATTAACTTTGCATTCTACTTTGACCTTCTTTGTTTTTATTATTGTTTTTATATTATTTTCTTTGTTCTTTGTATGTTAAAAAAAATTACAATTACAGATACCAAAGGATACTCTACAAGGTCTTCCGTGGGCCATAACTCTTTGGGTCAGAGCTGTTTTGAAGCCTGCACAATATCAGACAGGTGATTTTGTCTGATCAGTAAAGTATATGTACATTTTCCTTTTCCAGCACAGCCAGGCTTAGTGCACCCCTAAATATCAAGTAACAACTGATCCCCCTTTTGTTCACATGAATAAAATCCTCTGTTTGCTATTTATACAGATTTCATCCTATTTCCTATTCCCCTACATACAGTTGGATTACAGAAATATGTCTCATATCCATCTATGATTTAATTAGGTTTAATACCCTATGGGATGCCATATTAGCCTGTAATAATACAAATCTATTAGCCTGTAATAATGCAATTTATTTTAGTAACTTCTATCTAGGCCACATTAGCACAACATTATGATTTATAGTAAATTTCCCTTCTGTGCTACAAAAAAATGTCACAAAAATGAAAAAGAAACACAATGTAAAACATTTTACCAACTATACCAGCACAAAAATACACAATAAATATCCAATAGTTATCCATACCATGAACTATAAATAAATGTACCATAGTAAAACAAATATACAAATATTTACACATTATATCAATCTAAACTGTTTAGATTGAAAGAATTAAGCTTGACAACAATATCAATGCACTGTATTTACTGGATGAACGCAGAGACAAATATTTATTAGTAGACAGAGATACAATTCAACAGTTTAATTTGTAATGTACCCCCCTAGGTCTGTGTTATTTATTCAAATTCCTAACAGTGAATGTGTTCAAATGATCTCTGAGCTGTGATTTCTGCTAAAGATTGCCAAAGAGCGCCACCAAGTGGACATGAACACTTCAAATTAGAAGTATAATTATTTATAGGGAATCATTAAAAAACACTAGTGCTACTATAAAAAAAAAAAATCTTTAATCTTTGTTATACAAATAAGATGTATACATGCAAATAAGAAAACAGTAGAAAAAAATACTATTTAGCATTATAATGCCAAATTAATTTTTTTAAGTACACACATGATTTAATAAATTGTGTGAATGTTTCCTTTTGGTTGAGAATCCTTAAGGTGCAATTTCTTCCAATGCAGCAGTGCTACAATCTGAAAATTTATCTTTAACAAGTTCTAAACCTAAGAAAAGAAATAGAAACATATTGGTAAGTACCAGTCCTTGGATATGATGAATATAAATATTTTTAATTTTCTCTTATATTTTTTCCGCTTTATTTTTACCTGATGCAAGTAACACACTTTCTGACCAAAGGTAACTCAGTTCATGTTTTATTGGATCTGTGGAAGTGCAAAAGCACTTTGTCATTTGTTATGTGAGCATATGTGTATGTATGGGGATATCCCATAGATTAGTTTAAGGAACATCCTACATACCCAGTTTAAATAATTAAAACAACCTCTGTTTTTAGAAGTTGAACAAGTTTACTTACATAAAAATGTCAGCTAGTGTTTTTTTGCAGAATAATTTGCAGAATAAAAGTGGCAAATCCATATTGCAATAAAATACACCCTACTATTTTCTCACAAATTTCCTAACATTTGTACAGTGACATCCAGAAAACCTAATTCTGTAACGACATACCAAAGGGATTCTTGAAGGCAACTTTTATTTAAAACATTATTATGAGAAATAAAAAGTATTTATATATGGCCAAAAGTTTCTAATAGCACTGACCAATAGTGCACAGATTATTGATACTCATCAGACCCTCTAATCTCTGACAGTCTCCTTTAGCATGAATCTTGTCTGCAACAATATATAACAAAGTCACAGTTTCTTACTATAGCCTATACATTTCTGAATTCTATTACTACCCCAGTTGCATGTCTCTGACAGTTTTCTATAGCATTACATTCGCTGATTATTATGTGCAGCCCTTTGGTGATATTTGGCCTTACTTGAAGCCCCCTGTAACTAGTAAATTCATCATCCCTGCATCATCCCTCACTACTCAATATTGTATCCCATTATATAATAATTTAATTCTGCATCCTTTCATAGAGAAACTAGCATATTTTAATAGGCATACATTTTTACATGATTAAATTAACATTTAATTAAATTTAGATTTTTTTGTATTTGTTCTAGTTAGCTGTGCTATACTTAGATCAATGTATTTCATATGTATTTATAATGCTTTCTCTAATGATCACCCTGTATATAAAGAATGTGATTAGAAAAGTTATCTAATAAATGCCAAAATAAGTTCAGCTATCCTTTCATACAGTCTAATAGTTTTCATCAAATCAAACCTGACCTATAGGGATATAAGCATAGAGGACAGTTATCATGCATTAATATGAACCTGCATTAAAAAGGAACAGATATGGCTTCTACATATTAATATGCATTCACAAACTGCACAGAGAAAACAAAATTCTAAATTTTACTACTAATTGATAACACAATTTAAATGGAGTGTGATATATATTTTATGGCTGTTTTGTTCCCTACTGGAGTTAAGGCTCACAAACTGGCACATGTGTGAAATGCTGTCAGATAGGCAGTACAGGTGGTGTCAGTCTGGATGTTACAGCAGCTGTACATAAAGGTATACAGATGTTACAGTCAAACAACTGCTCTGATTACTCTCTCGGAGGCATCAAAGCCCCCGAAGGATGGATCACAATTTAACACCGAAATATAGCTCATCTAGATTCTTTATCATTTTGTAGGGCACGGCTTATTTCATTTATTTACATTAGATCTGTGAAATGTATTATCATGCTGTTGTCCAGCAATGATACTCTTCTACATTGATTTAATGCATATAAAAGGAATTTGAAATGTACTGTACTGGATGGTATACCCTCATACATAAATAATGGTCAGTGGAACGCTGTGCCATATTGGAGAACTGTGACCCTGTATGATCAAATGTAAAGTGTTCCAAGCTTACAATATTGGAGAATAAAAAAAAATGTGTATTTTGACTTGGATCACCAAAACCTAAACCACACGGGGTTGGTTGGTGATGGTAAAATAAATAGAGATTTCATTTCTATTTACTCAAAGTGGATAACTGCATATTTTTGGTTCATAAACATTAACAAAAAAGTGTAGAAGTGATATATATATTTATGATTAAGGGCTGCTTGTTAGGGAAGATGCCACCATAAATGCACTTTGAGGATGTGTAGCAACAAGTACAATGGTCCTACCACTTGGCAAAATGGCACTTGTTATGAAGAGGGATATTTTTAAGCTTGTTTTTTTTAATCTGTTTTGTTTGTTTTTTGTTTCAATCTTACAATGTATTTTACAAAATATATGTACATGGCCATTCATGGTTTGCACAAGCTCCATTGAGTAGCCAAACTGAAGCAGAGCAGGATTTATGCTCTGCATGCAATAATGTGAAGTCTACATGCAGAAGTCATGAATAGTCTTCATTTTGCCTACACATGACAACACATGTAACTGTTCTCTGCAAATAATCTGCTCAGTGAAAAGGAGGGCTATTGTTGTTTTTTACCAGGGAATGCTGGCTAAAAGTTACCGGCAATGGGGTTTTTTGAAGAATTTAACAGGCCACTTCTTTTTCTGAACTCTGATGGGACATCAGCAGATGAATGTTGTAGCAGGCCTAATGTAATTTATTTGCAACCAACTGGTATTAAAAATGACCATACCATTTTATTATGCAACTGCTCTACTTTTCTAAAATTGTCAGCAAACTTTATCTATTCAATACACCAAAAAACAAACTGTTGTTGTATAGAATACTCTCAGATGCTTCATTTCTTTCTTATGTGATTGCTTCACTGGGATAAGTCAAGTTTTTGAAATACCTTGCAATGGGGGAATATTTTGGTTTTGGCATGCCCCCTTCCAATGGGATATAGATACTGCAGCTTCACTGAAAATAAGAAAATATTGATAATAAAGGTTTTAATGGAGGCTAACCCTTCCAATCAGAAATTACATTGAGAAAGGAAGTGATAAAGCAGTTTCTTGAAACAAGGAAATAATTGCTGGCACCAATGAAGTTCCAAATGTTGGAACAAGAAAAGCCATGGATTTCACATTAGTAGAGATAAGATACATTGAGGCTTGATGTATGATTTATGTGTTTATCCCATTTGTTATTCTAATTGTTCTAATACTATTTATGCAGTATATCCATCACAGTTCCAAAATAAATATAATACAATCCTTTACTTTTTTTTTTATATTTACACAATTAGGGGAAAAAAAATGCATCAGAAAGCTATGTCAGGAATGTAGAACAAGGTACATAAACCTGGGTGGCTTATGGCCTGGTCTTGTACAACAGATGGTAGAAGAGAACTTTTCTCCCGCTTGTGATATTTTTACCTAGGTTATGGCAGTGTCCCCATGTGGCTTGAGAATTCACCAGTGTATGACTAGCAGCTGTCACCAGACAAAGTCTTACAGCTGCCTGGAGCAGGGGACTCATATTACTAACACAAACATGATCACACAACCTCGCTGCATGATATAGAGCATCACTGGTTTATTAACCAATTTACTAACACCTACAATTTATACCTTTTATTTTAGCATTAAATTATGCAGTCAGTATAAAACTGCCAAGCAACTAGAAATATTGAATTACCTTGTATACATTCACCACATCCAATCCACAGTTTTCCAAAAAATAAGAGCTAAATTAAATTCACTTGAACATTTAATTTACATACAAACATAGAAAAAATGTTTTTAAGAACATTTTGTGCATCAGCGTACAACCCATAAATTGTTCTTTACATTTAGGGGGTTAAGAAACAAGCAACCAGTAAATTACAAACCTTTCAATCCATCCATTACAATCAATTAAACATTTAGTAAAAAAGAACAAATTGAACTCAGGTTAATGTTGGTTACTGAATATTGAACCCCCATACATTGGATTTTCATTGTTTTAGAAATATGTCCATTCTGTCACATGGTAATATGCAAATGTTACTGTCACCAATTTTTATGTACTTGTTTAGCATGGCTAAGTTTGACATTCTTAGTTTTTAGTAAATCCCTCCAATATGTTTATATAAAAATACTTTTCATACTGACGATGGTTTAGATCTAGCTGTGCAACACCAGTGCTATATAAAGGTCTGGATTTTCATATTGGCAGTCATTTCATGGTCACACTAAACTCACTGCTATGTGTTAAATCAATATGGTTTCAGGAAATATTACATTTGAATGAAAATGGACACACAATATTTTTTAGGGTTAAATAGTAAAAAAAAAAAAAATGCTTTATAATTAGCAGTAATGCTGAATACGTTAGGTTCAAATTGCATTTTTTAAATTCACCACTAGAGGACTCTGTAGTAGCTTTTATGATACATTCACATTTCTATTTAATAAGTGACTGTATATATAAATTGTGTGTGTGGTGTGTGTGTGTGTGTGTGTGTGTGTGTGTGTGTATGTAAAACATGGTCTTGTGCACAGAATCTGTGATTTGGTTAAGATCATGCTTTGAAACACATTAAAATGTCTAATCACAGTTGTAAAATTTACTATGTCAATAATTTATAGCAACTCCTCCCAAAAGAGCAGATGAATGGAGAGTGTTAGTATGAATTTATATAAATTACGTGTAAAAGCAGGCCAGATTAAAAAGCCTAAACAGGCCATAGTTTGCAATGCCTGTGCTAGAGCCTACTATCAGCTTTGCCTTTCAATACTTCCAAACTGGAAAGGTTGATCCATTCCTGTGAAGGACACAATCTGAAGCTGCAAGTCATTGGAATTTTTTTTTTAAACCTAGGACAGTTCTGGGGACTGTTGGGGGTAGGAATTATATAGAGTACAATAAGGTTTAGGTTGAGACAACAAAGGGTAAGAGTTCTGACTGACCCAGTTATCCTTATTAATTCAGCCAGACATGCTCTTGCTTGGTATATTCATTTAAACCTAGACACAAAATATTTTATAAATATTCTTGTTTCTGTTTTTATTTCACTTCGAAGAACAACAAAATTGTAATTTAAGAATTTGGTAATGTTTTACTTTACTGACATTCATTTATCTTGTCCCACTAGACTAAGATATAATTTTTATTTCTATTTATAGCTGATAGGGAATTTTCCCCATTTCTCAAATGAATTTGAGGAGTCTTTAATGTTTGCCTTCTAGTCACTCCCAAGAGTGATCTTTTTCCAGTTGCCCTTGAACTCAGGTCATTTCTCCTTTTCTTCTATAGATAATCCTGTATTGGAAAAAACACATCTCATCCTATTTGTATCATTTTTACGCACTACACTAAAAAGTAGTAAACATAAAACAAGGTGAATCAAAAATCATACAATCACAGCCCCCTGTCATGCCCACTGCTTATTAAAAATGCTCTGCAAGAAAAAAAAAATTGTGAGCATCCCAGACAGCAGAACATTTTGTTCTTAAAAACAATTGAAAACTAAAAATGTATGCAAATGTAATAAAGTTATTACCAGACTAATCAATGCATACTGGCACTGCTTATAGTGGTTTGGTCATCTTTGCAATAACTTCTGATGTTGAAGGGGTTGCCTTCACTCTAAAAAGCAATGTTCTTCTCACTATTAATAAACTGTTATATTTCTCGGGTACAAAAAGAAACACCCTATAGCCCCCTCCTTAGAAAAGTAAGCCTTAATAGGGCTCGTGCCTAGGTTAGTCCAGTTTTGGTGGTGGGTGAGTCCAGGAGAGATGAGTATATGTGGTATAAGATTTTGTGCTTTACACATACACTGTTACTTTTTTCTGAATGGACAGTATCTCTTTTATGAAGGCTGGGTTACTTCCACCTCTCTTTTACATCATTAAACTTACCCAAACCCCACTTTGGACTTACTAGATACCTTTCTGCATACTTAACTCAGTCTTTCAAATTTTATGCTCTGTTCCTTTAGCATAATACTCTTCATTCCTATCAACATCCACAATTTGTAATGGATGAATTAAAAAGGAGTTGGCACTCCTCAAACTTTAAACTTTCATGAAGTGCACTGCATCCCATTAAGGTCAGTTAACATGGTTCAGTACATGTACCAGAAGATTCTTTTTGCAAGAGAAGTGCATTCTACCAGTAAGTACAGTTTGCTTATAACAAAATCAACCATTTTAAGACAACTATCAAATATCTCCCAAAGCATCCCTACAATCAATTTTGTATTTCAATCACTGAATACATTTTTTTTTTTTTTTGGAAAACTATCCTCAGACTTAGCGTCAGCAGTTTTTGAAGAAGTATGTATGATGCTAACTTATATGAATTGCGTTACTTTCAGTTAACACTATTACTTTTGCTTCATGAATAAAATTGTTTTGTAAATTATCTTATCTGGCACTCTATTTGTCAACTCTTTTTTTTCCAGTTGTGGCTGGAATAAGCTAGCAAAGTAAAGGTATTTAAACAAAGAGAAGTATGGCGCTTGGATCAAATGAGCATGAAAAGAGGAGAGTGTGTGAAACAACAGGGGTAGGATGGAGATGTAAGGAGAGATGGAATGTTGTTCTTATATTTGCCCTTAGCGAAAAGAATGAGACATTTCTCAGAATGTCCATAGTTTATTGACAACGTGTTATTGTATTTATAAATAGATACATGGACACTTGACTGTAGCAAAACAGATTTTGCAGACCTCAACCAACCCAACCATCCCTCCATAACCACTTCAACCTCCCCCAACAGTAATCTTTGGTTAATGGCCCGAAGGCCTTTTATTAAACATTTTATACAATACTGTTTATAAACACAATAACACATTGTCAACAAACTTCAGTAAAAACATAACTTAATAAAAAAATATTAACAATAATTTAAAAATTATTTAACATTAACTTTAACCGTACTGGTTGCTGGTCCTCGAAGGCACCCCCCAATTTACATCTAGTTTGTTTCCACCTGAATATGAATTGCTGTAACCAGGGGTGTAGTGGAGAAGTTTCTTCCCCTTTGAGTGACACATAGGCAGGGGTGTAGTTAGGCAGGCCATGGATAGGACCGTGCCCCCCCTACACCCCTGGCTGTAGCCCCTCCCTTTGTGCCATAGACCACCACCATATCTTATCCAAAACAAAACTTTTCCACAAACTATGGAGACGCCACACAAAAGATGGGATCCAATTTCACCAATGAAATTACCTATGAACACTACCCCTCGAGCACTCCAACTGCTTGACCTTAAGACACTATTCCATCAACTCAGAACATGACAAAATACTACTCTAAAAAAGGGGCGGGTGGGCAGGAAACTTTTCCTTGCACCCTCTCTAAGCTAATGGCCTTGCCGCTTCCTTTTTCTGACCTTTTAACATCTTAACCCCTCCTTCACCTCCGCCTCTAAAACCCAACCCCTCTAGCTTCCAAAAATAACTATTTAACCCTATTGTGTCTGTTTCACTGTCCGCCCAGACATGCCGGCCTTCCTCGATGTTCCTTTTCTCGCACGCTCCAGGGCTGACTTTCTCTTTGCTATCCAGCAGCTGGGTCATGAAAGGGACCTTAAGAAGGCACAAACGGAGTGACATCAGTGCAAAAGGCAATTTGGGGACTGGCATGTGTGGGCACATCTAAGGATGCTGGGAAGGACTTGGATGGCAGATATAGGTGAATATAATTATATTAAAACATGCATTAAATAAGAAGAACCACAGAAGTTAGCTAAAAGCTAAAATGTAAAAGCTGTAAAATGTTTTCTTTACTATTTTCATTCTATAGTTTTTTTAAATTTTTTATATTTTCAAAATATTATTTATTAATTATAATGTATAAATATTTAAGATTGTAATTAGTAACTGAAAGTATTATTGCGTGACTTTTGCATACTTGTATTTGCATATACTGTATTTCATGCAGGTGCCTAATTTAAAATAGTGAAATAAAAAATTTCCCTGTTTTTTTTACATTTTACTGTTAACTATTCTATCTAAATAGCATTTACTGGCTTTACAGCAAAATTATTCCAATCAAATCAATCTTCTATTGGAATTTATAAAAAGGTGAGAGAAAAAAATTAATTGAGCATAATCCATTATGTTGATTTGATGTAAGCCAGTTTAATCATCAAGGATCAACAAAATTGAATAATTAATTTCAAAAAGTTCCCTACAAGTTCTGCAAGAAATGAAAAAATATTTATGCGAGTTTTCTGTCTCCAGCCAACCCTCGGTGGATCTCCTCTTGAAGAAAAAGTCCCATCAATAATTAAACTTTAGGCAACAAAATCATTCCGGTAAATTTACCAGGTTAGCTGCATCTGTATAAACCTTATGAATCAAATTACCGTATTTTTCGCCCTATAAGATGCTCCGGAATATAAGACGCACCCAATTTTAAAGGAGGAAAATCTAGAAAAAAAAGGTTCTGAAAGATTATTCCCCTTCTGATCACTCATGTGCCATTCATAGCGGTATTCCCCTTCTGATCACTCATGTGCCATTCAAATTCCCCTTCTGATCACTCATGTGCCATTCAAATTCCCCTTCTGATCACTCATGTGCCAATCAAATTCCCTTTCTGATCACTCTGTGTCATTCAAAATTCCTTTCTGATCACTCTGTCATTCAAATTCCCCTTCTGATCACTCTGTGATTTTTTTCCACTGTACGGCAGTTAGGACAGGGAACAGCAGGTGGCGCTGTGCCGGCTTCTTTTGCTCTGCATTTCAGACAGGAGAAGACACGTGCTGCTGCCAGAGAGAAGAGGAGACGCTGCAGCCAGAGACACACGCAGGATCGGGTATCGGGTATCAGGGGAGTATATTATTTTAGTTATTTTATCACACCTTTGTAGTATAGGACGCACTAACTTTTCCCCCCCAGTTTTGGGGAAGAAAAAGTGCGTCTTATACTGCAAAAAATACGGTAATACACATTAAACTTGTGTCAGCTCCTTTTTTTGTTAAAGAAAAAGATATGACAATCTCTAATGATATTTACCTATCAGTGTTAGATACCTGCCTGAAGTTTCCTTTTCAGGAGGTGGGTCATGTTTCATCGTTCAAGTCAAGGTAGGGTTAAGTGTTAGCCTCAGCTCAAGGGTTGGGTTAAGAGTTTGGCCTAAATTTAGTAGTCATGTGGGGTAAGCAGGTTATATTTATTTTTATATTTTTTATTTTTACTTGACAGCTACCTTGATAGTTCAGATCTGAACTAAAAACATCTCCTTTGAAGTTTTGCGTTTAACCAAAGTTGGGAAAGCTATCAAGTTTATTAGGTATATTTCTTTACATACACATCTGAGCACAGGAAAGCTGCAACTGAAATATTTTTTAAAAATCACCCTATTTTTGCCTCCTGTATTAAACACACATTTTACCAGCATGGTTACATTGCACCAAAATCCCCAAATTCCTGTTTTGGGGGAAATGAAAACCTCCAGTTTTGCTCATCCCTAATTGCTCAGTTTGGCTGAAATTTTCCATGCCACTCAATTAAAGATCTTAAGCTACACATACAGGTCAGTTGATTGTTGCACAAGAAGAGTGGTTGTGCAAGTCTCGGTTGAAAATCTGACGCAGAGAAGGACGCAGTGGAAGGCACCCTCTCCTCACTCCCCTTTCCTTACAACTGAACAGACCTGTATGTAGAGTGTTCATAGTCTTCTAGTGTTACCGATCTTTTCCAGCAACAAAAAATTGGCATCTGTACATAGCTTAACACTTAGACTATCTTTCACCCAACCCAGTAGGGAGTTTGATTCTAGATGTACAGATACAGTGTGTGAAAGCTGCAACTATACATTGCAAAATTTCACAAATCATACAGAGAAAGCAACAATAGAAGCATAGCTGGATGACATACTGTAGGCATACAAGGTGGAATTCTGGACACTTTTACTGTGCACAAGATTGTATTATAAACTGTCAGCAAAATTAAAGCGGACCTAAACTAAAATTTTTACCTTACAAAAAAGGGTAGACAACCCTTTTATATAAGGTAAAAATTACCTTCTTTTTTAGGGGGGAGGGGTTTGAAACTTTTTTTTTAAACAAAAAGGGTTAAGCCCCACTCCTTTCTGTCTTGATCATCGCAGCAATCAAGACAGAACGGGAGCACAGAGATTCCCGGCATACCTACGTCACTCATCCCAGGAGGCTTCTGGCTGCTCCTTCTGCGCATGCCCAATCTTAGACATTCACAGAAGAAGCAGCGCTAGGTCCTAGGTTCAAATCCCAGCCAGGACACCAACTGCATGGAGTTTGCAGGTTCTCCCCGTGTCTGTGTGGGTTTCCTCCCGGTGCTCCGGTTTCCTCCCACATCCCAAAAACATGCAGTTAGGTTAATTGGCTTCCCCCTAAATTGACCTTAGACTACATTAATGACATATGACTATAGTAGGGACAATAGATTGTGACATCCCTTGAGGGACAGTTAGTGACACGACTATGGGCTTTGTACAGTGCTGCGTAATATGATGGCGCTATTTAAATACTGTGTAATAATAATAATAAGCCTTTATTTTAATGGGCATGCACAGTGAGATCGGCACTCTTTTTTCCCCATCTATGTCACCTGATCCTGTCTCTGCCTAGTGCGAGATTTGGTGACGTACGAAATAGGAAAAAGAAGGCCAAAGAAGATGACGGCTCCCAGTGTTTTGTCCAAAGCTTTGTGACAAAGCACCAGGACAAAGGAGGCACGGAACCCAATCCAGGAAACCTTCCAATGTATTGACGCAAAGGTAAAGCTGAGTGAGTTTTTTTTCAGTTTTCTTCTGCTTTAAGAACTTAAAACAGATGGCTTATCACTGCTCCTGTAGCTTCTGCTGTCAATTGCCTATTTGACTTCAAGTACACCAGTTAGATCTTTTATCAGTATGAAGAATGTTAAAAGTGTACAGCTTCCCAAACAGGTGCAGATCAATCAAAAATACCTGTTGAGTTTATAATACTTTATTTTTTTCCAATTTTGTTTTGCAATTTTTCAAATCTTTATCAATTATCTACAAGTAAATAGAATACTTTAAAAAATATATAAAAGGCATGTTCCAATTTCGCATGCAAGTCAATGTTGTTTTGTTTAATGTTGCCTAAAGGTAGGGTTTCCTACTATAAGAAGAAAACTACCCAACTTTTCAGGCTGGAAGGCATTAGGGGATAATTTAATAGAATTCCTTACATCTAATACATTAGTTTTATGTCCCTTGCATTCAAGCTTCTTCATCAGACTCCTTTTTATTATAAGTAAAAGTCAAGTTCATTACCCTTTAATATTTCTACCTCACTACATTATTTTTAAAAAGGTCATCTCTGGACATAGAATATGGCATTTAATACTAGATAAAGTCAGTTATTCTGCACATTCCAACCCATATTAAACCCTAAAAAATAATAGAATGTTAGAATGTTTCCACATGAAATTTGCAAATAAAACTCCATATTAAACTGAAAAATGCCTGGGAAAAATCCACATGCCAAGTACATGAAAAACATGGCAATAAAGAGTTCATTTTTACATTTTATTAAGTACATTTGTTTATTGTGTTTAAGATCTAAAGGTCAATAAACAAAATGTGTCCTTAATTTCTAGTAATAAATAATAATATCCATGTTGCAGATTTTAGTTGTTGTAAAGACAGATGTTGCAATGTATGCTCCCTTCTTCAAAATTGTCCTTATGCATATTATTGCTTTTTTCTATTTATATATGCTACCCGCAGACTATTAAGAAATCTATTATATTCTATGTTACTCAATGAACTCCTATTTCTGTGACGCAAAGAGGAAGGTAAACCCCACCACTGAGATTTTGGGAACTTCCCCTATGACAAAAAAATCACTGATTATTTGTGACAGAGTCCAGATGGAAATGTTCATGGTGAAAACAATGAAAGGATTACTCCTAGCTTTAGGACATCCCTAAATTAATTTCAGCTTTTATGTTTTTTTTCCTTCTCTGTATAATGCTGTAGTGATACTCTTTTATCCCTGAAATATAAGGCCACCCAAAAGCAGATAGTGATAATTACTAAACTCTCGGCACATGTTACATGTGTACAAGTGCGCTGCAGCAATGACAGGTTTGTGATCCCGTCTTCGTCCTTGGAAGGTGCATGGTGGACTTCTAAGAAAATGCACATTGGATGGTCACTAATGACGTAACTCCTGTGCATGTGCAGGAGTTAAATTGTCTCTGGTACACATTTTAAATTGACTGACTGGCTCACTTCAACCGCCTTGGGGGTATTCCTCGAGTGTGGCTCGGGGTGAATTTTACACACCAAAAGTGGTAACCCTGGGCCACACTCAGGGTAGGATAAAAACTGCTACCTGCTCCCCTCGATCCAGCGGCATCCCCAGTGATCCGGAGCTGGCTTTTGCATCACCTGATTATCAAAAGAATTAAAATTCATTGATACTGATGTTTCTGGCACTATCTGTATTATTAAATAATGCCAGAGTTTTTGAAGTTGTCCATGCTTACAATGTAGGTATGGGCAATATACTTAGGCAGTTGGAAATTGTTCATGATTAGGTAAGTGAACAGGAATTTGATTTTCACATGTGTGGGAGATTGTCATCAAAGATTTTCACATGTGTGGGAGATTGTCATCAAATGCACTCGCTGCAGAGAGGTACTTTAGACTTTATATTCAACTTTAGGGCGCTTTGCCCACAGTGGTCCCTGCTGTCCTCTTGAGCTTCCAAGCACAGCACGCACTCTCTATCTCTGGCTGACAGAGCATGCAGCACTTCCTGGTCCATATGTCTGTGGGCAGTCTTGCTCACACTGAAACAGCCCAAAAACAAAGAGCTTCTTTAAAGTAACAGAGGCTATTTTAGCCTGAGCAGTAATGGTGGCTGTGACTTTACACCAGCTACCCTGATACCCTGCATTGTTTCTTTGTGTTTTCTGACCTGTGTCTGGATTCTGAGCACATCTGCCTGCCGCCTGCCCTGACCTGTGCTTGGAATCTGACCACGTCTGCCTACCACCTGCCCTGACCTGTACCTGAATCATGACTATGTTTGTCTGCTGCTTGCCCTGACCCTCGCTTGGCCCCAGACTGCATTCACCTGCCGCATGTCTTCACACATAGGCCCACCATCTTTAGTTAGGGTGACCCTGAGGGTCACGACCTGACGGCATTCAGCAGCATAGAGCCTGCTGGCCTCTTGGCTATTGGCCCATCACCCTTGCAGGGTGCCCTAGTGAAGAACTGTTTTTGCTTAGACTCCGTGCTTTGAGCGATCCCACCTACTTGCCCATGTAGTTCCTGACAGGGACATTGACTGTAGCAGGGTGGAAAAGGCACAAGTGGACCAACATACCACAGAACAAGGAGCTGGCCTTCTCCAAAGATCTCGGAGATATAGAGCAGATACTATTTAGATGAACGGGTAATTTTGAAATAAGTTTTATTTAAGTGTAAAACCTATGTCATTACACGACTAGAGGTAAGATAGAGATCAGCAGATGGAACCAAAGCACATGGGTCTGATGAGAAATGATAAACATGTGCTGTTCCTGGTCCTCAAGGGTCAACTCAGTTGAAGAGCCCTGACCTAGTTTATATCATCCACCTTGCCAGTATTAAAGCATATGCAAACATTAAATAGCCACATTTTCTAAAAATTAGTGCTCATAAAAACACAGGATACAAGCCACCAACACTGCTGAATTTGGTGAATTCTGAAGATTCAAATGGAGGCTATATGCTTCAACAGAGTAAAGAGACTAAACATGAACATACAAAAGTATAAAACTTATATAAAGTATAAAACCTCTCTCCTTGATTTGGGGTTTTACTTTTTGATGTTTGTGTTTCTTTTTTGTGCTTTTTTTAGTGACATCAGTGTCACTTTAAAGGAAATTAAGGAAGATTTACAAAAAGATAGATTTCTTCCCCAGTTAAAGAGAAGTAAAAAATGGGTAAACATTTCAATAAACACAAATTTGGTCTACAGGAAACCCTAATAGGCAGGCCCGTTTTAAGTGGTAGGTTAATTTAGCCACCAAATGTAAATATATTTTTAATCCCTTAAACTTGTAAGATAAATTGGCAAAAATGTGCTAGTTTACCTTTGAAGCATCCTTGTAAAGCATTTTAAACCGAAAGGTGCTAATTAAAACAAACTGTGGCCTGTTTTATATATTTTCTAGGATGTTTTATGTGGAACAGCTATTGTTTTGCGATTGGGTCTAATAAGAACCTTTCCACAAAGAACTTTAAAGCTAAACTGAATCAATTGCAGAGGAATAGGACAATAACAGAGACTCTTTGGGTCTGACAATTTACCACATTTCTGTCTTTGAAAGTCAACCATCAAAGTTAAATAAGGTAAATAAAGTTGATTACTACAATGTCTAAGGCTACAGTTTTTTAAAGACATGATCATCATTTTAATAATCAGCAGCTGTTGGTCTCTGGCCAAGTTATTTTCTGGATTATATTCTTTCCTATTTACATAACATAACAAGGTGATAATGGGTCACGTATCACATCATAGTTTTGGGCACAATATTAAAGGCGATGAATGTTGGAATTACTAAAACTGGTCATTGTCACAGTAATAGCTCCATATGTGAAAGAATGAATTTGAGCTTTAAGGTACTTTATTTCTGTTGTAGGAACACTTTAGAAGTGTTAGAATGGAAATTCTTTGTTTTCTATTGCCCCTTGCGCTGTTTTGAATTCCTGATTCTATATTATTTTACATTTATCTAAAGACCTATCATCAGAATGTGAATATTATGTAAAAGAGACATTTTCCCTTTTATATAATGAAAAAAAAATATTTAACTTTTTTTGTTTATTTACTTTTTCAACATTTTTTTCTAAATTCCCTCCCCCTTCATCTTGACTAGGGTGGTGCAGATCTCCCCCCAGCTCACCCTTTCCCACCCTCTTTCTTCTTTGTATACCTTAAACTTACCATAAACACTTACCCCATCTCTTTTCTTGCCAACCCCCCCCCCCCCCTTCCTTCCTTTTCCCCATCAAAACATCAACACGTATTGGACTTAAAATTGTCTGGCAAGCAGCCGTTTATTAACAATGATATTAAATAACATATAACATATCCATACATTAACATAAATAATATACATTAACATAAATAACCATAAATACCTTTAATAACTATCAATACCATAAATAACTCTTGAGTGTTAACAAACTTGTTATAAACTGGAAATACATCCAAAATTGTTAACACCCCCCAACCAATAAAACTATCCTTCTTTCTTTGAAAAACTCCCGTGACCAAATTGTATACCTTAAACTTACCATCAACACTTACCCCACCTCTTTACTTGCCAACCTCCCCCCCCTCCCTTCCTTCCTTTCTCCCATCAAAACATCAACACGTATTGGACTTAAAATTGTCTGGCAAGCAGCCGTTTATTAACAATGATAATAAATAACATATAACATATCCATACATTAACATAAATTATTATACATTAACATAAATAACCATAAATAATTTTAATAACTATCAATACCATAGATAACTCTTGAATGTTAACAAATTTGTTATAAAACAGAAATACATCCAAAATTGTTAACACCCCCCAAACCAATAAAACTATCCTTCTTTCTTTGAAAAACTCCCGTAACCAAATTTAACCCGCCACCTGACTAGGCTGCAGATCTTGGAAGGTAAAGCCCACCTTCAGTTGCAGAAACTGCAACCCACCATTGCCAACATACTGGCCCCTAGGCCCAGTACCGCCTCAGGGTCCCACACCATAACCAACTTAAGGGGGCACCTTCACCATCCTGGATGCCCCCACACAGCACACAAGAGTGAACCCTCACCCTTCAGCGTCCCTTCACACACGAAGAGCCCGCTGCACACCATCTTGCAGACCTAAAAATCACAGGTCCGTGCCTATGGTGTTCAAGTGTACTCCATCCCAACGCAAATAGCGCCATGTCTCCTCCTCAAGTTCCCTATGTCTTACCACCACCCCGCCATCCCTGGCCACAAACCTCCCCACCTCCTGATTGACCTTAATCCTAGCCCTGTTGATCCTTTCCACAGCCCTCGCATTCTTCCAACTCGTTCTTCCCATGATATCAGACCACACCATTACCATTCCCAGAAATTTCACCTGCAATCTCAAGAAATCCAAATGGACATCTCTAATCAGCTCCCTTATGGCCTGGTTCCCCAGATCAGTACCTCCAGCGTGTATTACCAACACATTGGATGCCCTGTCCAGCGGTGCAAAGTTTTTGACTTCCGGTACAACCTGACTCAGCATACCGGAAATCCCAATCCACTGAACTGTAACTTTTGACCTTTGGACTTCCAACTGGCGGCCATCCACACAAACTTCTGCCCTCCGAGCACCCCACCATACATAGGAATGACCAAGAATCCAATCCAAGCCTGGTTCACAACCTAGAACACGAAATAAAAGAAAAGCCAGCCCCAAAACTCCACATCAGTCCTCCCCCCAGGATCCCCCATCAAATGGAGCCTTAAATACACCTGAAAATGCTTTGATTCCCAACGTCCAATTTTTTTTGATCACCTCTTCCCCCACTCCCCACCTGGCCACTTCAGTGGCTGCCCCAATCCTAAAGGAATGCGAGGAGTACCGCTTAGCATTCAGCCCCAACCTCAACAAACCGTGGCGGAAAACAGAGACAAATTGAAAACGGGACAAAAATTGCCCAGCCTCATGCACCAATAAAGGGCCCTCTCTTTTTGGTCTTACCCTCAAAACATCCCCCAGGGCCCCCACCAGACAAACCCGGCAACCTGAATAACTGAACTACAAATCTCTTCCCCACCTGATCTGTCTTTGACTTTCTAATCCGCAGACTCACCTTGTCCGGATAGAAAACTAAGTCCTCCACCAAAACCCACCTGGGTGGTCTTTGGCCGGGCTAACCAACTCCCCTATCCTCATAGCTCCAAAGAATGCCGTGCCAAATGCCGCCCTAAACAGCAGCCGTTCGTAAACCCCAAAACATACCGCCCCCAATACACCCACCAAATCATTCAGCAATTCAAAAGATACTGGCCTTCTATTATCCTTCAGCCTTTTGCCTCTAAGCGATACCCTTTGAGAGCCTGCCTCAGTGTAAAAACTTTCGTCACATCCCCCATATTTTAAAACCAAAAGCCAATCCCACCATTAACCTGTTTACAGCCGCCACCGAGGCCCCTCTGCAAATTTCTTTGCACTAATAACTGACAGTTAATAAGTACTAAAAACTAAATGCCACATGTTCATTCCCCCTTCTATAGAACAAAACACTGTTGTTCCAGAAGCATTGAGCAAGTGTACATAGCCTTATATAATTCAGAATTTATACATTCAAATTTAGTAAAATCCTAAATGTAAACATTTTAGTTGTGAGCATAATGAATATAGTAAATGCTATAAATTCTCTTTATTAAGGAAATTAGCTATGGAAGATGCAGTCAATCTCAATGCAAACTATACAGAAAGTTGTTAGACGGTTGAAAACTTTTAATATAGTCATTTTAACTCATATAAATCATAAAAAAGGACGGCATACCTGTGTGTGTGATATATCTTAACTTATATTAGAAAATTGGAACCAATTCTGAACTGTACATATATTCTGACAGGTTACTATAATGTACTTTATAACATTCTTGGCGTGAAATTAACATCAAGAGTATAGCTACAGAAATTATGAATATTATGCTAGTATACGAGGGGGTGCTGAGAAGTTCCTGGCTTTGCCCAGAAAGAAGAGAGCCAGAGTTATGAAATAACACATTTATTCAACATATTCCCCCCGAGACTTATGCACTTGGTACAGCGTAGTTGTAAACAGTTTCTAAACAGTTTTAATAAAAGTGCTTTGGTTGGTCCGCAAACCAGCTCTCAGCAGCATCTTTGACGTCAGAAATGTTCTCAAAACTTTACCCCTTCAGGTGTTTCTTCAAATTCGGGAATAGATAATAGTCCGAAGGGGCCAGGTCAGGTGAGTAGGGGGGGATGGTGGACCAATTGGAAACCCAGGGTGTTCAATGTGGCAGCCACAACGTTGGACGTGTGCACAGGTGCATTGTCCTGCAAAAAAAGGATCTCTTTGGTCAACTTTCCACGGCGTTTCATCTTAATTACGTCCTTCAGCTGGTCCAGGAGGTTAGCATAATACTGCCCGGTGATACTAGAGCCCTGAGGTAGGTAGTCCACCAACAGAATACCGCCTGTGTCCCAGAAAACAGACTCCATGGCTTTTTTGGCTGATTTCTGGGTTGCGGAACTTCTTCAGCCGCGGGGACCCGCTGTGCGCCATTCCTTTAACTGTTCCTTGGTTTCAGGATCATAGATGTGGAGCCAGGTTTCATCCTCAATCACTAACCTAGCCAAAAAGTCCTGTGCAGCTTCAAAATGGGCCAAAACAGCTTTGGATGCTTCAACTCGTTCCTTCTTCAGATCACTGTTAAAACATTTCGTCATTGCGTATGTCTAGGATAGTGGTGATAACAAACCCAACACGCTCCTGTGAGATGTCAAGTATCTGGGCTAACTTTTTTGCGGATATTCGCCGGTCCTGAATAATCAGCTCATGGACAGCATCGCAGGTTGCCGGGTCAGTTGAGGTTGGGGGTCGCCCATTGCAGGGCTTATCTTCAACAGTGAAATGCCCAGTCTTGAAACAAGATATTCAGGTCAGGTTAAAACTTATACAAAAAAACCTGGAAGTATATCCATTTTAAGGGCGTGAATCCTAGCAAACCAGAAAAAAAACAAACACAAGTATTTTCAAATATCTACCCGGACCATATGTAGCAAAGGAAGATAGTTTAACTCAAAAAGCTTTGTAAAATCTGTGGAAATATAGATTCCCAAAGAATTACTTCCTGACATGTCTGAAACAGAACACTTCCTAATAAACATGAATATTGGAGTGCTGGAAGGGAAATGTTTAAAAGTTATGACTTAGGAAGATTGACTTTAAAATACTACAAAGTACTCCAAACTTATCAAACTCCTTAATAATAGATGTAAATTATATATGCGGCAAGGTTTTATACATGAGTATTCTGTCAACAAATACTGCTAATTTATATTTTCAATCTAGTTTATAATATTTGAACCAAAGTCTACTCTTGCTCCCTTGTTTAGGGTAAATTACATGTTGACAAGGTGCAATATTTTAGGGATATGCATTACTTGAGAAATTACTCTCTTTAGATACCGGGACATAATATAAATTACCTGGTGTGTAGCAGGTTCTAAAATTTGGTAATTGTATTTAGCATGTATGCATGTATGCTTTGGCTTTGTGATTGCCATTATTTTTGTAGAATCAGTTACTATGAAACATCATGCAATATTGGAATGATGGCTGTGAGTAGTCCATGGTATAGTCTTAATGCACTATCGGGAAAGAGAGGGAGGCACCAATCAGGGATAAAGTCTGTGTTTGATGAAAATTCTTGCTAGAAGTTCATAAAGTAACAAAGGTTACAAAAATTAAATAATAATAGTTATAGATAAATAAATTGTGCACATTAAAATAAAGAACATAAACATTTTTGATTTTTAATATCCCTGGTCAAAATTATTTTTTTAATGAAACTGATTGTCGGAGACCATTTTATGGTGATCACATTTTTAATAAAAATGATACTGCAATTTTGATGGTAATTCTATTATAACGTGTGGAATTTTGAAGGGACTGATATTGCTAAACATCTGAACTGAAGTGTAGCAGCTTTATTATCAGGTACACTTCATGAGTTTTCTCCATTTACAGCAATAACTGGAAAGCTTGCCTGTCACTTTCAGAAGTGAATATAGCAGTAAATTGAACATGAAAAATAATGAGTCTTTGTGTCTCCTGAGCCTTTGGTCACAGGCATTACATGAAAACACTGGAAGAGTGACTTTGTGCAATAATAAGCAACTTCTCCTTTCCTGACAGTAAAGCAGAGTGAGTGTACACATGCTGACAGCAGCAATATAATAAAACGTACTTTAAATGAGAACAATAGAAATCAGTGAAAGAAAACTGCAAAATGAATATTGTTTTTATTACATTTCATTATTTGATAAATCAATATATATAAATTATATTTGAAAATTGCATGGCTGTATTTTTATAAATACCTAGTTTTTAAATGGTAAAATGAAAAAAGCTCATGCTTTTTTGTAACAATTCACTTATTTTTCGGTAACTGCTTTACAGCAAAATTTAGGATTCAACTGCAAAATTTAGGATAAAGCAAAGATTTAAATAAAATCTGTCAGGGCCCTATCTCCTCTATCTACCTTCTTCTTCATGTGTCAACAAGGGAGGCCTCTGGTAAATTTGTTTATATGTGTACGTGGGAAACTGTCTTGGGCCGCAGCCTTGATGGGGAGGAGTGGTCTGCCGTCTGGGAGGCAGCAAATAAAAGCTCCATTTGTACTCTTTATAAAGAAAATTTATTTAAGATTTTATTCCGGTGGTATCACACCCCAGATGTGCTCCATAGGCTGTTCCCAGAGGCTGATCCCACTTGTTGGCGCTGTAGGTCCTACCGCAGAACGCTAGAACACATTTTTTGGTTATGCCCTATTATACAAAGTTACTGGGATAAGGTTAACCAGCTACTGGGGAAGGTGACCAAATGCAGATCTACTTTAGATCCTCTACATCACCTGCTAGGGTTGCCCTTAACAGGTCCTACCAAGCTCATATCCAAGCTCACCACACACATCTTGGTAGCGACCCGTATCCTGATCTCCACTAAGTGGAAGTCTGTCTCCCCTCCATCCTTAGAAGAACTATATGCCCGCATTCAGGATATCCGAATGATGGAATACCTTACTGCCCTGCTCAGGAACACTGTCACTAAATTCGAACAGGTCTGGGAGCCATGGGATGACTTTTATGCTCAATTACAGATGTGATGGTCTTATTTTGCTCCCCTCCTTTTGTTATATAGCAAATCGCCTCAGAATCCCCTTTTCCCTTTTCCTCCCCCCCCATTTTTGATGTTATGTCCTGTACACAGGAATTTACTGGTTTGTCATGTTTATTACTGGAAACCACATTGCATCATTTGCACTCCACTATTGCTATTTTTTCTTGTAGCTTTTATGTATAGATATGTGTATATGTATATATACTTGTTCCTACTTTATGCCTTATGGTTTTGGTAACATGTTGCTAATGCTCCTGTATGCTGTGTTCTTGTTCATGTTCTTTTTGTTTTGTTTCTTTTGTTGTATTTGTAAAAAATGTTTTCAATAAAATCTGTCTTCTACTGAAATTTATTAATAGGGGGAAAAACTAGTTTCACCTCTAAAATGTATCTTTTGTTACTCCTCACTTGACTGCATATACTTCACTATGTTTAGTTTGATGTAAGCTAATTTAATCATCAAGGATCAGAAAAAAAAATATTCCATTTTAAAAAATCCTCTCTGCAAGTTCAACAAAAAATAATCCATCTCTCACCTGATCTCTCCTTAAAGACAAAGTCCCCATCAATAATGAACTGTCAGGCAACAAAGTTCTGGTAAATTACCAAGTTTTACATTTCCACTACAAGTCTACTGATACTATTGTCAATACTTCATGTAACTTACATTTTTATTTCTGGACAGACGTGGCTTCTTTTGAAAAAAAAAATGTTTCAAAAAATTAATTTTTATGCAATCTATATACAAAGAAATACAAAAAAAATGTATTTCTGAATTAACCAGGATTCGTTTGTAAATCAGCTAATATTGTTGTAGAGAAAATGTTTTATTCTACAATTTTCCCCATAGATTATGTCTTTAAAATTTTAATTTCAAGTTTATAAATTAACTTGTATTATTTATTGGTAAAAAAACTTTCTATAGTCCAAGAGACTGGTGAACTAGTGAACATGGATAAAGTAACACAACATGTAAAGGTAAACAAATCCAAAAAACAAATTATTTCAGTTACTAATTAAACTTGTATTATCTGGTATCTTTTAAGAAATGATGATATATGATCAACAGATCCAAATGGTGCCCACATACCAATATTTGCATATGGACTACATGCCGTGAAGAAACCAATGCACACAGCAATGCATAGCCAAAAAAAGAAAAAAGAGATTGTATTTGTATTTGTTAGAAAACAGCTGCATTTACCTACTTGACAAAAGTCAATTCCTCTTATTATATCTGCTCATTTTATTTATTATAAATATAATATTAATAATAAATACATATACAACATCTTTGTGTATTGTTGAATGACCCATGTTAATTCCCATGATTAGGAAATAATTAAAGAGTCCCAGATTTAAAAAACGAACAGTCATCAAGCATGATAAAAGGTAGGGCATTGCTCAAAGAGGACAACAAGCATCAAGCAAACCAAATATTGGTTTGTCGGTACATCATCCCATGGCAAGACTTATAAACAGGGTGTCAGTAACTGACTTCACTTTGGATTGAACCTTGGTCGCCTCAGTTTGGAACTATTACCTTGCATGGCTGTCACTAAAACTTTGATAACTGACTGATCTTTGCTCAGTGATTCTGTTAACCAGATTATTTGCACCTGTTCCTCTGACCAATCAGGATAATTTTATTCCTATTTAAACCCTGCACCTTCCCGTTCCCTTTGCCTGATTATTGTGGTTCATCCCATGACCTAGCTCAGTACTACTTTCTACTATTGCTTCATACCTTTTGCTATTGAGACTTTGGCATTGACTCTATGGGCCTGATTTAATAAAGCTCCTCAAGGCAAACCTGGAATGCATCTGGTGCAGGAGTCAAAACATTTTATAGTAAATATCAAATTACTTTTAAGAAATCCTTTCCAGGTTTGCTGGATCATCCAGCTTCACTAATGAAAGTGTATTCTCTCTAGCCTTGCAGAGCTTTGATAAATCAGGCCCTATCTTGCTGGATTGTCTGACAGATGAGCTACTGATTACTTGTTATTTACTCTGCCTCCTTTGGGCTCCGGCTACTGGTTCTATACCATGTATGCAGACTCCAGACTCAGGGTCTAATCATATCAAAACTTAGTTATCTGTCCAGAATAAAAATGAATTTGAAATATAGCACAGGGAAAGAAAAACAATGAAGTAAAAAAGGTAAAGAATAGGGCAAATGAGAAAGAAAAAGAAGAGAAAGAAAAAAAGTTAAGTATTTTGTATGGTCAAACACGTAAGCAACAGGGCCAGTGCATCTACAAGAACAATGACTTTTATTATACTGAGTTCTCCGAGTAATATATTGAGTACATTTTTGTGAAAGGGAGTTTACCTAATCCCAGGAAGCCCCTAATGTTAGAAGACTACCAGAAGGTAATCTAATAACAATCAGCTTGATAAGTGAATATAAGCATTGCCAAGTAAAGTGGTTAACAAAATGTTTGCTTTATAGGTCACGTGTGTTTGTACACTGGATTTTCTCTCATCCCATGTGACACTAAAAGTACAAAAACCATTAGATGTGAGGGTACATTTTTCAACATTTTACAGTGAAAACCATGGTTGATCATGGATCATCAATCCTGAATGCATCTAGTCCAGGACAGTAAATTCTTTTTAAGAAATCCATTCCAGGTTTGGTGGATCAAAAACATTTTTAGATTGTTTTATATTCTATGCAAAAATGTAAAAAGAAGGTTTTTCAGTACTTTTTTGGTTAAAAGGGAACTCTTTACTTTGTGAGCAAAACACAGATTTTCATTATCCATAAAATGAAGATGGAATAAATTAGTTTTGCAATGTTTTAATCACAATATTTGTACATTTTCATTTGAAACAGAAGGTATTAAGTGTTAGCCTTAGGTAATAAAAATGGCAGTGATTTTGGGAACAATAAACCGTTTACTCAGAAAAAAAAAACATGCGTGATATAAATTCTAAATAAAACAAATAAAAGATGGAAACTTGAAATGAATAAGCCATTAACTTCCTAAAAATGTTTTTGTTATTAGCAACAAACCAGTTCCTAAGAAACATTGGGCAAATAAGTTACAACTTATTTTGTAGGAAATGTCATTTTTTGGTTCAGTATAGCATAGCATAGAGAGATGGCATTTTACAAGATAATAAGTAGAATATTGCCTATAAATCTGTCAATTGAACATCTGTATCAAACTAAATATATTATTTCAAAAAAAAATCTACAGTCCTGAGGAAGCAATAACACAAAACATCAAACATTTTAAACAACAAACAAAATAATAGCAAAAAGCCCCTTTGCAAAAAAAAATGAACTGATTCTGCGGTGAGATTTGCATTTCCGGGATATCCATAAAAATTCAGTTGAAATTCCTCCATATGGCTAATTCATTATTGATGGAAATTCATCAAAAGCCATATCAACATGTGTGTTCTTGAACATTTCCAATGTCCATTGCAATTCACTTTATATTGAGTCAGTACACATAATAAAACATAAAAAGTCATTATACATTGATTTGCTGGATGACACATGCTTGCATGCATCAGTCACCATCATTTATCAACCACCATAACAAGACAACTAATTATACTAACCCTTCACACTCCCATTACTAAATGAAAGATCCCCAGTACTGATCTGATAGTACAAGGAATCCTTGTGACAACCCAATTTGACACTACACTGCAGCACATAGGGTATGTCTTGTATGAGTCTAGTTACATTTTAATGGAACTGAAGTTTAATAAATGAAAAAAAATCTGCACCACATACAGACCAAATGATCAAAACCCATAAATATTGGCAAAGAAGACATAAGAATCTATGCGCAGTCCTAATAAAAAATAAAAAAGCCTTTTTTAAGTGTTACCAAGAAAAGTATTTTTTTGGTGTAAATTTGTTTTCGTACATGTTTTCCATGTGGCCAACCCTGTGGGAAACAGTAGTTTCCCAATTTTCCCTTTAAATACCCTACAACACAGGTATTCTCCATATTTATCACTTTATATTTAATAATGAAAAAGGTGGAGAAAATATTTATATAGAGAAATACTATGACTTTTTATTCCCTAACTTTCCATGGTGACCACTTTTGGACTTGTAGCTACAATTTATAGTTGTCTACATGTTGTAGTTTAATTTTTACCTTTATTCAAAGAGTAGTAAAGATATTACACATTTCATACATTTCAAGGTATACATGAATATGACAAGACACAAAAACACCCACAAGACAACTGATCAGGAAAATGTTGCAAATAAGGATGAACAGTAGCACAAAAGTTCTAAAATAAAGCTTATAATGGTAATTTATGTTTAGTGTTTAAAATTCTATAGTACTAAATAGTAAGCAAAAAGCACTCAATAGTGTTTCAAAAACAACGTGCTTGGGCATAAAAACTTTGGGATTTACAGACATAAATTAAAATGTATTACTACATTCAATAATTTCTCTTTTTGTTCCCTCTTTCTGTATCTATAGCCGTGCAGTAAGCAAAAAGTTTCCAGGGTTGTAAGTAATGCACTGGACTTTCAAGGTAGTAAGTTAATGTCTGGTCTCGTCTTTACTATAGGATGACAATCTGGTCACATGAAGCCTAGGAGATACATATTATAATAATCATGTTGGGAGGGACAACATTACCAAGTTTTCATATTCTGGTCCAGGTTGACATGATTGAATCATGAAATGTTGTATATGTTTGTAAGCAATACATTCATGCTGTGACTCTTCTTTTCTACCATACCCTAAAAATGTTCCATCAAGTTCAGATTTAGTAAGAGGCCTACCATTTGTGTGCATCAGCAGAAATAGACATCAGTAATATGATAAAATAACCTTATAGTTATTTTATAGTATTAGTATTATAGTATAGTATTATAGTAAAATAGTTATCAGACCAGGCTACATTTTTTGGCTGGATTTATTTCAACAAACAAGTTTTAGTAACATACATCTTTATATCATTACCTATCAGATCTCAAATGTCTTATCTACTTTTCAGTCTAATACCTAGTAAATGCAAATATTTTATTTTAAGAAATGTGATCTCTTACACCATGTTCTAATATTTTATTATCAAGTCAAAAATCTAAAGGATAGAAAAACTGTGTCATTCATGAATCTGTGGGAGAGATACCAATGAAGGTCACAATGGTTGAGGAGATGATGAAAATAGGTCTAGGTGCCTGGCTGAGTGCCAAACGTTCTTGCCCGTTTCTTGTAGGTCATTAGGAATATCAAAATATTACATACCTGTTAACCTTCATTTTTAAAATACAGTCAGTCTTCTTATGGTATAGATTCATCTGTAGACAATCAAGCTGTAGAAATAAATTAGAAACATACCACTTTCTAGATTTGGGACAATAAAGCTGAGGTGTATTAGATACCCTTCAAATATTGACATTTATATGTCTAAAAAATCCCTTCAAAGAAATATTTTAAAATGATCAATCTGGTTAGGCTGCAGAGGAATTTAGTTACATTTTCATACTCATATTACCACATAGCACCACTATTGAAAACAATAGTATTCAGTTTCTAAGCAGTACACTTTTTTACAATAAAGGGAAACTATATTACTTGGGTCAATTTTATTTATTTCCCATTTATAAACTCATAAATCTGAACTTTAAAATGCAGACTTGAAGCGGATAATTAAACTAAAAAAAAAACTCACCTTAACTTTCACAGCTCTTCTGAGTACACTGTACAAAACTGTAAAGTATATGTCCAGGTGGCATCTCCTCTGTCTTCCGGGCTCCCTCTGTCCTTGGTTTTGATGGATACTATTGACACTACTTTTGGCGATTATTATTGCTGACACTTACACCGTTTTAGGTTATTATTGCAGCTATCGAGATCTCTTCTAGTAGGTATTATTGTAGCCACTGACACTAATTCTGATGGTATTTTAGCTGCCACTGACACCAATCCTGATAGTTATTATCGCAGTCACTAGAAGCAATCCAGGTAGTTGTTATTGCTGCCACTGACACCCCTCCAGAGGGTTCATTTTTCAGCCACTAAGATCTGTTCTTGGAGTTATCATTGCTTTTACTGACATTAATCCTAGGGGTTTTTATTGCAGCCACTGACACCAATACTGAGGGCTTTTATTACAGTCACTGACACCAATCCATACCACTGACGAAAATTCTGGGGGTTATTATTGCTGCCCTGGACACCAATCCTACGGGTTCCTATTGTTACCACTGACAATATTCTGGGGGGTTAATTATTGGTGTCACAGAATGCAATTGCAAATATTATTGATGCCACGGAGACGGATGGCCAATGACCCTTGGGGTTATTAATGTATCTACTGGCAAAAAAACTAGGGTTAATGAGGCTTGTTTTACTATTTTTGAGCTCCCCCTCCCCAGACTTTATTTTATCTAAAGAACAAGGGAAAGGAGCCAGGATTCAAGACATACACTGGAAATTAACATTTTATTGTCCAACTCCACCTTCTTGGCCATGCACAGAGGATGGTGGCATGCTAACTGAAATATAGGGAACACTATTACATACTCCTTACCATCACAATATCTTGTACATAGTCCTAGTCAAAGTTTTCTATGTCTCAACAGTCGTTGGACACTGCAGGAAATAATTTTAGATTTTGATGCTTTTTGATTACATATGCCACCACACACAAGGTTTATCATGGGCTTATCAGGCTCCCAGTCAAACCTGAATATAGTAGTGCAGGGTTGCATCCTAAAATATTAGCATCTACAGAAATATCTTGGTGGAGTTTCTTGGTGTATGGATTTTATGTTCTATTTTACCTGGTAAATTGTTTGATTTTCCAATTGTAACACAGTTCAAAAAATGATTTGTAACTTAAGTTAGTTTTAAAAATCAATGTAGTAGAAGTGAAAAAAAGGATTAAGGATTAAGTGCATATGAAAATCCAGTCCTGAAGACACTTCCGAAAGCATGAGACAGTTTTCTTAGTTCATTTATATTATATATATAATATACATGTTAATTCTACCACATAACTGTTCTTAAGAAAGATCTCAGTGGACAGGCAGAAGTTTTTCTTTTTTTTTGAAGTGCTTACAGTATTAATGAATCAATAATTATACCAAAGCAGTCTTAATATATCCGGTGAACATCCATTCATTTAAATAATGCTGTGTGTATTTTAATGGGCATATAGTCATTCAAAATTACATTGAATGGTGTTTGACTTGCTTCCTGTTCATAATTTATCACTGACTGTACCAAACTATTAGCATGTGTTATTGATGTCTAATAACCTTACTTAAATTTCATGTACCGAGACCATCAGTGTCTGCATCAATAACCCTTTGTCATTAGCGTTGCCTGGACTGAGAATAAAACAACTCATTGTGGAGACCTTCTGGTTTTCATTTCGAGGCTTCTTAGTACACTCAATAAAAAATTAACCATTTGAAGAGCCATATGTCTGTTAGTTGTTTGTTTCAATGTGTTATCTGTCAGAGAGGGTAACTTTAGTCTATCTGATCTCCTATAAAGGAAGCATATTTATTTCCTGTACAGTAATGTTGGCTTTTTTTGACTTGTTCCATCCCAAAAAAATACATTTATTATTAAATCTAAAAAAATTGTGCCTGCAACAAATAAAAAACAGAATGGCTTCTTTTGTGTTTGTTTATTTGACACAATATAGCCATTGCAATACAGTACAGGTAACCATTTTATCACTTTCATGGTTCAGGAACACAAATCATCACTGATGTACTAATGTCTAGCGGACAGGGCTGTATTACAACTGGTGAAGTAAACCATGCAACATATATATATATATATATATATATATATATATATATATAATTCTGTTTGATTTTCAATAACGAGTAATAATGCCAAGTGAATATCCTAGTTGAATTAAAGAGGAACTTCCAATTGGTCCCATGCCAGATTTCTTCTTCTCTCCGGGATGGAGGGACCAGTGGTCTGTCTTTTCTGTTCTTCTACTTATGTCATCTGATTTTGCACTATACAGGGGCAAGATTGTGTGACCTTTCCAGAAAATGTAGTAATAAAAGTGCCTATCTCACCACGTATGAGTGAGATCAGCAATTTTGCATGCCTGAAGAAATAGACTGAAGCCTGTTGGGTTATGTGACATATGTATTCCAGGAGGTTCCGGGAATCCCATCCAGTTGTTGCTGCCATGATGGTAAAAATAGAAGGGAAGGGGTCCTCTCCTTCTAACTAAAAAAAGGTTACAAAAATCTTTTTACTGACATACAGTATGATTTCAATCTGAACTTCAGATATGTCTTACTGTTTGTCCAAATCAATTTCCTGGTGAAGCAAGAGACCTGGTTTCTTCGTTTAGGTTTTGGAGAAGGCACAGACCATTTCTTTTCTTTAAAAAAGCAAACCTTGCTGCCTGGTCACACATGTGCAGTGCACAATCCCAACATAGCTGGCTATCTGGAAGAAATGAGCTCCTGTGTGCATACGCAGCAGTTATGTCATTCTGGCCTTCCTAATATAGAGGGCAAGGTGAAGAAGTCGGAGCCAAAGAAGGAATGAGAAAAGGTGAGTTTAGGTAAATTGCTACCAGGAAGGTAATTTTATTTTACTACAAAAGAGACCTAATCTGTACCATCTGCAATGAACTCTGACAATTTTTTTAATTTTTAACTTTCGCTTTCATCTTGTTGCTCAGCAGACTTCTGTCCATTGGAGGCATGGTATATATCCTCTTTCATTAGATAATGTCCAAAACATCGGTCTCACGTAATATTCTCTGAACACATTCCAGTGTACATGGGTTTCTTTTAACAACTTAATTCACTACATTCTTTACAGCGAACAGCAAAGGTAAGATAAATTGTTGTTCTGTTCACAATTAGAAATATCAGTTTATGTGTCATAGAGATTAATACTTTCTGGTCTATCAGGTCAGCTTTCTATTTCTGTGAAACTTCAGAAGAAAACTTTCAAGCTAAACTCCAACCATGCACAATTAATATATATGTTTTAACTGTTTTACATAACAAAATATTTAATCAGTCAGAATTCGACCTAAATAGCAAGGTTCAGTACACATTAGATATTATATACTGCTGCTGAGCAATACAGCCTAGTGTAGGACCCAATCAGATTGCCATTGGTCATTGAAGAAAAATCAGAATGGTGATCAGAATATTTCTCTTTTTTTCTTCTTTTCTATGGAAGCTCTAAATATTAAAGACAGCCAGATTGGTTTAGTCTCCTGCTGAGAACGGGAATATAGAAGTCTGGTATCAACACAGATTCAGGTATGTATGCTGGTTCTTTATCAACATACATTAAATTATTCTTTTACATCTATAGCCTGATAGGGGCTATTTATATTTTCATGGATAAGAAGAAGTCAGTATATATTATTATTTCCTGTGCAATGGAGGCAAATCCTCGGAATGTCCACCATTACCTTGGTTTGTATGCATGTTGAGCAGAACATTTATCTACACTCTCAACTTGGACCATATAGGACTAACTACTGATAAAATATCAGGGCAAAATCTTCATATCGCAGCAACCAAACATTTACATTCAGTGCAGCATAGGACAAAGTACAAGGAATTTATTGTGTATTAAAAATGTAATGCTAGCGCATAAATCTTTGTACAGACATCAGACAAACATCAAATTTCGGTCACTGGAAATTATTTTCTTGATTGTTTCCTGTGACAGGAGAATAGAACTATAAAACCATAATAAAACCTAATACATTCCAAATACTCGAGTTTTAGATGTTCCTTTACGACCACTCCTACAGCTTAGTTTATGCTAGAACTTCTTTTCAGAGATGCTAATTTTGTTAAAAGTGTTAGGTAGACTTTCTTTAGGCAAATTGTTCTGCTATCATCTAGTGTCACTTTTGGCTCTAAATTCCACCCACTTAACATGCCTGTGATGGATTTTAATTATCCAGGTCATGGTGTATTTAGTATAAGTTAGTCAAATTAGACTGGACTTGTCATGTAATGTTGAAGATGTTTCATGGCTCACCCAAGTTCCTTCCAAAATTCAAATGAGTGATAGAAACATACTCAATAAGTAATTTTTTATCCATGTGGACACTTAAATATAATCCCTTTAATGTCACAAGATATGTTAAGTAATAAACTGGATTTTGGATATATATACATATGTTTGAGTTCTTCCAGACACTGACTTAATTCAAGAAAGCTACATGCGGTAAATTCATCTTTAACAGTACAGGACAAGTCCAATGAAATCTGATAAAATAACGCCATTATTAAAAGCACTTTATAAAGTTTTGGGATTAACAGTGCATCAGACAGGGTGGCTTCACTGCTCTATCTGCAATTTCACCTCAATCCCTATGTAGTACTGCCAGTAAGAAATGTTTGTGTTGTATGGTACAAATAGTATGTGTATGTGTGTAGTGTTGCCATGTAATAATAAAAATCACATTTGGTCTTTCATGTAATCATTATAGCCAGATAATTACAATGTTAATACAGAGGGGTCCTGAGAGGTCATTCTTCAAAAAAAAAAAAAACAGTATCATGAGCCACTAAGGTCATTAACCATTGGCTGTAAAAAGAGAGTACACATAGACCATATGATTTCAGCCCTTTTCTTTTTTTACATGACAATGTGATTGCATTTGCTATACAAACCTAGAATCAAGAAACCAAGTTGAACAATTAAAGTTCAATTAGGTTGTTACTAGCAAGGGTAAAGAAAGTTTATTAAGTATCCCCTTTACTATTTTATGTTTTTTGCTCATTTTAGGAAGCTGTTGTTTGAAAAAGAATAGTAAAAAATACAACATATTGCCAGTATTTGATTACAGTTTTGCATGCGGAAATCTTATAACCTGCACAGATTTGCATCGGAAAACAAACATCCCTATAGAGTACTTCAATTAATGTTTCATTCAGATTCCAAGCCTCTTGAAATAAGTGTTTCTAAAAATGACAAGAACTCATTGAGTATATTCTGCCATATCCGCTTGCAAATGTTTCTTTAGTACAACCCGCTGACATTATTCATCAACTAACAGATGCTTTGTTCTAGTGGAGTGATCCCAGAGGATACATTATTTAATGGCATCTTTCACTCAGGAGTCAATATGCTGTCATTCTTTTTTCACTATACCCAGACAGGTGCCTCTTTCTTTCTTTGACTGTGGCTAAGACACTCCCCCAAGGTCTGCTTACTGACAGCCCCTTGCTGACACTTAGTGCTCTTGTTGACAGGAGTCTCTCAATTTACCAGATGACAGGTGCTTGTTTGTGTGGCCTGACCAAAATGCAAGAAAATCACTACTGCAATAGACAAAGATAGTTTATTTTCTTCTTGATGACAGTGATAATTAGAACTAAAACCAAACATATTGATAAGGAAACAAATTGTACAAATTATTATGACACCGAGTAATTAAACCTAATTGTAAGATTTGTTTGATCAAAATAAACGAAATAAACATGACTTACAACAATACATTGCATGTTCTTAATTATATCAGGAACTAGATATTTTCCATGTTTATTTAGGATCTCCGGTTTATGCAATATATAAAGAACCACAGGCACTGTCTCTGCATCAGGGCAGCCTACAAGATAACATTAATAATTATTATTAGTGGAACACAAATGGATAGACCATACACAATCAGATGCAAATTGTAGCGGAACCAGGGACCACCAAACTCCTTGTACATGCTCTTATCATCTCTTGTCTGGACTACTGTAACATCCTCCTCTCTGGTATCCCACTAACCCGACTCTCACCTCTACAATCTATTACGAACGCTGTACCCAGACTCATCCATCCTTACCACCGCTCCTCGGCTACATCTCTTTGTAGTTCTCTTCACTGGCTTCCATTTCACCTTGGAATCAAATTCAAGCTTCTGTGCTTTGCCTTCAAATCCCTCCACAGCTATTGTCCCACTTACATTTCTGACCTGGTAAAAAAGTACTCCCCCAGCCGCTCTCTCCGCTCCTCCAATGACCTACTACTGACTTCCTCACTCATAACCTCATCACACGCATGGCTCCAAGACTTCTCTAGAGCTGCCCCAACTCTCTGGAATGGTCTTCCTCATCCTATTCGGTTTGCTCCTACTTTCTGCACATTTAAAGGGCACTCAAAACCCATCTTTTCAAACTTGCCTACCTGTCTTCTGTCATATAAAACCATCACTACCCCCCACCACTACATATCTCCCATCCTATTGTGTTATACTTTCCCCACCTTCTAGATTGTAACCTCTCCTCCTGTGTCACTGTCTGTCTGTCATTTGCAACCCCTACGTAATGTACAGTGCTGTGTAATATGTTGACGCTATATAAATCCTGTTTAATATTACTATTAATAATAATAATAATAATAATAATATTTAAATAATAATAACAATAATACCTCAAAGGGATGGACATGGTGGATAGGGCAGCCAGAATGCACAACGTACAATACACAATAAGATGCAAATTGCAGTGGAACACAAATGGATATACAGGGTAGATATGGCAGCCAGAATGCACAACGTACCATACACAATAAAATGCAAACTGTAACATTCCTACAAAAGTCACACACATGGTTCAGAACACATCAATAACAGGTTGAATTAACTGTGTGTTTTTTACATCCCTGGCATCTTGCCCATGTTGTCCTTGTCATTCTCTGGGGAAAGCATTGGTTAGCCAATATATTCTCATACAACTTGTGTGTCTATTCACTGGTGAAAAAGACACTTAGACAGTGGTATTACCTCCTTGTTGTTTGAAGCATTTGCTAATATAATGGACACTGTGCTTGTTTTGGCAATTTTTGGCACCATGACTACACTTTGTACACAATCATGTTACACTTACTCTCCCTTAGCGATCCCCTATACAAAAATCTCTCATTGGCATTTAAACATTATGCATTGTACTGTTACCTAAAACTTGATCTGAGCCCATCTCCAAACCCGACCTGCTTCTAAATCCTAAATTTAACCTAACCTTCGAACAAAGCTTTATTGATAGTCAGCCTATCTGTTAACCTAGACTTGAAGCTGAATTCAGGGAAGCAGCTAAATACTTTATTAAATGTACATGTTGTATGTAAACCTATTTAGATCTAAACCACAATGAAATACATCATAAAGAGGGTGGTACTCTAATGTATTCCCCTTAAATTAGGGGAAATAATTTCCAGGTAATCTCTGAAATAACAATATCCAAAGACACTGTACATTATTGTGATGGAGAGTAAGAACGCCTCTTACATTTCTTACCACAGGGAAGAATGTCACCCTTACAGATAGCCAAAAAAATAATTGATGTAATTGGTAAAAGATCTGAAAGTCACAAATTGCTCATTGCCCAAAGAACCCCCAGCCATCTATGGAGAAACTCGGAAACACTGGTTTAATGGATAGGTAACTGGAATACGTTGTGTTGTTTTATTGCTGTAAAGAGTATAGAGTAAGGTTACTTGAAAATTGCATATGGAAGCTGAAACAACGGGTTTATTTGGTTGTAATAGACCTAGCGTTTCTGGTGAAAAAATGTTCTTACTAGTAATTACTAGGTTATTTTATTAACCAATAACACTAGCAAGTCCAGTTTTTTTGGGTACACAGGCCAAATTTCTGGACAGGTAGCCACCCTAAATAAAACTGAATTCTTGTTTTGTTAAATTTTATTAACACAAAACTGGGTATTCTCTGTTTCAATATTTGTAATAATATGAAAAAAGGTATACAAATATTTTACATATCATGCAAAAGGGAATTAATCAAAACATTTGTACAACATACAAAATAGTGGTTGGGGGGGGGAGAAAACAAATAAATAGGGCTGGGTATTCTCCTAAAATACAGCTTTACCTCATTCACCAAGCTAATGAAAATTTACTTTGCAATTAAATACACTCTACAATTAGTAAATAAACCCCTGTGGCTCCATGATATAACACGGTTGTATTGCTAAGATCAAGGAAGATAGTTTTGTGTTATGTCAGTGTCAAAGATAATTAAAAAATATTTTTTTAACTTAACAACAGTTTTCCCACACAGGCGCATTGTATAAAACATCCTCTGGGACAAGTCACATCAGCAGCAAAGGAATGCAGCTTTTAGGACAATCTGATATTAATGTAAAACAAGCTTTGGTGCAATTAATTTTGTTTTGATAAATGACAAAATGTAAAAATGTGTGATGATGTTATCATTCAATAATACAGCACAGAAAAAAACAGATGGAAAGACTGAATGAATACCCTGGAAGTATGTCTAGTCACTTAATGATCAGATAGACAGCTCTAATCCCCACTTATTTCACTCTTAATTGTCAGGCAAGTGTTAACAAATGATTGAAATCAATAATGACACTGTCAACACTTAAGGGATATGTTATGGTGATATATTTCATACTTTATTACTTTACCCTTAAAAGAAAAACAAAAAAGTCTACTATTGACAGAGAACAATGATGGAGAGAACATTTGTGGGAACTACATGGAGAAGTAAATGTATGCTACAGGGAGGGAAACTTTAAAATTAATCAGTTAATTTTCCCTGCATGGCCAAACATGGGTTATCTTCAACTAGCTAAGGACTTGGGATGAAAGGTGCACATAATATAAAACCTCAATGGTCATGCACCATACAACCTGATCCTCTCCCTGGCCACGCTTGCCAACAAATCCCAACTGTTAAAATGTCAGCCATAACTTGATCCACATCATAGCAACTGTGGTCACTGCAATATACAACAAAGTTTGAGAAACTTCATTAAAAAATGTGATAAAACAATTCATCGATTTCTTCTGCTTTATTCCAGTGCTAAACTGGCCTTTTGATGGCAACATAATGTAATTTAAAAGCAACCTTACAAGTTAAAAAAGTTTTTAATAAAATGTTCATATTTAACCTCTGGCAATCCCAGAACTGGAAAATAAAATGCATTTACTTGAGTTCCAAAGAGTGAATAGCTTTTTGTATACTTGTGCTTTTTAAAGTCATTTATAAAATGTGTAATTTTACTTTGGCATGTTTTTTTGTACTTGTATGTAACTATTGTACCACATTTTAATTTACATTTGTTACTAAGTGCATAAAAAAGCAGGGAAAAAGTTGGAAAGCTCTACTCCATTAAGTTAACACTAACATGTGGCTGCACCTACCAAAGTTACTGTATCGATTTTACAAGTTGTCTGAATCAATCTGGCTGTAATTAACACTCCCAGTCTATAGGTCACACCTTTTCTGCCAAGCACACTCTACACAGAGAGGAAGAAGGGCCCGGCTATCTCAGCTCATACTGGGAAAAGCTCCAACATCCTGCTCTTGCCGCAGCAGGTTTTTAACATAATAGGCATGTTTCTCCTGATTAGTGGCAACCTTGTGCTCTGTCTAAGTGTATGCAGGACACAGCTGGTCTAACAGAACCCAGCTCTGTCCCTCCATGTCCCCTATGTGCACCCTCTGTGCAGCTGACTCCATCCTGTTTTTTCTAGGGACATTTTTGTTAATGACCTCTCAATGTTCACACTGGAGAAGCAAAAGACTAAGAGACTTTGAAACTTAGCAAAATGAAGGTGCAATAAATGTTGGTAGTTATCTAAATGTTTTTGCTAATGATATCTATATGATATATATTGCTAATGATATATATATACCAGGCTGGAAAAACATGAGCAAATAATTACACAGAAATTGTCCAGAAACTCTTGGAGAGCTACAAACTTCTTGGTTGCAATATGAGCATCAAGGTGCATTTTCTGCATAGCCATCTTTCTAATTCTCGGAAAACCTTGGTGCAGTCAGTGATGAGCAAGGTGAACGATTCCACCAAGATTTGAGGGTCATGGAAGGACGGTATCAGGGTAGATGAGATGTACATATGATGGCTGATTATTGTTGGAGCATCCGGCGGGATTGTTGAACACTCCAGGAAAAGCTATAAGCGTAAATTTTTATCTTAACTGCTTACCCTATTAATTTTCAAATGTTTTACTGTAAAAAAAATGTCATAGAGTAACAATAAATTCTTTGTATGAACAAAAGAAATTTAAACAAACTGTACATTTAAGATAATATTTCATATTTTTTCATTGTATTTAAAATTTGTATGGAGGGTACCCTGTATCGTAAAAACTGGATGTGATAGCAAAAAACTGGGATCATTTCTGGATTCACCACCCAAAAATTAGTAAAAAAACAAGTGTAAAATCTAACTCAACAAAAAATGCATTCCCCAGTGTAATTAATTACTGCCTACCATATTTTAATGCACTTACACATAACAGATGGCAAATGTATTGTAACATAAGTACAATTATGTATTTTCTTCATTTTTCCAAGTTTAAAGCCTCTTAAATTGTATGCTTTATTGTAAAAAATTATTGTTTTTTTTCTATTGTATCACTTGTCACACTGCTTGCACAAACAAAACGTGCTATGTAAAATAAATAACAGAAATGTAAACAATTTTGGTCCAAAGGGGGTATACAGGTGCTAGACCTGAAATAGGCACTAAATGTGCTCACTGAACATAAAACATACTTTCCTTTTAACAAAGAGTGGTAGCTATCTGATTTTTTTTCATCTGGTGTTTATTGCTTGCTTGGCTTATTTCATCTCTCTTCTACATCTGCATGTATTTATTACCATGTTGTGTAGTTCAAGCAGTGTTTTTTTACCATACCATAGTGTTTGTGCAGTCACTATGAACTTTGTATCCAATGTACCTGCTAAAAAGAATATTTTTCAGAATTTTCATAGCAGCAGTTTACCATTTAAATTATAATATTAATCACAGTAAATAATTATATTAACTACTACATGTTCATCCACATCGCTATATTATTATATTATATTAACTACTACATGTTTTGACCCAAGTAAACTTTATTTGCTTATCCGACTAGTTAATATTTAACAAAACAATAAGGCAGCAGGGGCATAGGACGGTATAGAAAAGCAGGAGATGATGTAGGGTCATAAATCAAGAAGTACACTGAACTCTGGTCCACTAAGTTTGCAATCCTATTGGGAAAACCAGTATCTGCTATGACTCAGTGTAAGACACAGGTGCAAAGGAGAAAATTACATTGTTTTTTTTCTTTCTTTCTAAGATATAAGTATAAAATTGATATTGGTTAGAGGTGTAATGAATATTCAGCAACCCACGTGAAAACAGCTAGAGAATGCTGAATCAATGATACTATAAACTGCAAAGAAAGCATAAAGTAATGATGCATGAAAGGAACAGCTGCGAAACAAAAGAAACTATCCAAAAATAAACACAATGCACACTCCCTAATGAAATGTATGATTCTTTATGATCTTTAAATATATTTGTGTTCTGTAAACCTTAAATAAATTAATGCTTCTATAATTAGCAATAAATATCCAGTAGCATTGGAAATTTAGGTTACTGTAGAATATGAGTTATTGTTGAATCAAGCTCAATTTTCAATTCAGTGCTACAAATAACATATAATTGTATATATGCCATACATTTGAATATATTTTGTCATATACTAAGCACCTGGTACAGTACAGATTTGTTTTCTAATATTTAGCAGGCATTATAAAAAGGAACTGAAAAAAAGTGAAGACTTCTTAATAGAACTTGCAGTGGGAAATTGCATGAAGTAATAATTTTCTTTTTGTCAGATCTAATCATATTATACAAACTGCCAACATCCCTATATTAAAATGTACAGAGAAACTTTTTGGTAAGTGGGACTTTTAAAGCAGTATTACCACAAACATAATTTTATGAAAAGCATTTTATTCAACAAAATATTAAAAACTATAGAACACATAGTACACAGAACAGCCATACCACAGAGTTTCAAGTATGGTTAACAGCTATAGTTGGAAATATAGTGCTGAGTATAACACCAAATAGCCTAGGTAAGTACAATATGTCAGTTTTCCTGTAACAATCCAACATGTTTCGCAGAATCAATCCGCTTCATCAGGGATTCAGTATTTAAAGGCAATAGATATAAGAGCACTGCAACAAAATGCAACAAACAAGCCATTAGTTACAAATTTATATATCAGTCTTCAGAAGGTAAACTCTTAAATATACAGAAATACATATCACCAAGCATCAAAAACCCGGTGTAACTTTAACCTGACTCAACACAAAAGGCAGGACCACTTTGGTAGAAAGTGACAGCATATATCTGAGCAGGAAATGCTCTGGGAAATGACTGATGGGAAGTAAATGTTGGGCTCTAAATGGTTGTTGTGGGACAACACAGAATCTTTTGGATAAATAAAAGCTAACTGTGTAGTGCAAGGATATAAGTGCCTGTTCCCTAAGGAAATTATTATAGTGCCCCATTTTTTCCTACGTTGCTCCCTTTTGTCTCCATAAGAGCTGTTGAATTTAAAATAATACCTAAAACAGACCTCATGTGGATAAAATTAAGTAAAAAAATTGCACCTGCTATACTCAAGTAAATACTATAGTAAAATAGCAGCAGCCCATAGAGAATAAATGGAGGCTGCAATGGTTAGTACTGTTCTCTGCTGCTCGCTGTAAAATATACAAACTCTTTAAGTTCTTAACTGCCAAGAGCCATATTGGAACACTTGATCCTAAAGTCCAAACAAAGCCTGCATGTATAAGAGGTTTACAATGTTCCTAATAAGCAGATCGAGTAATAAGCGTAGCTAAATGGAGGGCAAAGTTCACATCATTTTAGGCTACAGCAAAATGTGCTAATTTATTAAAGAGATTGATTACAACTAAACACAGAGGGAAGGGATTTTTTGTGATATGGCCTTGCAATACAATGTAGATTTTTTTTCTTAAGTTTATATAAATACATGTTATGTAATGGTATATATACTGTATATAATAAATAAATATATATAATATATATATTTAAAGGGAATGCCATGTTCATTTACTTTATGTTTGCCAGGCATTCTTTTGACTCCAGAGTGTACAAAGCAGAATTGCTGAGACTATAGACATTTATTAAAGCACCCGCTACACAGTTCATTACAGGAAGATGTATGATGCTTGCAGAACCTGTACAGAAAGTGATTGTCAAGTCTGGGAGACAAACAGCTTTATTACCCTAGTCATGTTTTAGCCATTACCATAATTACTGTTGTTTCTCTATTTCTCTATTTTATAACATTCAGAAACATAAAGGTTTGCATCAAGCATAAAGGAAAAGAATTCAGTTAGGGTTAGAGCAGTATATTATCTATTACTCAAATATTCTTTTAACATCCAGTATCTATATAATATATATATATATATATATATATATATAGATTTATGCCCCAATGATCAATTTCATGGCCCATCTGTTCACACACTTATCTCTGCACTTTTGTGCTGTTAACCAAATGTACATGGTTACTAATGTGAAAGTGTCAGGTCAAAGAACTGACAGCTATCACATATGGGTTATTTCCTAATGCACTGCATTGCTCAATTGACATTCAGTGAGGTCTAGTTAGGGGAGGACCATCAAAGGTATTCTTATTTCAAGTATCTGATTTAAAATACATAATTCATGAACACATTGCTGTACCATACATTTAAATATTCAGAAAAAATTAAAAAAAAAATGTAGACACTTGGAGAATATGGTTCAACTGGGTAAGAATGACACTTCCAATTATAAGATATCTATGAGCTAAGGATTAATTTTCTTGCTTGAAATGCTGGATATGAACATATTCTTTGAAAGTCAGGACTGATGATTATATCTATCCCTTTTTATTTGTGATGGTAAAGAACATCATGAGTAATCTGTATTTTTCTTTATGAAGGATTGAGGTTTATGAATTTACCTCCTTAAAATCAATCCCTAAAGAATCCCTACAAGGACAGGATGCCTGCCTAATCAGTTACAATGCCCCATCTAGTCATTGGGCCTGATTTATTATACCTCACCAAGGCTGGAGAGGATACACTTTTATCAGTAAAACTGGGTGATCCAGCAAACATGGAATGGATTTCCTAAAAGTAATTTGCTAGCAAATGTTTTTAACCCTGGACCAGATCCATTCCAGGTTTGCTTGATCACCAAGCTTCACTAATGAAAGTGTATCCTCTCCAGTTTTGGAGAGCTTTATTAAATCAGTGATCCTTGAGGTCGCTATGATGTTATTTCCATATTGTTTTAGCATTTTTAACAATTTAGCCTCTACGCAATCTTTATAAAACCACAGAACCAATTTCAGTGAATCTAGAATAAATTGTCACGACAACCTGTCCTTGCCTAAATTACTTCTTGAAATTTAATGTCACAGCACATAAAAACAACTGCCTCCATTATAACATATAACAACATAAATAGTGATGGCATGTACAGGTGTATAAGACCTACTTATTTATCAGCTGAGATGGCACACAACCCATGTAGTAGTTACCGTATACCTTAAAACTTTGATCTAACAAAAGACAATCCAACAAGAGAAACTCCAAGATTTCATAAAAGAGCAACTGTGGTCATGTTTGAGCACCTTTCTATGAATGACCCCGGTTGGTGGAAGAACACTGCCCATAGCTTCCCTACCAAACACAACAAAAGTTACTTCAACTTCAATTTACACTACTGAAGGACTGTTAAAAAACATGCAATACTCTATAGTGCACATTAGATGTCATCATAATACATCAGGTCATTGTTATATTTATCAAGTATTAGGACCATATATATAATAAGAAAATTTTTTCCTAAATAAGCCTTGCAGTTTTAAAATGCATACCTATTTTTTTCACTTTCCTGTGTCTAATAACTGGATAATACTAAAAAGTTAAAAAATTAAGTAAATGAACTTAAAAGCTGAAGATTAGCTAGGCTATAGGGAACTTTTAGAAATGTTAACTGAGCCTAAGGCTGAAGGCTTTATATTTTTTCCTACATCACTCCCAAAAATAGCAGTAAACTTATTCTAGGCATTGCTGTTCTGTAGCACCATAGCTGGATATCTGCAGCGTGAGATCTAAAGCACTGGTGCTTCTAATTGCTAGTCTCATGAAATTCAGTGATGTCACTACTATTCTGCACATTTTCCTCCTTGCTCAAATCTAAAAGCAGGACAAATTAAAGCCCATCTACTACCAAAATTGTGCCCTCCATACTGAGATCAGAGAACAAGGACTGGTGCATAGTAGAGTACATGATTCATCCATATAGAAAGATACCCAAGTCAGTATACACTCTAAAGAAGTTTGCAGACAGGAAGGTAAGAATCTTTGGTAACAGAGGAAACATAATGTGTCTCCCATAGATGCTACAACTCTTTAATTATAATGGCACAATATACACTCATTTATGGTGTTGTCAATACAAATGGATTTTCATCTAGGCAGATACAATTTATTGAGCAATGTAACATATGTATCTTCCTTAATATCTGTTTCAGCTATCCATTAACGAGATGCACCACTAAGTCTGAAACACATATTAACCACACTTTAGTCTGGATGACTAACTTTATTCAACCTGTAAAGCCCTGGCTGGATTGCTGCTGATGTTCATCTATCATCTAGGTTTCTTACATTTATGCAGGTCCACCATACCAAATTTCTGAGCCCCATACTAGGTAAAATTGTAAAAGACTACATTTTCAGCATTGCAAAAGTCAAGTTTTTTTGATTTTGTATCCCTTCCTCTGATGGTGGCCTTGTATACATGGTAAGGGCTGATTTGAGCGGGCAAACTTTTTTTTCTCAGGCTCATATTAAGTTGTGGTCTGGCTCCTGGAGCTAAGTTGGAGTGGGATAAAGCCCAACATCTTACCTGGTAGCCACACTTCATTATTAATTTAAGCTGTGCACAGACCTTGTATGTATGTAAGCTGGATGATGCTCAGAGTTCTTCCTTGCTCTTTTTGCTATAGGAGCCTGCTGAAGCTGACTGCTAATAGAACGATAAAAAGTGATGCCTAGTTGTTTTGGAGAACCCAGCAGGGAGCACCCACTAGTCAGGAATATGACCTGAGTGTGGCTACTAGCTCAGACACAAATTTTTTGATGGATTTATCATGCAGACTTGTTAAATGAAGCTTTCCAGCATTAAAACTGAATTTAATATTACTGAATAGTAGTGCAGGACAACCTGTTTGGACTTTTCCTGGGTATTGCTGTCTCCCGAATAGATTCTAATGCCAATACAAGCTAAGCCCTCCCTTTTACAATTTATTAACCTACCCAGTAATTCATTCTTTTTAAAATGTTGGTGTACAGATTTTACCAAGAAGCTTTCCATCTAAATGTATCTTAGGCTAACTATTTTGCTCTTCTCATGCCTATTTTTTCATATATCCTATAACCACCATTTCTATATAAATTCTTGTCTGTATTTTTTGTAATAAATACAATGTAAGGCAAAAATGGTTGACATTCACACATATGTGAAGAATTGCCTCGGTGCAGCCGAAAACTGTCAAGCACAAGAAGAAAATATGGGCTTTAACACTGATGTCCCACTTTGCAGCATGCTGGCAGGGGACAGGTTTTTCTACAAATTTTAAAGAATTGTAACCCTATGAATGTCCATTGTTTTCATGTACCAGGAATGCATATAGCTGATTTCATGCAAAAAGTCAGTTTGTCTTTAATTATAAACCTAATTCTAACACTTACCGGTAATTATGCCAACCTTAGCCCTTAACCCAACCTAAAATTACAACCCCCTAGAGCCTGACATCAATATTGATGATACTGCTAATGTTCTTTTCCCATTGCTGTTTATGAACGCTGAAAGTCACCCATATATCATCCAACAATTTTCAAACTATAACAAAACTTTTAAATGCACTTACACTTATTCTTGCAAACATTTTAGAACTATTAGGACATATAAGATACTGTGATGGGAATTACAAGGTTGCAAATATTTACTGTTGGACCTGGGTGTAGCAGAATGTTCCATATTACACACAGTCTATGCATGTATTAATTATGCCACATTCCTGGTCTAGAACCACAAATCCAAATTTCAATGACACCAGTTTGATTTGCCAAGACAAAGAAGAGAACTGGTTTGAGTTTTCTGAGCTCTAATAATGGTTGCATGTGTTCAGTACATATACTTACACACGTCTTTAACCCTTTTTTAAACTTTAGTCCCCCTTCAATGTTTTGTAGGCGCCAAATAATAAAAGATGAAAGAATATAATGAATATAATATAAAGAAGTATGAGTAGCTACTGCTGCTTTTTCCTGATTAATGATTAAATGTATTAAAAATTACTATGTTCAGTACAACAGCCAAATACCTACGAGTTTTAACAATGAAGTTTAATCATGGCAGACAGCATTGTCTTTAATGAGAGGTTTCATATTTAGGTTATATGTACAGGGATATCCAAAATATAGTATCAGCAATTTTAGGGTTGGTTATGGAGGCTCAATTTTTATTGCTTAAAGTTTGTAATAATGCCTATGACATAGACGTACACATGCCATACACAAGTCAGTGAAGTGCCAAGTATCAGCAAGGACAAATGCTGCGTGCAGGATGAAGCGGAATGATGAACTCTTTAGGACCATGTGCGCATACATTGTCAATTGATGCAAGTGTTTTTCAACCAGCGTTCTGCCAGGGATTGCTAGGCTTCCCAATGGCTAGCAATCTAAGAAGCATTCTTCCCAGTGACCACCTATACCAATGTACTGTGAGCTGCGGATATAGTAATTATAGCAGGGGTTCTTTAAAGACCTAAAGTTTTTTCAATGGTTCCTCCATGGTATAAAGGTGGAGAAACACTGTTCTTATAATTGTTATAGATCATCTCGTGCAACAATAGAAGCGAAGAAGCAATGAACAGATAGGCTGTTCTATTCTATGGAAAGAGGAGAGGAAAAGAATGAGCTGAAGATGCCCTACTGCGGGTACTAAATTAGCTAGCATTAGCATTTCGACACTTGGTGATTTGTCATAAGAGATTGCTAACTTACATTGCAGGGCACATATACTGAAGTTAGATTTTTAATTTGGGATGAGAGAGTACAGAGCTTTATTTCCCTGTATGCCATGGCTGAAATCTGAAAAGGTCTGGGTTTTTCTGATCAGAGGATTATTTGGCACAGGGGAGACTGGCACCAGGACAAGGTTAGCTTAAAAAAGTTACTAAATGTTAGGGATTTTTTAAAGGCTAGAATTAGCATTAGGGATTGCGGATTTTGAAATTTAAGTGTATCCCAAGTCAATTTTTTCTCTACCTAGGATGGATTGGTGACAGATGAGAACTCCTGTGAGGTTGTACTGCCCTTTATATAGCCTATATGGAGAACGGCTCTTGTTAATTGTCTTAGTGTCCACCGCCACTGGAATTGGAAGTAAGGGAAAAACAAATATTTTTGGTTGTCACCAGACTAAGAGGAAATATCTTTCAATGAGACTTCCTAACATTGACAACTGTCCAGGGGGGAATCTAATTTGTAAAGATTTAAAATAAAATAAATCATTTTTATTTTGGCTTTAGAAAAACTTTAAAGCAAAGGATAAGAAAGTGTTTAGGGGAGGAGGGAAATTAATTGGTAAAGAAAGACCATGTGGCGATTATTTTGAATACTGTATTGCTAAAATCATTCTGAAAAAAAAATAGCCATCTTACATTCTTTGACCTGAACGAAGAGCCAGGATATAGAGAGAATGCGGAGAAGGCCATGTGACTGGGCCAATCAGTACTGTCACAGGGGAGTCTATAGCCACGTGAAACCAACCTTTCCAGGGAGTTGTCTGCATTAACCTCCCTGGCGGTATTCCAGAGTGTGGCTCGGGGTGACTTTGCGATAACAAAGCGGTAACCCTTAGCCACACTCAGGGTGGACTTGCCAGGGAGATTAAAAGTCCTACCAAGTTCCCACATTCCAGCGGCGTCCTCCAGTGGTGCCTACGGCCTTCTCCAGCGATGTCCGTTTTCTTCTTCCACCTGTTGATGCCGGCTGGCCATCTGTGTAACCTGGCAATGTCTGGCCGGCATCTGCCTTCCCAGCATGTGAACGTTGGGGGTGGGAGGCCAGGGGAAGCAGATGCTGGGCGGCCATCTGCCTGCGAGTGTGTGGCTGGAGGGTGGGACCGTTGGGTTGGCAGTCAGGACCAGGCGGTATATTTAAATGACTAAATATTTTATATTATATTTCTCTGTATTTTATATAAATGTACTGCTTTTACATTTAAAAATACTTAGTATGCATACCGGCAGGGAGGTTAAAGCGAACTTGGTGCTGCACAAGCGCTAGTGATCAGTAAAATTCTTGGGGGTTTTCAATAAATGAAAGTGTTTTATTTTAAAGAATGTTTGTAACTGCCTTAAGACAAAACTCTGAAACCTTGATGCTAATTTTCCAATAAATATCCCCCTCCTCCCCAGCAATTTTTGTGACAATACTGTAAGATTGATTTACTAAAGGAGTGCGGGCTGTTCACTTAGCAAACTCAATAATTGCTGTACTGGGGATATCTCACCTAAATTTTCAAGTAAACAAGGTGAAGTCAAAAATGGAATAGAATACAAAAATTACTGTGACTTAAATGAAAAGAAAAATATAAAATAAAGGAGATTCCATAAAAGACAACTATGTATTTCAAGTCTGTATATAGTATGTAGTGCAATCATGAAGCTGGGCAACCTGGATAATTATTCCAGACTCTCTGAGAAAGTAGGAACCGTTGGTGGATCACCAACACCGGGGGATGATTGTTTAAACTACTGGATAGAAAGAATGTAATGTACCACTATTTTAGGTGATGACACGGAGCACAAGAACAAGGACAATAGTCCAATCACTGGGGAAATGGGCACATCCACCAAATATGTAACATTGTCCGAGGATCTTTCCCACAACTCCAGCAGAGCTCAGAAAACTTAGGAAATATAATATGGAGCACTTCTGGGCATCTGTACTATTGGAGCCAACTTTTTAAACTTTTTTTTTCCTGATCTGTACAAGCCATATTGGCCATATGAGCTATTAGGAAAATATTTAGTACGTCATCACACTCCCAAGCATTACTTCCAATTTCTAACTGTTTAATACTGATTTATTGACAGATAAAATACCTTTTTTCAATTTTTTTTCTGGACATATTTCCACTGGTTCTCCAGACATCCCCAGTGTTTTTGGTGACAATTCAAAGTTCAGGATATTTGCAATTGCAAGCTCGAAATCTTGAAAAGGCTGATTCTTACCTGCTTGATCACAGTTTTTACATTAACTCACCAGTCCCTGCTCCGTCACAGGTTTTCTTCATTGGCTGGGATGACCTTATTCCCACACCTACAATCAGACAGGTAGGTATGTTTTATTGCAGAAGGAACAGTGCCTGCTTGATTGCAAATTTTTAAAGTGGAACTTTAGTTCCAATTTAAAGGAAACATGATGTGTAAAATATGAGGGCTACCATTACTGACCTGTCCACATCCACCTGTCTTAGGAGAAAAGAGACATGAGACATACAAAGGCTACCATTACTGACCTGCCTACACCCACCTGTCTTATAGGAAGAGTGATATGAGAAATATGAATGCTTGGATTACTGACCTGTCTTTCTGAATTCTTCTTATCTTGCTAATGATTTTGCTGGAGTACTTTGATTCCCTGACATAGGATTACCCAGAGAAATGAAGAATTCGGACTTTTCTATATCTGCCTTATTTTAGAACTGGGACTGAACCATTGAAACCAAGTGACTTGCATTGCCAGGAGAAGTTTACCAATGCCAGTCTTCTGCCGCTGTACTTTTGATATACGTGTCCATCTTTGCTTATAGATTATTTAGATATATAAAGTGATAGTTAGATTTTCCCCAAGCTTAGAACAGATTACATGACTATCACTGACATCAGCATGTAAATATGTGAAGTGGTTTGATAACATATGATGTTGTACAGATACATAAATACCAACAGGCAGCAATGTTCTCAACCCAACACTGCATTCAAACTTTAAACATCCATGGTTAAGTATTTAAAGAATGTCAGTTTATCTAGTAAATGACAGATTTGGCTTTTCAGCTAGAAAGGGATTGTGAATGCTCAGGTTTCTCAAGGATGAGTCCTTAGTGGATTGTCATTAATCATTCATTGTGGTCCTCACATAGATCTGCTCTCAGGAAGAAGCTGCACATTTGTTCTGCAAACCCAAAACCATCGCAGAGAAAAGGTGGGTTATAAGAGAAGAGGAGTGGAAGTGGAATATTCAAGGTTCATCATTTACATATGGATGGTGATATTTTATGGCTTGTGTGACAATATAAGACTGCAGTTCAGCTGCTGCAGAACATCATGCAAGTGAACCACCTTCTGCAAAGCTCAGGAATGATTGACAGGTGTCAGATACAAGAGACTGGTCACAAGTATTGCAGCTGCTTGTGCTTTCCTTACTGCTGCTATGTGTTATATTATACACTCGGATATTTACCATATTGTAGAGACAAATGGATGACTGTTGTGTAATTAATTGCTAATGACAGCATGATAGCTGTGCTGGCTGAAAGAAAAACAGGTCTGGAGCGTAGTGATTTTAGGAAGGTAAATTTTGCTCAATTTTGCAAGGAACATGCCGATGGGGAGTGTTTTTTGCAAGGTGGTTGGCTGCTGCCACCGCAGCAGTGAGTTCCCTTTCGCATTTTATTAGATTGAGCAAGGAGTTACAGGAAGACTTGCAAGTGTGGGAAAAGTTTTTATCAGAATACAATGGTAAGTCGGTTTGGATGTAGGGGCCGATGGAGAATGCAGACTTGGAATTGTATACGGATGCGGCTGGGTCATCTGGGTATGGGGCGTATTGGCAAGGAACATGGAGTGCGGGGCTGTGGCCGGAGAAGTGGCAGGCAGCAGGATTACTGATGAACTTGGTGGCACTGGAACTGTTCCCCATAGTGGTTGTGGTGGAATTATAGGGTAAGACCTTGGCTCCTGTAAAGGTTGGTTGGGTAGGGGTTATGGGGGATTGTGGTATCAGTATTGATGGTGTTTACACTGTTCTTTTTAAGGTAATAAATTGTGTCTGGTCTGAATGGGGCACTTGTATGTGTGTCGCAAGGCGCGATGAGCGGCTTTATGGCGAGATGGATGGCAGTTGGGCATTACGAGGTCTGAAAGAGTGATCTGTCGGTTTGGGGCGCCTGGCATGCCTTTAAACAGGGTACTACCAGAGATACACAGATTTGTGCCATGGGATAGGCAGCCTGGTTCTTGTGGTTGTGGTTCTTCATGTGGGGTTTAATGACTTGGGTAAGAGAAAAGTACAGGAATTGATTTGTGACATTAAGTGGGATTTCGTTCTGAGGACGGCTCTTCCTCAATTGGTGGTGGTATGGTCGAGTGTGATGGTCATTTGACTGATGTGGGTATGGATCTCTGGTGTTTGGGAATTAAGGATGGGGTGCAGAGAGCTGCTTGAAGGTGTGGCGGAGTGCAAAAGTGTGAAGTCTTGCTTGTGGCGCTTTGGCAGAGAGGTCCTTGAAGGATGGTGGTTTGGGTAGTGGTAAATGGGGGTGGGAGATGCCACCTTTGGTGTGGAATCTCAAAAAAGTTGTATTTTAAGGTTCATGGTATTGTGGTGGGACTTTGCTTGGTGGTGATATTGTTCCCGAGCTTCGCATTATGCGGCTGGGAGCATACATATCTTGGTGGTGCAGATCCCAAAAGTGAGTAATTGAAAAGGGGAATTTTGAGGACCGGTAACCAGATATTAGTGTGTGGGAAAATGTTATTGTGTGGGAAAATGTTGTTTAAATATGATTTAATTTTGGTTAGGTTATTTCGTTAATATGTCATATTTGGTTTGTTATTGGTGTTATGGTATTTGTTATTTGGTTATTTTATTTATTTATTTGGTAATTTAGGTAATTTACTAGTGTAATAAAAGGCCTACTGGCAATTTAACCTCCCTAGAAGTATGAATAATAAGTATTTTTAAATGCAAAAGCAGTACATTTAAAAATACTTTGTATTTCAAATTTCCTACCTGGTCCTGCTTCCCAGCCGCACCCCCCCATCCACATGCTCGCACGCAGATGCCCGGCCGGCATCTGCTTCCCCTGGCCCCGCATCCCCAACATTTACACGCCGGGGACGCAGATGCCGGCCGAGCATCGCCAGCTTACACAGATGACCGGCTGGCATTGGCAGGGGAAGAAAATTCCGGGCATTGCTGGAGGACACTGCAGGCACCGTTTACCAGCTTTTAAAATTCCCTGGTAACTCCACCCTGAGTGTGGCTCGGGGTTACTGCTTTTGGTATAGATAACTCACTATGAGCCACACTCGGGTATACCGCCAGGGAGGTTAAGCAAAAATCTGGTGTGGTGTGTTTTTTGTTTGGGTGGGGTTGGGGAACTGACTGCAGTTCTCTGTTCATCCTCAAATCAAGACAAGCCTGGAGCATAGTGACTTAAGGAAGGTAGTGGAAGGCCTGCATGACTGAGACAGGAAGCAGGCAGTGGGAGGGTTAAAAAAAAGCATGGGAAGTTAGCACTAGGGGGATGGTAGAAGTGTGTGGAGAATAAAAGGGTTTAAAAGGACAGGAATTTAAGAAAAAGGGATCATTTTTGTTAGGAGTGAGGGAAGCGTTTTGGGTAAGTGCGGAAAAGTTTGTTAGAGCGTGAAAAGTTTCTCTAGTGAGAAAAAGGATTTTCCACCGTCCCGCCCTTTTCGGTTAAGAGTTCAGGGAGTATGCTGCGGTGAGGTCCTCGAAGGATGGTGGTTTGGGTAGTTGTAAATGGGGTGGGAGATTCCATCTTTGGTAGGAATCTCCAAAAAGGTGTGGTTGCAGTAATTTGGTGGGACTGCACTTGGTGGTGATATCGTTCCCAAGCTTGGCATGATGCGGCTAGAGGCATACATATCTTGGTGGCGCAGATCCCAAAAAAGGGTTAATAGAAGGGGGGAACTTTGAGGACCGGTAACCAGATGTCAGTGTGTGGGAAAATGTGATTTGAATGTTATTTAATTTTGGTTAGGTTATTTAGTTAATATATTATATTTTGTTTGTTTTGGTGTTTTGTTATTTGTTTATTTGGTTATTTATTTTATTTTATAGGCAATTTATTAGTGTAATAAAAGACCTACAGGCCATTTAAGCAAAAATCTGGTGTGGTGTATGTTTTGTTAGGGTGGAGAACTGACTGCGGTTCTCTGTTTGTCCTCAAGTCATGCCCTGATCACTTTTAGAAAGAGGAGACCCACTGACTTTGGTCATCTAGCTTTCCCCATTGATTGTCACATCTAGGGATGAAGTCTAATGCACAGCATGGGCCAGCACAGCGCCCCCCCCAGGGACTCTGCAGGAAAGCACTCTCCTTGTCAATTTTGGCATAACCTAGTGCATATTCTTCCTGGAGAGATGGAAGACATCTGTGTCCAGCTGGGATCCCATTCCATGTGATCTATGGAGTTTGTAAAATCCCCCAGGGGTGGCACTGTACCCACCGCAAAGCCCATCATCTCTCTGCAAAAAGATCCAACTTGAAGACATTGTTCTTCACTTCTTAAAAGACCTCAAGCATAGATCAGAGCAGCATTGTGTGTGGGAGAAGAAGAAGAAGAAGGAACCTCCTTGATCTGGCTGCTGCAGGCACACATCCTAGCTGTGAGATCACCAGTGTTATAAATATCTCAAGCAGTGCCAGTGTGCAGGTTGGGTCTCACTAGAACTGAGCCATGCCTACCTTCTCTGCACACACACATCAAGCCTCAGTGCAATAAAGCCACTGACTCTCTAACTGGATGCTGCTGCTGCTGCTGCAGGAGCCACTGGGGCAGCAAAATGCTCCTGGGATACCTCTCATTGGAAGAATGAGCTTTCCTTCCTTCTGTTTTCTCATATTATTTTTACTAGCCACATCTAACCTCTGGACTTCAGTGTCAGCAGCAGCTCCTAAGCAGAAGAAAATTAAAGGACAGCTTGCCAAGGGGTCCAGCAACATCAAGAGAACCATCCTATCCTCCTCTGCATCCTCTTCTTCCTTTTCTTCTGCAAGTTCCCTGGCATCAGAGTCCAGGGATTCCCTGTGGAGCACAGCAGGGCGAAGGACTGGCAGCTTGTACTGCAGGGTAGGCATTGGCTTTCACCTCCAGATTCATCCAGATGGAAAAGTCAATGGTTCCCATGAAGCTAATCATTTAAGTAAGTTGCTTCATTTATAGATCTCTGTATTCTGGCATGAAAAACACTAGAGGATAAATACTTACATAACTGATTTCTATTGTCCTAAGCTTGCAAAGTAGTCCTGAACCTTGCTATTCATCTTATCTGCACGACTGTCTTTTGTAGCAGCACATCTTCTCTGCCAATGTAAAACTATAATAGAGCTAGTTAGTATAACAAGAGGACTGTCTGAAAACTCACCCTGCAGATATTAGATAACTTGTAGCAGTTGTTAGACTTTGCTACGTTTTTATTATATATGCACTGGAAACTAATTTTAATATATATATATATATATATATATATATATATATATATATATATATATCATTTGTATACACTGAACACATTTTGTTTTTCACTTTAATTTTATGTACTTTTAATGTGCAATTACAACTTCTTTTGATATACATGTATTACGTTTTTTATATTCGTATTATTTCTTTTTATATATATAGTTACATAACCGTCTTTTTAGTTATTAGTTTATTTTTATTTTGTTTTGAATAGCTGCAGTACATAGTAATCTCTATTCTGTATTGCCCATCATTACTATTTTATAGTGTAAGAAAAGAAACACTTTGTAAACTTTAGAAAGTTTCCTTTCTTATCATCTATCCGGAAGGTATATCTATAAAACAGATCTCATAAACCCAAAAGGGAACAGATCATGATGTCCTCCCGCCAGCTCTATAGCAGACATAAGTTTTAAAAGCGTGTGATGAATAATTAAAGCTCGGTTTCCTTATCTTCCTAATGAAACATTGCAGACAAGGAACATTATATACTAGATTGTACTAGTATGGTCTTTATACTGACCTGATCACACTGGCCATTTCCTTACAATCTATACTATCATGTTTGTCTTTTTATTATGACATTGTAGTTTTATTACTTTTATGTTGTTTGTTTTGTGTATACTGCATTTTAACAAATTTTATCAAGTGCTGTAGGTATCAGCTTTTCAGTTAATGAGAGTAACTTACTAAAGTAGCACAGATTGGTCACTCAGCAATGTGAACATTCACTGAAATTATGAAAAAATGGGAAGCTGTATCCATATAACATTTAGCTGAGATAAAATCAATCTGAATACAGTGTTGTTGAATTTTCAAAGCTACGTGAACAATTACTTAACAGTCTCTTCTCCTTTACTAAATCAAACCCAAGAGGTAGTCATTATGTTAGTGAATAAGGAAAAAACTATGTGCACTTCAGTTCTACCAAGCAAATCCTAATTTGTTAATGTGCCTAATTGGGTATATTGTTGGTTATTCAAAGTAAAGAGGGCTTTGCATTATTAAATAAAGGTTTACTTTGATAAGTGAAAATTAGCTTTCTCTTTTTAGACCAATAATTCTTTACTTTAAAAATACATGAATCATTTTCTAAAACCTGGGGAACCCCTTATATCATCTGTAGTTATAATATATATATATATATATATATATATATATATATATATATATATATTATCACTCCTACGTTTTATTTATGTGATTTTTTTGTCTGTTAGAGTAACATGTCAGGTAGTTTATGTTATTGTACAGAAGTAGCTCTGGGGTACAGCAAGGTACAGGTAGCACTAATGAAATAGTTAGATTGTATATCTTGGTGTCTGTAATAGTAAATGTGATTGTAGCCCTTTAAGTCTGTGTAACCTTGTAATAAGATTTCTCTGCACTCCAGTATAAGTAATTCCAGTGTGATGGATTCTGCATAATATTAGGAATCAGACTGTGAAATGTAAGGTTTAAGAATGGACTAGCTGCCTTTGAAAATGCTATTTTATTCGGTTAAGATATGTAAGGCTGCTCTGGTTGTCAGCACCATCTAAAATGAGTTTTGCTACAGAGCTGAGGATTAAGTGAACGGTAGAAAGGGCAAGCTCTCCTTTATAAGTTTATTTCAAGGCTTCCTGAGATAGTCATAAAAATGTCACACGACTTCCTATATTCACTGCCATGAGATTTGTCTGAATTTATTATTACTAAGACACTTGTTGCTGGATTCTCAGTAAGTATATTTGACAAAGTAACAAGAACTCTCACACATTACTTACTACACTTTACATCAGCTAAAATGTCAACACTATTGCCTAGACATACAAATGAAATATATCCTATCATAGGTAAAAAAAAAACGTACCTTCTGTAGAACACAGGTAGAGAAAATAGGTACTGTAAAACTAAATATAATATATATATATATATATATATATATATATATATATATATATCTTTATAAAACAGCAAATTAATTATCAGCATATGTGCTTGTTTAGAATATTAGTAATTAGAATATGTGTTGTTTAAGTTGGATCATATAAAAGGTTTAGGAATATTTATACACGGATATGTTTATGTACTTGGCCCTACATAAAAGTGAACACAAACACTGCACTGGGACTACCTTTTTTGCATTATTTAGTCTTAACTCACATTTAGGTATATGAAAACATAGGTGACCTATAATCCTAATATATCAGTTGCAGTTAATGGGCTTTATTTATTCAGTTGGGTTAAATGTGTTCCTAATGCAGCCACGATGATCCGCAGTGTCCAAGATCAGAACATTTCTTCAGCTTTAACTCAAGCTTTCTGCAGGTCCAGTGACATAGAAACCAATTGCTTTCCTGCTGCTGATTACTCAGCAATGGCAACATGAATGTTAAATTCAAAAATTGGATTTTTACAGTGTCTTCACAACATTATCTTCTTTTTTATCAATATTTTTACAGTTATTTGTGTTTTTTAAATACCAGTATAACTTCTGATAGACAATGAGGTCACCCAAAGTTTTTAAGCGGTTTATTCTTATTTTACAACCTTTTTTTTCTTCATAAATTATTTAAAGATCATTTTTTATAGTTTTAATACTCTCAGTATGACTAGCATTATCTGTGTATAGTAGGAATATCACTTTTACTTTAAAAACCAAGAGTATGATTATATCATTTTTATATATTTTTACTATGCATTGTCTTTTTAATTACTGCCCTTTAGTTTGTTAATGATTCATAGATCTGTGTTGCATGTAAATGTAGTGTAGATGTAACTTGGTGAAGCATAATGTAATAAAAAAATTCCAATCAGGTGCAAAAGTAATAAAAAAACAGATTTTGTTTGCTTGTACCTGTTTGAATAATTCATGTGAACACTGCTTTATTAATTTCATTTACGTATTCCCACTGGTACATTGTGCTAACGCACACATTTCCATATGGAAACATGAGCACTAACACAATATGCAGCTACAGACATGACGTGCTGGTGCGCTGGAGTGCCATTCATTCCTAATGGCATCCAAAACACACCATGTCAACGCACTGTAGTGCAACATGCAGTAATTCTTTGCCATGTGTTGTACTCTGTGTACAGCTGTAACAGGGCCTAAGGTAACTGATCATTTAAAAACTGAACATGCTCTATTCCTTTTGTAAACAACCCCAAAATGTCACTAACAACAAATGGTGAGTAGTTATATCACTGACATGCATGGAGTTGCACCAGGACAACTGGGATACTGACTTGCTCTTGTTGAGCTGAATAGTAATATACCACACAAAAGCATAAAAAGTATAAAATTAAAAAACATAAAACAACATAGCATAGAGCTAAGTAACACATATTGATTTATTTTTATTGCATTTATAATTGTTTAACAATCAGCAGTTACAAAAAAACACTTATTTGGTCATTTTTTTAAATCCTTTTTGCTGAAAGCTGCTCAGAAGTTACCATAATGTCAGAGTTCTATGCATTGCAACTAAGCACTCAGAATCAGATCAAACCGAGTCTTGCATTGTAGAATTTATCCCAAAGTATTGTTATTTTTAAACAATTCATTCAAACAATGCAGAATGCATTTCCAACAAATCAGTAAAGGGAAAAGTAGGCACAGCTGCTAAGCAGTTACATTTCTGCATAGATTGCACTGGAAACTAATTATAAGCCTACATGACCAAGCAGAAGTCATATGGTCATACCCATCTGCCTACACAACTTTCATGTTTTGAAAAATAACAAATGAAAACTTTACACAGATAAAAAAACACGATCATGTAAAAGTAAATCGTGATTATGATATGGGCCATGGATTATGTATGTTCAGTTGTACTTCGGATACAGCAGTATAGCTAAGAAAATGAAATAGACGGTGTGCAAACTACTACATAATTCTTTGAACAATACTTTTAGGATGACAGTTTTTATTTTGAAGACATATGCTTTCTGCCTCCAATGGTTTTATATCTTTGACAAAGTAATGTAATTACTACACAGAAAGGCACCTCTTGCTGTATGTAGCTCTGTTGTGTGTGATAAAATGCAGCCGCTTCTTGTGGGGGCTCGCAGCAAAGAAACAATCTGGAGAATGCTGAATGTGAACCTAACAGGTGCATCTCACAAAAATGACTTTTATTGCTTGGCCACACATCAAGCATTGTCTTGAAAAAGAAGACTATATTCAAAATTGACTGCCCAAAGGAAACATAGTCTATTATGTGCATGGTGTAGTTTTGGAGAAAGATTGGAGAAAGTGAAAGTCATATAAAGTGTTGCTGTTGTTTTAGGCAGTATATAAAAAGTTGGCTGTTTGGAGATACTGTTACACCAGTTTGTTTTTATGTGATCTCCATTAACAAGAATAAAACAATTAACCATAAATAGTAATTTACAAAAATAGAAGTAATGGAAATATTTTGCTTGAAGAATAAGCCATTGACTGGTGACATATGGTGATGTGATAGCATAACCTTTTATGTTCACTTATATTAGATCTTTGTCCTGTCATACCTCAGTGCACCTGGATGTGATGTATAAACACTTCCTTGTAATAGGGATCTGCCTCCATTTGCTTCCTATTGTTAAAAAGCAGAAAACAGATGGCCTTGTACTCCAATAGCTGACAAATTTCAGTGTCACTTTAGTGATAAAGGTACAAAACATTTTCAGTTATCTATGAGTAACAGTAAAAAGTCACCATAACAGCAGCACTGCTCCCCATTTTTAATTATTTTTTGTTGTGTATATCTCCGTCCTAACAAACTGTATTGACTGCGTCAGTCAAAATAATCCAAATTTTTTTATTTAGGCTAAATATACTATACCTGTGCACCATCCACATGTAAGCCCCCAACCCCACCAAAACTTTATTTACTGGACTTTAAATGGCTGGCCATTTATTTACAACATAAATAACCAGTTACAACAAATAAATAAATATCAAACTTTTATATAAATTTACAATTAAGCATATATTAACATACAAAAATAACTCAACAATTTATCCCCCCAATAATAAACAACAATATTCTATTTTCTTTATGACAACACCACCTTGTTCTAAACCCAAACAACCAGGCTGCAGGTCGTGGAAGGCAAAGTCCCAACAAGACCCAACAACATTTCAAATCATCAGCACCGCTTCAGGGGCCTACACTATACATTATTAAAGGGGCGCCCCACCAAATAGGTTTCCCTTCCAGAATTTACTGACCAGTACTCATACCTTCCCAGACCCCAACTGCTTTCGACTTTCCATATGCCACCCTTATTACCCAGCTATTGGGGTGGTGGACGGGAAACTTTTATCTCGCAAAAACTGTCCCTAAACTTTTTGTTCTAATCCTTCTTAGCCCTTTCTTTTCTTTCCCCCCATAACTTCCAACCCGACCCATACCTAACCCTTCCCTCAACCCCTTCTCTCATTAATCCTTTCCCTCCTTTAAGTTGTCACTTCCACTCAGTCATGCAGGCCCATGGAGCTGCTGTGGGGACAAGATAGTTGTAGTGCCATACCGATGCAGCAGTTCACTGGCATGAGAAAGCAGTAACCACACTACAACCTCATTGACAGTCTGAATAATACCTTCACATGTTCACATGTATGTATATGGAACAAAACAAATGTGAGCACTGCATTCCATCAGGAAAATCAGTGGCTGTTTCCAAAGAAATGTAATATACCTCGGCAATCTTTATATTCTCCTATTGAAGAAGAACAAACTCATTTCAGGGGTCTGCAGCTCCCTTAACAAAACAAAGTATAAGCCAATTTGATTATTTTAATAAATGAATGCCAGTGTTTCAAATAGGGAGGATGCAGCAGGGTGCCTGCCACTCATCCCCAGGAAAAAACATCACTGTTTGTATAACCCTTGTTGGTTCCTACTGTCATTGGAAACAAATGTTTCCAGTGGCTTTAGTTAAGTGTCCATACACAGCTTTTTATTGTGAGACAGCAAATCTATAGTGTCATTGTCTGCATTCTCATAGGAATTGTGGCAGCAGTAAAATTTTACTAATGAATGATTCTATTGTTAAATTTGCTCTCATAATAAAGAAGTATTATGAGTATGTTCTAAAATGGTTTTAATTATCCGCAGACATGTTTTTAGTACTGATGGTTTGTTCTTGTGGGTATATAGGTCATGAGGAGTTAACAAAAGCTGTACTAGATTTGAACAATTTTATAATATACATTGTATAACGATATTTTCAATAATTAATATGGGACATTTTATTTTAATTTGATGACAAGATGATTACTCTTTTTTCAGTTCTATTGTCACAGGTCTGTATACACTTATGAACATGTGACACACAAGGCTCTAATTACAATATTAGAACTTACAAGAGTAAAAGGGACCCACATTGGATGTCTTATTGTTTTGATTTCCACTATAACACAAAAAAGACATCCAATAAGGTGCCCTAAAGGTTCTAAAAGTTTTGCTATATAATGGATATTGTGTCTCCCTGCAGGGTCTACTGTTACTTTAATGTATTTTTTTATAGGCCCTGCCTAAAGCCCCTCATTTCTCGTTGCTAAACTTAACTAAACTAAGTTAGTTTCTAGAGGAGAAAAATTGGAGGGGTGACCCCAGTGCTTAAAATGTACATAATGTGACAATGTTTATCTGATTTGTTTCATCTACTATCTGCCACAGGACATTTGAAACTAAATTTCAAATATTCTATCTAGAGTTGCTCAAACATGGCTCTGTTCAGCCAAACTGATGCAAACCAGACCAAAGTTTACCATGTCAACCATTTGGTGGGCAAGGTAAGCAAACTTTAGCATTCCTTAAAGAGAACTAAACTCACCTCTTCCTGTTCCACACTGGTGTCTACGACTTAATCTTGTCATGTTCCAGATTTAGGTCTTTGGCCATCTTGATTGTCCAGGGTGGAGTGATATTCCTACCATGCATGTATGCAGGAGTTAATTAGGTGGTGTCAGGACAGTCCACCAGCCAATAAAAATGCTCATCATAGTATTCTTTTACAATGCCATTTCCTACAGTGGCTGCATGCTGTTGACTAAAATATTGCTAATTTTTGATAGCCCAATAATGGCATTGTTTAGTTCTTTAAGATCCATTTCTGATGTTAGATGTTCCAAGTGATTTCGTAATTGGGCCCAATAAACAGTAACAACCCCTAACTTTCAGAAATAGGAAAGAGGGAAAGAGATGCTTTAGCTTAAAAGGATGGCTAAAATATACTCTATCTACCACAAACCAAGCTGTATGGTCCATGAACAATTATTACCAAAACAATGACTGGATAACCCAAATACATTTTAACCCTCATTCCTGGCCTTTTTAATAAAAATGTTATACTGAAAAGATATATGTGAAACATTTAGCGTTGTATAGCAATCTTGGTAATTAAGTATTGCATTTAATTTGGAGGTCTACATACTGTATCTATCCAAAATAAAGGACAACTGTAGAGAAGAGAAGGACATTTGGGATTTGGTTTAAAAACAGGGACAGTCCTTCTAAATTGAAAACAGTTGGGGAAAATTGATCAAAGAAACTGTAGGAGGAAAGGGTTGCAAGGGATGTTATGAAGAGTTATTTTTAAAGGGTTAGAACATGGGGTAAATTAAGTATGTATTACAGAGATGAAGTTAATCTTTGTTTCTTATGTCAGCTATACAACCTAAACTGGCTTCAGATCAGAAAAAGGATTTAGGAATGATCAAAAATAGCATTTTCATGATAAATGAATAGATATAAATTCTGATAGACAAACATTTTTCAAAATTGTAAAACACTCAGATCATAAAAGTGTTGAAAGTTATATTTCAAGTAGCCGGGAGGAGAAACCCATTGCATTATCATGGTCCTTTATAATCATCTGGCAAATCATCAAACATCTGTCATTTGATGAAATGTATCCATTTTACACACCTAGTGAAATCACCTTCACCTGTCCCTAGCAATCACTATTTCCAACCTGTCCCTTCTATGACAGATTTATTATAGTAAGCCTCAAAAATAGCAGCAACTTGGAAAACTAGCATATTGTTTACGATATATTTAATACAGTTGATGGAGGTTACAGAAAATACAGATTAAATGGTTGTACAACAGATGAGATTCATGTTGGGAGAGTAACACAGTATATATGATAGTATGTAAAATTACGTCTTGTTTTGTGCAGCTAGTCTGAGTAGGGATCACTGCCAAGCCTGAGTTCAGATGCACAGGGAGGCTTCATTGTGCCCGTGAATCATGCTGTGGTTGAGGCTATACATGCTTGGCTCCACCATGCAAAAGGGGGCATGTCAGCCTGGCCCTTCTATTCCTGGACAACCAGGCTCCACCTTACACAATTCAAATACAAAGTACAGCTTTAAGCCATTTTATTATTGAATTTGTAAATAAATTAACAAGTCTCATTTAAAGGAATTTTGCTCATTTCTATACTATTATTAGTGATTGTAGTTTTGATATTCCTAGGGAAACTCTTTGTTCAGAAGCTTTGTAATTAACAAAAAAAGTCAGGCAACTTTAAAAACATGTTTTCCCTACTTAACTTCCTTTGATTTGCAAAATAACAGCATGCTTTGAAAAAAAACTAGAGACAAAACCCTATAGATCTCAGTAACCCACCCACCAATTTTTTATGACAATGCCATGTTTAGGGGCTTTGAAATGAAACATCAGCAGCTATAAACTATAATGTATTTTGTTTTGAATTTTATACTCCTGATTGTAAAACTGTCCCCTCCTTTGCACTTAGAAAAAAAATATACTAAAATATGCTACCAATATGCTGCTTGAATGTTGCTTGAAGTATATATAGTACATAGGACATAGAAGGTAATACGTAAAGTAATACCCCTGACTTTTTTACAGACATTAACTTTTTATTCCCCACATTAATCCCCACATTAATTTTTTTTTTTAAATATTCATTATGTATTTTTTTACTGTATGAGCTCCCCAAGGTGTCCACATTTTCAGCTCTATGGTATCCATGAACAATATCAGTCCAGATGTTGTGCCTCCTACCCGCACCCCCACCACTCTGATGTGCCATTCCCAGGGCAACAGTACTGTACACTTTCTGTACTGTTATCTATGGAGAAGCAAATTTGTTACCTATGTTGTTTTCCTAATTTTCATAGCAGAACATCTTCTTAACTTAAATTCTGGAAGCCATTTCCGAAGCCAGAGTGACTCCTTGCAATCCCACCAAGTCCCTTGCCATGCCCCCACAGTCTCTTCTTTGTCACCCCATCTTTTCTCATTGCTCTTCTCAGTGTGACCCCCTATTCATCTCTCCACAGTGCTACTTCGACCCTACCAACCCGGTCTCTTCTCATGCATTCAAGGTTTCAAAGTCACGCACAGGCTTCTTTCGGTAACAGTGTTTTAGTTTCCTAGTGCCACCTTTTGATATCAAGACACAAGCAGTGCTCCTCCCTTTCTTCAGGTGAAGGGGGACAGAAATGTCTTCATGCTCCCGAGGCTGGTAGGAGGGGTGGGAGCTGTTGGGCCAGTAATGCTGGAAGCCCAGTCTCTATGGAGAGGAAAGCAGAGAACACAAAAGTGTGCAACTTTAACAGATTTGCTGGGCACCAGGCACCACTTATAAAACATGACTGTTTAGATCAGTCATGCTATTAAAATAAAACACTCAATGCCAAAAGTAGCAACGCTCACTGAATAGATGGAAGAAATGGTTTACAGTAACCAGGCTTGTAGTAAATTTAAGCAATAATGAAACTTTCCTGATCTGTATTTTAATATACTTTTGTAGCTAACTTTAGAAGGAGACATCTGTTCCATCTCTTTAGCAATTGCTATTTTATTGATTAATTGTGTGGTTATAAAAGCATAACTGAACTAATGGAATATGATGGTCTTTCAGTATCAAGAGATTAAAATGTAACCCAAACTTTAGTGGAAACTAGCACTATAGGACTAATTTTTCAAAACTTGAAAGAAAATGTAAAGTGTGTGTAAACTCTAAATCTATTATCAGTAAGTCTTTAAACTATGGCAAACATTAAACCTCAGCCCTCTGTAACTAACAATCAAAAAACTTTGTCTGAATGCCCTTTTTAAGTCACCTTAAGTCATGGTTATGTGACACTCCAGCCCCAGTCTTCTCTCTGTCTTGGTTTACTACCTGCAGTGTCCTTATTTGTGTGTGGAGGTCACTGCCGGTTGAAAAGATCACTTTGTATTGGCTTACCAGAGATCCATTTAGGATCTTAAGGGGTCATTGCAGCAGTGGCATCAAGGGGGAAGTAGCATGGGATCATCTGCACTGCCCCCATGCATCATTAGCAGCACCCACAAAGCACTGTCAAGGAACCTGAAACAGTGGACTAGTTGAGTATACCTTCCGACACATAGTAAGATTAAAAATAAGCAGGATGGGTTAAAGTGGGGTTTCATTTTTGTCATGGGATGGGCTTTGAGCACCTTGGGCCCTTGCTAGTAAAAGCAATTACTGACATTTTTTAATTTCCTCTGTAACACTGGCAAGTAGCATTACCAGCCTGCTTTGGGAACCCTGCTGTTGATCTGATTATCTTGTAGACCGAGTCTCAAAATAGACCTAACCACCAACTAAAGGTGTGCACATGGCAGGCAGACAAAGCTTCTTCTAATTTCACAATAGTGGCTTAGTGATAAGAAATGCTCTTAATTTCAGGATCTCCAGGTAAGGAACATTAGATTGGATTCACAAAAATATAATTTGCTTAAAAAAACTGTATACAATGAGACATGATGCGAAACATTCTAAGTAGATTTTAAATTTACAACCATTTTATGTAACAAATCTCATAGTTTTGTTTTGGCAACAACTCCAACTTTGGGATCTTTTATTTTTCAGTGTTGAGTAATCAAACTCATTATCGGTATGCAGCATTTACATAGTATCTATTATTTTCAAGTGGAAAAAAACAAGTCTTAATTTGTTCCTTTTTTATTATCACATTTTATATGGCAAATTACAAAATCAGGTCCCCTCTAAATGCATCCAATAATTACATAGTTGCAAAATCAACTACGTTATGTAACATCATTGATCTATGCTGATTATAGGCTATCAGTTCTATAATATGCAATCAATGAATGATACATCTCTGCTTAATGCCCACATGTTGCTTTAGAAATAATATTCAGTTGTTTTATTTACACATGCCAATTGAGTGCAATCAATTTTTAGAGGCAAGATCACCAATGTTTATTGGCCCTAAATGGAAACATATATTTTTTGTCCAATTTTTGGCATGTCCACCACACGCTGTTTTTTGTTATCCCAACAAATGGCAGTGGCTTAGTACTTAGTCAGTAATGTCTTAGGGAAAACTCGCAGCCAGATCCCTAGACATCTGAGCAGTCTTTAGTTTCAAGTGAATGCTAATAAAAAGAGTGATGGATTTACACAGACTTCTTGAAAGATAGATGAACACAACTTCAGAAAATGAAAGCTGTTATTCTTTTCCTTTTCACTCTTTCCTAAGCCCAGGAGCAGTGCTTTATTTTGGGATTTCTGTCGTTCTAGGTATTTTGGAAATATTTGCCGTGTCTCAGGGGATTGTGGGAATAAGAGGAGTTTTCAGCAACTCATTTCTAGCCATGTCCAAAAAGGGAAAACTACATGCAACTGTAAGTAACAAAATACTCTGTGTAAATATTACTTTCATTATCACACATTTGTCTATTTAATTACACTGTTGAGAAACATAAATGTTATATTCCGAAGGTAATCAACATTCATCTTTTTATCAACAGTTGAGACAGACAGCATTTGAAGTTGTGCAATATTTTTGCCATTTTTTGCAGTGCAATATTTTTCTTACCGTGTCCAAATGAACCAAAAATTAAATAATGTAAATTCCAAAAGCAACCATGTTAATTAGTGTAAATTATAAGTAGCAACTTTGGAATTGATCTTTACAAATTTAAAAACCCCATTGTAAAGCTGTTCTTGGCTCTTATGCATATATCCAAAAGAAGACAAGTATTGTTGTTCCAAACATTGGCATCCAAAATATCAAAGAAGTCCCAATCCCAGTATTATACACTAACATACACACATAAAAGTACCTTAATAACAGGTAACTTGAAAAGAGGGATTTTAGGGAACAACATTAAAAAAATATATTGATCATTTTAAAAATGTTAAAAACAACATATGTACAAGATTTTTTTGTCAATGCAATGTCCCACATAACACTATATATATATATATATATATATATATATATATATATATATAGATTTATTTACATGAAAACAAATTTCTATCTGACAAATACTTGCTCCCACTTGATGCGTTTCGCAGTCAACACTCCTTTTTCAAGAGTGTAGGGGGACAGGCATATCTTATTGGAATTTAATCACATGTATAGGTCATAAATTATCACAAAAAAACCACTTGCTTTGCAAAGAGTTTTCTCAACCATTAACAGGGTAGAGACGCCAGGGAGTTCACAGGTGCAGCCAAAAATTGTGATGAGATTTATGATGGAAGACACACCCAATAATATAAATATTTGTTGTACTGGAGTATACTGTAAAGGAAAGATTTCCAAAATAGGACAACAAGAGGATTGCTGTGCTAGAGATGGAGTTCTATTAAGCACTCTATGATGGCTGCTGCTCTCTCTCTCGGCGTCCAATGCCACTATGCTGATTCAGACTGACCAAATGCATATGGATATGCATATATTCACATAACCCTGACCTCTCATGCTTTCCATTTTTCATTTAACAGAATAAAGTTCTAAAATTTTTCACCACCTACTTCAGGTTTTCACTCTAGGGCAGGGGTGCTGAGAAATGAAGTCTGAGGTCTATTGTTCTTCTTAATTTTGGGTGTCACATAGTCAAGTCTGATTGACCCTGAATCTAGAGATGAGAGGGAATAGTTGTAATGCAATGTGCAAGCACATGAAACATATTCTCTTCACTACTTCGCAATTATACACTGTAGGTATACAACTGTTAGCTGGATTGCTCTTAGAATTTGTCTTCCTCAATTGTGGGTTTAGCTGGGCTTAATATTTTTTTTTTTTTAAAAAACACTAAGTACAGTACATTTGGGACTTATTGAGGATAAAACTATATATGCAATTTTGTTATTTGTGAAGTTTTATTGTTGGTAATAGTGGAATAAAGATAAAAATGTATCTGTTTCAGAAGTGTCCCAATACTTCTGTCACTCAGCCAGAAGGTATTACAGAAATAAATGAATCGCAAAGACACAGAAGTTGATGATTGGGGAACCTTAAGTAAATTTGAACTCAAAAAGTGAATATTTTGTAATAGCAAAAATCTAGATCTTATTGTAAGTAAGCAGTGTCATGGAAAATGTACTTTTTGTCCTAAATTCCACCTGAAAAATAGCAATGTGTTTGCCTCGAAACTCCATTGTCCAAACTGTGATGTGAGTGTAAAGCTTGGAATTTACTTTTACCTAAAATGTACACACATTTCATATATTGAATTATTAATGTGTGACTAGATTTTTACTCAAACTTCTTACATTTTTCTAATTAAATCCAATGTCAAAAATATGTAAAGTTTGGGTAAAGTTGGATAAATCATAGGTGAAAATATTTACAAACAGAACCCTTTATTTGCTAGTCTTAAATGATTCTCATTGTTCACCTTGCTGCAAAGAACTTATACCTGAACCTGGCAGTGCTAGCTTTATTCTTAAAACATTTACCAATACACTATGCATGTGATCACATTCAGAAGAATAATTTATTGCCTACAGAATTTGTAAAAAATTGGTGATCTGATTTTCTACAGTTTTAAAATCTTCATTTACTGTTAGGGGACAGATTTTGTTTCCTGGCAATCAGGATTTTACTGCATTTATATAAATTAGGAATTCATTTAGTTTTAAATTTTTTTCTAACGTTGTTGCTTTTTTAATTTTAATTTTAATTTTATTTCAACTATTTGAGTTCAGTATCTTTATAAAAATAGGCAGTAGTTTGTTTGCCATTCTCTTTGTAATGTTTCCAAGTAATATCTGGAATTGTTTAAATTGTTTTGATTTGTTTGTCAGTATTAAAAGCATCCTCTTCTAGTGGGCAATTCTTTGGTGACAGATAAAAATTTCTCCTGGCGCCTGAAAAACAGACAACAATAAGGAAACAATTGTATTAGGTGAAACAAAGTAGGTTTTTTGCAGCAATTGTAAAATATTTTTATGTTATTTACAATATATCAACATAATGGGTCTGATTTAATAAAGCTCCCCAAGGCTGGAGAGGATACACTTTCATCAGAGAAATTGGGTGATCCAGCAAACCTGGAATGGATTTCCTAAAAGCCATTTGCTTTGCAAATGTTTTTATTCTTGGACCAGATCCATTTCAGGCGTCCTCCAGGCTCCTGCCATCCTCTCTCTGGCCACGTTGTCTTCCTCAATCGGTCCCCCGGTGAGTGTGTTGACGTTCCCTAGACGTTCCCGGTGATGTCGGCGCGTACAGCCCCTAGCGGCGGGAATTTCAAATTATTTTGGATTGCATTCAATACAAAATAACTGTATTGAATGCAATACACTGGATTTATATGTCTAAAAGCAGTACATTGTCTTTCATGAAATCGTATTTTACAGTATAATATAATAGTATGAGTATAATAAAGTTTGAAACACAAAATCATGTCAAAGTTTAATATTAAATTTATTTTTTTAAATGTATTTGATTTATTATTTTGACATGATTTTGTGTTTCAAACTTTGTTATACTCATACTAATATATTATACTGTAAAATACATTTTTATGAAAAACAATGTATCACTTTTCGATATATAAATCCGGACAATAATGAACCGCCCAGGAGGTTAGAGGAGTACTGAAGCAGGGTGCAGTGATGTAATATATACTTTACCCTAATGGGCTTTGGTCTGCACAGACAAAACATCATCCCTTCTTTCCAAAGTGGCTAAAATTATTTCTGTGGAGGAGGGTTATACAGTGGAGAAGGGTATAGAGATTTACCCAAAGGGCTTGTTCAGGCCATGTAACATACACTGCATAAAAAGCAATATCTGATCCTCATTACTAGATCTTTCTATCAATGACCCAGATAAACAGACGTTCTGATCCTTTATTATGTAATTGTGCACTGTACAGTTGTAATGATACTTCATAGTCATCTGTATATACCTAGGAATTATAGTGTAAGTTTTATCTCTTACTAATCATGATGGCTTATGTGGGTAATACAATATTGGGGGCATTACATTTTCATTTGTAATATTGGTAACATTTGATTCAGAAGTCAGGGATGGCATTAATCTTTACTGAAGGGTCTTAGAATACAGCTGTATAGCCATTCTTGACCAAGGTACCTCCAGAGTTTGCTAAGGATTCCTCAAACTATGGCTGATCAATCTCCAATTTGATGATGCCTTCATAGTTGTTAGACCAACACCATTTGGTAGGGCTAGCTGCATTACTTTAGTAATATGTTTAGTTGTCTATAAAGGGGGTATTCTAGCCAACACTGTAAGGGGGAAGTAAATTGATTTTAGCTGAGACCTAAAAAATATTTTAGGGTTCTTCAAGGAATCAATGATTGAGAAAGTCTGGTCTACAGTCTGCAGACCTGGGGGAAACATCTCAAGCACCCTTCAGCTGCTGTCTGGGGATGGTAAACACAGATCTTAATTGGACTCCTGGCTGTGGCTTTACCAAGCTGTTAAAAGAATTTAGCAAGAGTGTGTTTGTTTTCTAGAATCTAACTTTAGAGAAAAAATGGGCCCATTTAAAAATAACCTTATACCACTGCTTTATAAAACGCACATTTAGAAAGCAATATATGTATATAAGGCAAAACATTTATAGAGCAATGAGCAAAAAGTTGTGTATTTCACTGGCGTAACGTAGGTGTGTGAAGCTCACTGTAATTAAAATAAATGAAAGTGTAATGGTAAATTAGGAATCTATGCCCATACATATATTATTGCTGGTATTGTACTTTATTGCAAATCCAGCACCAAGCATCTGTTTAACTAATCCATTCTTGTGTTGGTACTTGTAATTTCATATAGCAGTTCATCAAGCACAATCTTCCCAGTGCCTAAATAGCATGATATTTTTCATGCCTCAAGTGATTTAGCAACATACGTCATGTCAAGATCCTCAATTCTTTTAGCTGGCATGCTACTTCTGATAGCAATCACAATGTCATGTCCAATTAATTACACAAACTGTTGCAGCCTTGCATTGTAATCAAAGACTAATTAAAACGTTCACATAAATGTTTTGTCTTAAACTGCCTCTCACAGCATAAGGAAGGCAGTAAACATTGCTGTTCTCTAACGGTTAGCTGTGAATGTGTAAACCTCATGGGTAGGATTAGTAATGGACAGGTGGCTGCAGAATCCATAGAAGGAAGCGTACTTCATGGCTGTTGTCTTAAGAAAACAAATACATGATTTATAGTGACAAAAAGTGATATAGAATATATGGAGGATAAAATCAGCAAATACTTTAATGTTTTTCCTGCTGTTAATCAGCATGCTTTGCAAAATTCCTGTCTGTATTATAAACATTGCTCAGCATTATTCAACACTGAGAACCTTAAGTATGCTATTCTATCCTTTTCAGACCTCATTCTATCCTGTCCACACAGATCACTGGTTATGCAAAGAACAATTCTTTTTAAATGAAATATACAATATTATTCCTACTATTCACAAAAAAAGGACTGTCATAAAAAAGTGCATTTTTCATTTGGCATACCATGCTTCTTTCATGGTAAATAGGATTGAAGAGAAAATTTTACACTATCAATTGGTTTATTACTTGTCATGTGTATATTGACTGGGTGACCAGTCAAATTTATATGTTCATTTTTTTTAAGTTTAACTCCAGTAAAATAAATAACAACCTTGCAGTGGGGCTTTTTTTTATGAACCCCTTGCACCTACAAGCATCTTACCTTGTACAACCAGACCCCTTGCTGCCTCATCTCTAATGTGTGCTTTGTTTGTTGTTACCAATACTCCTTCTTTGTGAGGATGCTAAGGGTCCACCCAAACCCGAAGCATTAAAATGCTTTTTTTATTTCTCTGAAGTCATGCCTTAAAACAGAAGCCTCATAGACACAAGAATACACATACTTTGGTACAAAGGGGTTGGTATAGGCTGACCATATACTGGCCATACCCCAGATATCTGCTCTACCTGTCCTGTTGGGATGACCTTTTTCTAGCCCTTGCCCTTGCAATAGAGGAAGACAACAGAAAGTGAGTTTACTTTCAAGGAAAGGAATTTACTTTCACCAAGAGAAATCAAATAGGAAAAATAATAGGAGAAAGGTGTCTGCACTGAAAATCTCCATTTTTGAGGTGATTGTATAATAAAGAGCAGTGTAAAAGAGGCCAGCAAACTTCAGCTCCGATTTACTGGAGACAATCAGTGCTAGCAGAGACTTTGCTGCAAGAGTTAAGATACTGCACAGGATAAAGCAATGTAAAATTACCCAGCAGCAGTAACAAGGCTAATATATATACCTTACATTTGTTTTGTCTATGGGGATATGGGGGTTAGTAGTATGCACTTCTTGCAACCCAAACTTATATACATTTCTTAAAAAGAAAGTCATGTAGCACAAAAAAGTGTTTGATGAATGAGATAGCAGCTAGGACTGCTGACCTTAAATTGACCACAAAATAATGTTAAATACATAAAAGGTAGCAAATGGATTTATTGCGAAAGAGGTAACAATCAGAATCTAAAGACAGATTCATAAATGACCCTAAACTTTATATGGTTGATAAGGTGATTGAGGTGTTTTGCTGTCCAAGAGAGAGTTGATGAAGGGGGGAAGATTTCTGGTAGTATTAACAACAAGTATTATTTTGAACCTATCATACCAATATAACAAAATGCTTCTATAATACCTAATAGACCAAAAAGGAGATCATTGTTATAGGTTACCAATACTTGACGTCATTTTCTTTTGTGTTTGAGATATATGATTGCTTGATGGGGGTCCCAATCTGCTTTTTGGCCCAAATCAAACCAAATCATAACACCCTCTTACTGTAGTGTTTTGTCCACTTATCAAAAAATAATACAGTTACACTTTGTTATTCTTCATGGTAATCAGGATTAATCATTTTTACTTTTGGAATTACTGTATATCAGAGCTGAAGACCCAGCAAAGACTAAACTCTTAAGTTAAATTATGGTCTATTAGAAATATAAAACATCATCTTCATTTTGTTTTCCTAACCAAGCATGCACAGTGGTCCTGTTGGGGAAAGAGGAGCATGACATACATTAGACCTGTTTTCTATTTGGTCTGGAGCGGACTTACATGTATATCTCATTGACAAATAGGGACTGATTTATTAAAGCTGTCCAAGGCTGGAGAAGATACACTTTAATCCAAGAAGCTGGGTGATCCAGCAAACCTGAAATGGATCCAGGATTTAAAACATTGCAGGTTTGCTGGATCACCCTCGAAAATGTGTACACTGCAGTCATAGGGGGATAGACATGGTCATCAACAATACTAAAGTAGGCTGTGGCATTTAAATGATGCTCAACTGGCACTAAGGGACCCAACATATTCCATAACATATTTCACACAACATTATGCCACAAACAGCCTGAGTTGTTAATACAAGGTAGGATAGATCCATGCTTTTATGTTGTTGATGCAAAATTCTGACCCTGGCATCTGAATGTCACTGTAGAAATTGAGACTCATCAGACCAGGCAATGTTTTTATGATCTACCAATTAGGTTGAGCCTGTGCGAATGTTAGCCTTAGGTGCCTGTTCTTAGTCGACAGAAGTGGCATCTGGTGTGCACTCCCTTCTCTACAGCTCATCTGCTTTCATGTGTTCAGAGATGTTCTTTTGCATACCTTGATTGTAACAAGTGGTCATTTGGGTTACTGTTGCCTTTCTGTTAGTTTGGCCATTCTTCTTCCACCTCAGGCATCAACAGGGCATTTTCACCAACAGAATGCCTTGCACATGATATTTTGCTTTCTTTGGACCATTCTCTGGAAACCCTAGTGTTGGATTTGCATGTGAATCCCAGAAGTTTCTGAAATACTCAGACCAGCCTGCTTAACATCAACTACCATGCCACATCCAAAGTCAAATAAATCATCTTTTTTTCCCCCATTTTATTACGCGATTTAAATTTCAGTGGGTTGTCTTGACAATGACTATGTTTCTCAATGTACTGAATTGATTGGCTGATTGGATATTTGCATTAGGCAGTTTAACAGATTTACCTAATAGTCTGGTGAGTGTATATATTATATTAATGAATTAATGTATATACTATAGCACATAAACTGAACTCTATTCTATGGAGCCCAACATGATCTAATTTCACTGCATAGGAATTTAAAATATAAACTCTGTGGGCACTGTGTCCTTGTGTTATTTTCACCTTCTAATCTGATCTTTGCTGTAAAGAGACTGCAAAAAGCTGATAACAAGTGAAATTAATTTTCTTCCACTGCTGGCCTTTAAAAACACATTTAATTATGTGTTCAGTAATACAGAGCTCCATTTGAGTATTTCATATCTTACTGAAGTTTAGTTTCTATCTTTCTTCAGGCTGCCCAGGAATGCCAATGATCTTTTGCAATCCTAGCAATGTCCCTGTTTCCAATGATCTTAGCCATGGCTCCTATTACAGAGAGCATGTTCCTTTCTATTTATGAGTTGCTTACCTTCTTGCATACGCTGGAATGGGCAATGTAGAAAACAATCAATATAGTTGTAATAGACACAAAAACATACATTTAGCTAGGTACTGTCTCTTCAGCAACAGGTTTAAAGCAATGTAATGTACAGATGATAGAACTATTTTACGAGCCATATTTAAACCTCAAACTTGCATGTGCAGCTTGTACAGCTGTATGTGATTACAGGCTGCTGCTTATTTCAGCACCAAATACAATGTAGCCAAAACAGTGAAAATGTAAAATGTGATATAAAACATTATAAAGCCCAAAGTGAGTATCAAACAGGTTATATTAGTTAAACTCTAAACTGAAAAACACTGAGAACGTTCCCTACCACAAAGCTCATGCCAGTTGTACTCTGAAAGCATGGAGTAAGCTCTTTTTCTATCAGAAGATAAAATAATACTCCTAGAAATCTACTTATAAAGTAGTGAATCTGACATTCACCATTCTATGGAGTAGAATCAATCACACCCATTGAATGCAAATTGACCTAAAATGATTTCCCTCCAGAAAATGTTTGGTAGAAGGTAAATTTTCTGCTTTATAAAAAAGACTCCAAACAGCAAATGGCAAATCCATAGTGCATTAGTTAACATCATTTTACAATTCTGGGATTCAATGACCAATTGTTAAATGCAAAAAAGCAAAGACTCTTGGCTGGGCTGTGCGGAGTATGAAACAGAGAATGACCACACAGGTCATTGCTTCTATCCATTGACAAACACCGGAATCAAGTAAATTTACAAGGAAGAGAAAAATGTGAGAAAATGTGAGAAAAAAAGTCAATAAATGAAAAACCAAAACCAGGAGTATCACTTTCAATTGCACAAATGTTTCTCAGATGCAGTTTTAAAAAAAAAATCGAACACATTTTCAACATAATTAAGCATATAATTAGTGCAAACTGTATAATTCTCTTTTAGCAAGAATTCACATAAGGCTTTTTTTTTGTATTTGTAACCCATAAACCTGCAATCCTGGCCAGCCGACAGCAATAGTTTTGCAGAGATCTGTGATGGTTTTCACATATCCTTGCGACTGAATGATAATGGTCCACTTCTGATCCTTGATCTTTATTATGGTATGATGGCTTTTCCTATTCTTATCCAACATTCCAGTGCATGCAGTATTATAGAATGCCAGGACCCAGAAGGCTTTTTACAAACACACCAAGCTTTATCTCAGTCCAACTCCTTAGAGTGCACATATAGCCAAACTTTTTTTAAAATGATATTGGATAGACGTGGTTTTGTCATCAAGAGAGAAAGTAGTGGGAAACAACTGAAACAAGAGGTGAAAGTTAATATTTCAATGGGAACCCTTGTTCTGGAGATAACTGGCTAAGAGTGAGGAAATCTTCAATTCATAGAGATCTCCTACTTCCTCTTGTGTCTTCATATTTACAAGTGGCATATTCAGCCAACAGCGAGAAGGAATGATTTGCCTCACCCATTTTCCGAACCATCCTAGTAAAGAAGCGGACAAAACAACATGTTAGATGCTATCATTTCTGAAGCCAATAGTGATTCAGATGAGAATGAGAGGCTGCCCTGGGCATCAGAATTGGTTGGCAATTGTAAGAACAGTACAGATAACGCAATTAATTCAGTGCAGAGGGTATGGGGGAAAAGGAGAAAGAGGTGCATCCACCTCCAAACTACAGAGGTTGGTAGCAGTATTGAGATAGCTAAGCAGATGATAGATTGTCATCTGGAAGGATTACAATTATTTGTGTCAAATAAACATTTATACCTGCATATTTAAAGCCATAGGGACAAAGATCCATAGCAAGTGAATTTGCTGAAAAGCTGTTAAATTATTGTATAGGTTTTTTTTAAAAAAGTCTATAACTAATCTAAGGAGCAAACTCTAAGGGCCTTATTTATATACATTCCCTGCCATTGAAACATTTGGACCTGGATGATTCCTACGAGGGAAAGTTTGATTACCTGTTTTATAAATAGAGCCCTAAGCTCAGTAACCGGCAACTATCAATTGGCATGTATTTTACCGGAATTCAGAAAAGTGTTTCTGACTGGTAGGTCCAAGTACTATACATTGTTTTAGACTGTATTACCCAATTTTTTTCGACCCCAAATAATACCAGAACTTCATGAGAAATACAGATGGTGTTCTTCTATTCTGAGTATGATTACCTCCTTACTTCCTACTCATCGGGATTGTATGACCGAAGTTTCAGCCTTGTGCTACACAATGATGTCTGGTGTCATTGGAATGTTCAGTATGAGAAGTTGCATCCGTATTGACTTTCAGATACCATACTTGGTATGTAACATTTTTCAGTTGATATATAAAACATTTACAATCATTTCTAAATAATCCAAAGTACCTTTATAAGACCAATAGATATGGATTACAATTGTTCCTTGTTTTTATTCCCTTCAGTGTATAATTCAAACATTTAAAATGTCCTTATAAACTTTTCAAGCTGCACTGCTGCCCACCATGTCCTCCTTTGACCCCAGTCACAACCCTTCTTCTAGGCTGATCGAGACCCAACATCATCCTACCCCTTCCTTTAAGCCCTTGAGTGCCATTATGTGTTGAATTGAAGACAACCCATGTGTCACCTCTTAAAAAGAGAAAAAGGACTTTGCCTTTATTCACCCTCTTGGAAGATTTCATGATATGTTGTCATTATCATTAAATTATTATATTTATTTTCATTTCTTCTGTTCAGCAATATACTCTTTATTGTGAACATTAAAACCATTTAAAAATACATTTATTAAATTATCAAGAGCTATAGCTGGAGTTCAGCTTTAATACCATATTGATTAGATTACATCAAACATTAAATACCAAAAAAACCTCACCCAGTTGGATTCTTTGGTCAATGTTTGCTTTTATTAAGATTGATTGAATTTAAACACATTGCAAATAAAAATATGTTTATCAATGTTCCAATGTTTATAGACATTCTATCCTGATCAATGTACATCTGCTAGGTTATTGTTGTTTTATGTTCTGGAGTATATCTTTAACTCTCAAAACATCTGTTTGACCTTATTACAAAATCTGGAACAGCAGAGCATACTGTTCTGTTGCTGTTTTAACAAGAATTCCAGAAAAGGGTGTGATGTGTTGTATTGTATCTTTCAATGTTAATTTTACACCTATTACATTCTCAATGATTTCTGCTACATATTTTGTTCCCTTTTCCATTCCTTACATTTCTAAAAAAAAAGCTAAACATCCTGAACAAAAAAAAAAAAAAATGAAATGTTAAAAGAAACAAAAAACAAGCTGCAGATGTACTTGTCTCAGTTCTGGTTTTATCTCCCACAGATATACTCCAAGATCAGTACAATATTTTCCTAATGTTCTAAAAGAAACTATACTGACTTTAGGCAAATGTTATTAAAATGTAAAGATAAAGAAAAAAAACTAATACATTGTAACTTATTGGTCCTATGATGTGCTGCCTGCATGCATTTTTTTTAGGCTTTGCTTGCAGTACAGAAAATTACCTGCTTATCCTGTTCTAGTGTCCTTGTAATTTATTGTGTGTGCATTTTGGTTTGTTCTTGGTTATAGTAATACCGTAAGTTTACACGTTTTTAAACTAATTTTTATTAAAATGTTTTCCTTTTTTGAGAGAGACTATGGTTGATACTGGCCAATTTTAATACCAATATGCCAGCATTGTAACCCACTAGTCACACACATCATTGGCTTAAGCCATGACTGTTAGAGGATTGAATTCAGAAATAATGGAGCCCTATACAATTTAGCAGCTTTGGCTTATTTCTTTTGACTGACATAGAAATATACCGTATTTTTCGGACTATAAGACGCACTTTTTCTTCCCCAAAACTGGGGGGGAAAAGTGGGTGCGTCTTATACACCGAATACATATTAAATATACCGGTAATTAAAAAAAATCATACTCACCTGATCCCGCGATCCCGCGATGCTGTGGGCTTCTTCTTCTCCTCGCTCTCCTCCCGGCTGCAGCGTGTGTCTCCTCCTCCTCTGAGCGAGGAGAAGCCGACATGCATACCCCCGCGATCCCATAAGCAGGCTGATCCAGCCTGCTTATGGGATCGCGGGGGTATGCATGCCGGCTTCTCCTCTCTCAGAGGAGGAGATGCGCTGCAGCCAGGAGGAGAGCCAGGAGAAGCCGACACCCGTGCCCCCGCGATCTCATAAGCAGGCTGGATCAGCCTGCTTACGGGATCGCGAGGGCACGGGTGCCGGCTTCTCCTGGCTCTCCTCCCGGCTGCAGCGCGTGTCCCCTCCTCCTCTGAGCGAGGAGAAGCCGGCACACGTGCCCTCGCGATCCGGTAAGCAGGCTGGATCAGCCTGCTTATGGGATCGCGGGGGTATGCATGCCGGCTTCTCCTCTCTCAGAGGAGGAGATGCGCTGCAGCCAGGAGGAGAGCCAGGAGAAGCCGACACCCGTGCCCCCGCGATCTCATAAGCAGGCTGGATCAGCCTGCTTACGGGATCGCGAGGGCACGGGTGCCGGCTTCTCCTGGCTCTCCTCCCGGCTGCAGCGCGTGTCCCCTCCTCCTCTGAGCGAGGAGAAGCCGACATGCATACCCCCGCGATCCCATAAGCAGGCTGATCCAGCCTGCTTATGAGATCGCGGGGGCACGGGTGTCGGCTTCTCCTCGCTCAGAGGAGGAGGGGACACGCGCTGCAGCCAGGAGGAGAGCGAGGAGAAGAAGAAGCCCACAGCATCGCGGGATCGCGGGATCGGGTGAGTATGATTTTTTGGCACAGGGTGATCAGAAGGGGATACATTGTGTCAATGTATCCCCTTCTAATCACTCTGTGTCAATGTATCCCCTTCTGATCACTCTGTGTCAGAGTGATTAGAAGGGGATACATTGACACAGAGTGATTTTTTAGTATTTTGTTCAGAATCTTTTTTTTCTAGGTTTTTCTCCTTTAAAATTGGGTGCGTCTTATAGGCCGGAGCGTCTTATAGTCCGAAAAATACGGTATTTGTATACACCCAGAGTGTCTGTCCCATTGCATTTTCTGTACTGGTATGACCCATCATTTTTAGACGCCAACTGCCTGTGAGTGCATCCTTCTTTTATGCATTGGCTGCAATGCCTTGACTAGCTGCACTGATTCATTGCAGGAAATAGAAGATTTTAGATGGGCCCTGTGGGCATCCACCAGTACCTTGTTGATAATCTAGCTCTAGGAGAGATTTATTGGATGAACTAAGCAAACACATTGCAGCAAATCATGTACTGCTAGTTGATGTCTCACACTGTTAAAACCAGCTAGAATCTAAAAAATTAAAAGAACAGCCCTCCTGCCTACAAATATAAAGTTAAATTTATTAAACACTACTTGTTTTTTTAAAAGTTTTGTGTTTTATTCATTTTATACAAAGACCTTACTTAAATAAGAATCTTCTGTGATTTCTGTAATCCTTAATACATGTTCAATTAGTGACCACAACCTTCCCAAAACAATACCTGTATCTATTCTCTCCCTTTCTGTGTATGTGTGTGTACATATATATATATATACACACACTGTTAATAGTAATATTCCATCTTAGAAATAATCCTGCAATAGCAGGAATGTCTTCATTTCATTCACACAAAGTCCATTACACAACAAAATGATGCCTTTATCAATTGCTAGCGATCCACCATGAGCACATTTTAAAGTCTTAATTATGCCTTTTGCAGAATGATTTATGTCAAGGGCACTAAGTAAAATTAAATTAAACCATCCACCTTCTGGTTAATTATCACAGAAAGCAGGAGTGCTGTAAGTGGATTCCAATTAGACAGGTTACAGTCCAAGGTTACGGAGTGCAATTCCTTTAGCTTATAAGAAGAAACACAAATAATGGAGAAACTTGACCCAAATGTTTAATGATCTTGGATCTAAACAATAAGATAAAGCAAAAATGACATCTGTTCTTTTCTTTACTGGTCTGGCAGCAAATTATTTCATGGTCTAATTATTTCTAAACAGCTAAGTGCTGTATAAAAGCTCACGGTATGAGTTTCATGCAGCCATTTATCCTTCCTGATTTTCTATAGCAAATTGTGAATACAATTTATAAAAAAACATGGTGACCAACAAGACAGAACAGTGCATTGTAGAGAGCATTGTCTTCTTAAAAATACATTTCTCACAAGTATTTTTGATAGCCAGCTTTAACTATGTTTTGGGTAAAATTTTTAAACTAAAATATGAATAATACTAAAACACACTATTTTTAATAAGTAATCTCGCTTTACTTTTATACTTTTAAAAATTGTAATTTTTTTAAAATTTTCAAATAATAAAACAATAAACATAAAAGAAAAAGTATAAAAAGAAATGCAAGAAACACACAGTAAGAATTTAAAACATTTTAATTTTAAAATAATTTGCTAGGTTTGTTATAATTGTTCTAAAATATTTGTCTGGCAAATGTAGGAAAAAAGTAATCTATAGTCCTACACTACACTAAACTTTATAATGTTAATATTTTAAACCTAAAAAAAAATCAAATATTCCAGTTGTATTTCAAACTTTTAGTAAAAAAAAAATATTTTATTTATTCCCGCATTGCAATCATTTATACTCATCAGATATATCTGTTCAACTGCTTACTAACATAAATATTAAATCAGCCAATTGCATAGCAGCAACTCAATGCATTTAGGCATGTAGACATTGTCAATACGACCTACTTATGTTCAAATCAAACAAAAGGTGATTTAACCTCCCTGCCAGTATGAATAATGAGGAATTTTAAATGTAAAAGTGTTACATTTAAAAATTCTCAATATTTAAAATTTCCCGCTAGGTACTGCCTACCTGCCCAACGGTCCTGCCCTCCAGCCTAAGGCTCGTGAGCAGATGCTGAACATCGCTGGAGGACAGCACGGACATCACTGGAGGATGCCACAGGGACTGCTGGAGGACACCACTAGAACGTGGGAACCAGGTAGGACTTGGTAAACTCCCTGGCAATTCCACCCTGAGTATGGCTCAAGGTTAACGCTTTTGGCACTGAAAATTAACCCCGAGCCACACTCGGGAATACCACCAGGGATGTTAGGTGACTTTGGAAGTGCCATAGTTGCTGATGCCAGGAAGGCTCCACTGAGTGTTTCAGAAACTTCTGGGTTTGCCCTGTTACATACTTTATTATAGATCCAGTATTTGGGCACTTCTATTATTAGGATGACATTACTGTTCCTTCTGTTGTAAAACAGCACATTTAGTTTTAAAAGGACTTAAAAACCAGAGATAACAACAAAAAGGTCCAACTCCAGTTAGCAACTGGAATTACAGCACAATTTTTTATTAGTTTTTCTTTTTTTTAAAAAAATGCTATTGCTTAACTATCGGCAAAACATATCTGATGCAACCTCTCAGTAACACAGCAGTTTCTAATATTCTGGCCCCCACTGTAACATAGTTTTATTACCTGTTAATACTGTCAGTAAGTCTGTTATTTTTCAACTTCCCTAACATGCATTTAGGTACACTTTAGGCCATAGAAATGGCCAGTGTAGAATGATAACCACATCTTTTGCTTGACAGCTTGGTCAGGAAGTAAAATATTAACAGGCTTACTAGCAGGATAACAGGTAATAAAAATATGTTTCATGGTGAATTCAGAAAAACACAGTATCTTATATTTAATTTCATCTATAGTCCCATTTTAATGCTAAAGAAAAAAAGCTAACCGTAATACAAAGAAACTGCTGCTGTTCCACTATTCATTTAAAATCTGCTAGGAGTTGCAGCATGCACAATTAATATAGTAATTAAATATTTATTTAAAATTGTATTATTAGGCTATAAATTATTAAATCAGGTATAATTTTATTGATTTTTAATTTCATAAATGAGTTCAATAGAAATGTTAATTGCAAATGAAGAAAATGTACTACTATACAGAAATTTGATGCATATTAATTCTTTGTAATTGATTGAAATGAAAATTGTAATATTATATTTACTTAATCACCCTTTAACTTATTGAAGAAATAGTAACACGACATACTCAAATTTTAGGTCTAACAGAAATTGAGAGGTCAGATATTTTGTGCAATGAAATGTTTATGACCTGACTAACAAAGTTTCTTAAAATTCTATACTCAGTATGGATCTGCTCAATCAAATTTAGAAATCATTAAATTATATGTTTAGGAACCACCTTATCCATGTTATTCTTTATTTTTTTTACATTTTGTTTAATTATTTTTCTGGCTTATGCTACAAGTGCAAAAAACACTTAAAATTTTATAATTTTTTGACACTCTGTTAATACTTAGCACTTTTCAATGCGTAAAATATATTACAGATTGCATTTTATTTTTTTATGTATAACAGATGTTTTTTGTTGTATTGGCTCCTGTACACACATGTAAAGCTGGTATTGAACATAGAAAATTTGTAAAACTCTGATGTCATTTGTGTATTTCTGTGAGAGCTAGAATAGTCATGCAGAGCTTAAGCCATTTTGGATAACAAATAGGTTAATTCTTTTGATCATGGAAATGTACATCTTCTAAAATATTTCTTCCATGCAATGAGTTCATCAGCTTGTCTAAGATCATGTTACAAAGCCCCCAATCTGAAGTCATCATGACTAATCCAAGCAACTTCCATGGCATTCGCTGACTGTTTTATGTTTTCTTCTTGCTAAAAATTTATTTACCCAAACGGAAGTTTATGGGAAATAAAATAATGTCGGCACTGATAATCCTATAATCCATTGACGTCACTGTGGGTGCCAGTGGAAATATGGTATTGAACAGGTGTGGATTTATTTAGCTGTTCACATCACTGACTGGCATATTTTACAATTATCTAAGCTCTAACATCTTTTATTTGTATTAATTGGGCTTCTATTACAGAAACACTTTATTACAGAAAAGTAGTTTGGACCATTTTTTTGTTTTTACTATTATAACCAACAATATTAGATGCCAAGACACATTGTAGGTGCTCAATCAGCTCTGCAGTGGTGGAGATCTACATTAAAATATAGCTAAAGCTAACATGCTAATTGGAAACACTTTAAACCCCACTTTAGTTAGATTTCTTCTTTTTACTTTTTGTTTTGGAAAAACAATGTGATAGGAAATATCTTCAAGTCAATTCTCTCTTCATTTTACACATGTGCATGACTTTTTCTTTTATATTTTTTCCACATCTTTAAACCCTATTTCAGGAAACCCTTTTTAAGCAAAATTTTTTTTAGTTATTCCCTATCACTTTTTCCTTTTATATTACTGTGATTTGTATAATACTGTCACTCGATAAATGTCCACTGGCATTGCTAGCTAAAAAATGTATATAGCAATATGCCAAGTCACCTCCCATAATATATGCTGTGCCGCCTACCCTGGTATGTATGAGTATTAGAAAGAAGCAGTGGAAAGACAGGGTATTTTAAAATGCAGCAGTATATTAGATAACAAAAACAGGTTGAACATGTATAATGTGTACATTTCACATGAATATACTTTTAAATTAATTCAATTGGTTCCCACTAGCTGAGTGGGGTAGACAATTAGAGAACTAAACAGTAATTCCCTTGTTAACTAAAGTATGATGTCAAGAAGACTAAAAAAGTGTGTCCCAATGCGTTTTGCCTGTATTGGATTTCTTAGGGGACTTGTGGACATCAAAGTGTAACTGCGTACAAAGATATATAAATAACTCATATATCTGAATGTTGAAATATATATATAAATACACTAAAAGTATTAGTCATTGCTAGCTAATTATTTTTCCCATGCACTCAACCTTCATGTCGCACCACCTTATTACTGCTTCTTAATGGAAAACAATTTTAGTCACATGTGACAGAAAGTATTGCCCACTGTCTTAATATAGTGTTTCTTTGGCAAACCTTAACTGGTGCTAAATGACGACTTCATCACACATGCATGCATAACAGTGTGCTCCGGCATCACGAGATGTCATCACATCCACCCAACGTAGGTTTGCATTTCTATATTCATGCAGTATAAATATATATAAATATATATTTCAAAATGTAATGTGAAACCTAATTCTCATGTATTATGTTCCTTTTTTTGTTGTTGTTTAAGCAAGCCTACTATATCCAAATATTACCATACTTTTCATTTTTTTACATGCCTGATTTTCTACCAGTCAAGTTTATTCACTACCAGCAATGAAAAGGGTTTTAGCCTTTCTATACTTTTTTCTGTTCTTACTAGATACGTTTTTTTTAATAAGATTATGTCATTAAAGTGTACCTTGATTTAAAGAGATATCTGATTTTAGGGTTAAACCTAAACCTTGCACTGGCTGCTGATAGTTGTCAGAAGCAGTTCTGTTTTTTAACAGTTTTCGGCATTGGGACATATTAGCAGGAATTACCATGGACCTGGTTTATTAAAGATCTCCATGATGGACTATCATGGGAGATGATCCATCAAACCTAGAATGGATTTAGAACTCATTCGGTATTAGCTAGCAAATGTTTATTATTCTGGACCAGATCCATTTCAGGCTTACTGGATCACACAGGTTCTCCCATGATAGTCCGTCTTCTGCAGTCTTGAAGAACGTTAACAAATCAGGCCCAATGTAACAAACTGGACCTGGTTTATTAAAAGTTACTGAACTAAATCTATGGTTTTCTATAGATGCTTTAGAGAAAATATTGTGATTGAAACCTCATATATATACTTGGTTGTCAGGGAGTAGAACCTCTCTGTACTGCCATTAAGTAGGTTCTACAAGGGACACCTTATTTCAATTATTATACTTTTTGCAAAATTTACTAATATTGTATGCAAAATGAATAAAAACCCTTGAATTTCTTAAAGAACAATGAACTTGGCAAAAATGGAATCTTTAATAAAAAATAGTTTTCTTCGAGCCAGTAATGATCCTTTAATGTGCTTCACATTCAAAAAAAAGTAGCTTTGATAAAATGAAGCAATTGACCCAAGTGTAGAGTGCTATCCTTGCAATTACTGATAAATAAATGTTCAAGCCTTTCAAGCAAATTGCAGGTATTAAATGATTTCATTATTTAACGATGGGCTATAATGAAGAGACTGAAGGTCATCGCTTGCAAACATTATCATTGTTAAAAATCGCTAAGGCAGATGTCTTCTGGCCTCAAGCCACAGAATGTACAAAGAGGCAACATGATACAGATGAGTCTGGAAAGCACGCTATATTTTCTCTTTTAATGAACACAAATTAGACAAAGTATCCCCTTACACTTCAGAGGATGCATAAGCCACAGTATTTCCAATAAAAACAGTTTAAAGCTGGTGTGAATGCCTGTTGAATTAGCACTATATAATAATTGTACATTTATACAGTTCATTCTCTCCTGTTTAATTTTAGAGTTTAGGGTTTTATTATTTTTTTTTGTGAGGGATGCACCAAATAGATAATAATTACAGTAGTTCATAAGTGGTTGTCAGACTGATGTATTTATGATACACATATTATTCTTTATGATTTATTATCCTGAAATTTATAACGTAGGATATTCCAAAAAAGTAAAGCACTTCTGAAATAACAGGGAGATTTTCACCCTATAAAATTTAATGAAAAAAAAAATAATTAAAATTAAATATTTAAATAATAATATATATATATATAGCTCTCGAAAGGATGCTATATATATATATATATATATATATATATATATATTAAAAGAAAATGTATTTGCTTATTTTTTAAGGTGTATTAACATGTTTTTCGTTGATGGTACATCCATAAAAAATACAGAATTGTATAAATGTTTAATATGGTTTTATAAGCCTTGTATCTTTATAAAGGTATTAAAAATGTTGTTATGGGAACAAATATATTTACTTCTTACATATGTGTGAAGCAGTTTGCAACATATGCAGACTTCTACTTTGCAGTGTACACAGTTCTTATTACTATCCCTTTACATACAGGTTGGTCTGTAGGGTTGATTTACTTAACAGATATTTACTATACAGCAAATGTATTTTTTATTTTAGAAGATAAATATTCACTTTAGGGAATGTAAAATTTGGAGTGTTCATCTGATCATTTGTCAGAGTAAAAAGAGGAAAAAAAGGACTTTTTTACTTGCACAATAATGGATGATTGAGGTGATGGCGGCCTTTTTATTCATAAGGCAAGTAAGTTGACTTTGCTAAGTATACAGTCTCAGCATCTTGGTGAGTCAGCCAACTCACTGAAACAATTCACCATCTAATAAACTAATTTGTTGTCAACAGCAGTTAAGCAGCAGAAGGATTGAATAAATGTTTAAAAATAGTCAAGATTTTATCATTCTAAATGATGGAGGATGTTGGTAATCTTCCCTGTTGGATTAATAACAACCATCCGCTAATAACTATAATGGTCATACCACTGTATAACAATGCAACTGGGTGACCTAACACTAGTCTTTCTATCTCTCCAAAGAACAAAACAGGCTGCTAAGCAGGGAGCAAATTGACCTGTTTGTACAGCCATTGTTCATAGAAGGTCACCTATAATATTCAAAAACAATCATTTCAGGAGACAGTATTAGTCACATACTTGACTCCTATAAGTTTTTCATATAACTTTACATATTGGAAGGGAAGTTAGGATTAAAAAAGGGTCCCATTTATAAAACAGGGACATTGCCTTAAACAATCCCAGGTGGGAATCAGTTACTGCCATTGAAACACATGGACCTTGAAATTACCACCTGGGAATGTTTGATGAAATGTCTAATTCACAGTTTTTTAAAAAGAGCTCTAGAGTATTCTATAAAATTCTCTGTATAGAAAAGACTTTGGGAAGTGCTATAATAAAGTAAGTTACATATTTGTTGGAAACTCATTTTTTTAAAAATATAGTTAACTAGGACAAACTTAGTTTATGCACATACCTTTGTTATAGACTGATTTTTATTCTTTCTTTTGTTTTTCAGCCAAAATTTACAGATGACTGCAAATTTATGGAAAGGTATCAGGAAAACAGCTATAACACCTATGCCTCAGCTACTTACAGAACTGAAAAAACAGGAAGAAGGTGGTATGTTGCTCTTAATAAAAGAGGCAAAGCCAAAAAAGGTTCCAGTCCAAGAGTGAAACCTCAGCATATATCAACACACTTCCTACCCAGAATCAAGCATATAGAGCCACCTGAACTGTCCTTTACAGTAACAGTACCTGAAAAGAAAAAGACTTTACATGCACCTGCCAAACCTAAAACCGTGAAGCCACCACCGAAAAAAAACAGTAGCCCTGTTAGATACAGGCTGAAGTTCCGATTTGGATAATTTGTGACTTGCGCTCATTGATGGTAAAAATGTTCTTACTGTGCTGGCATTGTGCCAGATACAGCACAGCAGCAGAGTTGAACATTGCACTTCCTTATGAAAGAACCAATGAGATTGCCCACATCCAATTGCTGCTTGGAAAGGTAGTTTATACAACAGTGCGTTAAAGAATTATTAAAGTGAGTGCAATATAATGATTTAATAAAACTTTCAAAAACTATGATTTGGGAAAGCAACCCGAAAGTGATTGCTAGATGTAATAAAATATTTATCATTTGATTGCAAGAGAGTTTGAAAGACTATGACTATGTTAAAATGCATATAAATTTATTAACCAAAAGTGATGACTGGCACTCCTGGTACATAAATACTTTTATGTAGCATATTTGAAATACAAAATAAATATTTAATACATTTACATGGCAACTTCTATTAATTAAGGATTTGTAACGTGAATGAATTACATGAATGTTTGGTAAATGTTTGATACTTAATAATATACCTGTCACCACAACAAATTTTGTATTGGGGAAATATTTACCAATAAATCTATAGACTAAAACAGGAAAAAGATGAACATTCTCTTATGCACATATTTACCTGACACTATTTTCTACTGAATATTTATTCAGTGGTCACCTGATGTTATTTATATATTTAAGAACAACTGATTGGAAATGACCACCATACCATTCAAGGGAGGTGAGCACAGGGTGTGGGGGGCTCCACTTGCTTGTCTTCCCCCTTCCCCAGAGTACAGCGTTTGTGACTTTTCTTTGGTAGTCTTGGAGAAGAAAATTTCCAACTCTATATTATGCAATTGTAATACTTGGGTATGGGGCAAAGAATACCTAGAAAAATATAATATTATTTATGCTTTTAAAATCATAATTATTTGTTTGCCTGGTTTAAAAGTGTTTGGCCAATTAAAATTTTCTTATGTCAGGTTTCCATTTTGAACAAGTCATAACAGACATCTGAAAAAATCAATGAAATGCAAAATGAGACATTGAATGGGAGAATGTGTCCTATTAATCATAAAGATGTTTTAGTAGTTTAATACATTCCAGCTAATGCAGATTTATAATGTTGGAGTTGTCTGATTGAAAAGAAACAGGGCCTATTATGATGATATATCATGTAACATTCATCACTGTCATAGCCAATTAACAAACATTTTCATGCTTTTGCTCAGAGAACCTGTCTCCTGGGATGCCTGTGTGAGACATACTGCACAGACATTTCTCCATGCAATATTGAAAATGATTGTCAGGAACATGCTGTGTGCTGAAAGAATATGTGATAATTGGGAGTCAACAGATAGGCTTCAACTTCAACAAAAATTTTCATGTTGTATTCTTTATAGTTTACTAGCCAGAAATGTCCAGCAGCTTTCAAAAATAAGTATGATGTCATGTTTCTGAAATATAGTTCATTTATAGATATGTATATTATATTTGAATAGTAGAATAATTATGTATATTCAACGATCAATGTAAATTCAAATTTTCAAAAATTAAAAAAAACAGAAAAAATATCAAATATCAAATATGCATATCAAAGCATAGCTTGCTCCAGAAGGTAATGAATGTATAGGCTCCATTAGGGTTTTTTTTTTTGCTTTGTTTGTGATTAGCTCACATTGAGGATTTTATACAGTACCTGACACCATGCTGCCTAATAATACATTGAGACAAACATCTGTCCTAATTGCATTTTTTTTTTAAATTGTATCTGTTATGGATTACATACAAATTCAAGAACAAACCTACATTCCCTATCTCGTATGTAACCTGGGGACTACTTGGATGCATGAAAGATACCTGTACCTTGGATGCATGAAAGATGCAGGAACGAGCACTATACATACAGTGGTGTTTGGCTATATGGAGAGGGGTGGTCCGGTGTACACACATCAGATTCAGAATTATCTGACATGTACGTAGCCTTAGGGTGCTTTATATCAATGGTGGCCAACCTTGTGGACATCACGGACCACTAAACTTATGGACTCTGGACCACACATGCGCGGGGAGCCATGTGTCACTCAAAGGGGAAGAAACTTCCCCCAGAGTGACGTCATGATATCAGAACCCGCCCAATCTCCTATCGCAGGGGGTGCACGGGCCAGATCCGTGGACCATCGGTTGGTGACCCCTGCTTTATATCACAACCAGCCAACAGCCTTTATCTGGCTGTGTCTCCTTGCCCTGTCTGTCTGTAACCCCTATATCTTATTGTGTTTATTTAAAACACCTGATATTAGGTTGGGGGAGTAGTTGAGGCCAGAAAGTATTTGACCAGAGACAATTGTAATCAGTTTTAAACTTGATCTTTGTCTTCACATTTGCAAGTTACAAAACACAGGTTCAATAGTTAACAAAATACCAATTTTGACTTTTTAAATGTATTGTTTTAAAACATATGTTTGCAATGAACATTATTTTATGTAGAACTCCTTGTGCTACCTAACAGACATTGAAGTGGGTTCCCACCTAATACATATAGCTGTATGTGAACAAATGGCCACCAATCTGATAAGAAAAAGTATTAGCACTAAGCAGGTCTTTCCAAAATGGTGTCACCCATACATAGGGACCTAGTGACCTAACGTGATTTTCCCTTTGGTAGCCATATAAATATCTACAAGGCAATACTTACATATATTAATTATATTATTATTATTATTATTATCATTAATATCTTTTTTCCTAAAATATTCAATGAATGGGACAATGGGTACCAGTTAACCCTCATTCCCCATCAAAGTATTTGCAGGGATTTTTAGCTTTCTGAACAACAGGCAAGCTGTGGAGACACAGCAACAGGTACTTGACCACTGTCTACATCCCTTCCAAGATTAAAGCGTGCATTTAACACACAATGTACAAACATTTTGAAATCAGTCTGTGTAACACATAATTTGCAAAACAGAATGTACACAATTCACCCTCTTGGAAGCAGATATTTTCTTATTGGCCATAGGTTCTTTACTGTCAAGAGAGGAACTTTCAATGCGCATTCACTTTTTATTGTCTGGTCACTGTCCCTTACTCCTTTTCTTCCTGATTTAGGTGGCATGACCATGTAGGAAGTTCTTTTAAGAGGTTCAATCAGCAAAGGGTCTTCTATACATTCCACAGCGATTCTATAAACAGGAAAAAATGGTTGCCAGACCATTTGGTAGAGTGTTTCTTTCCTCTTGGCTTACAATTTTACTCCATGAACATGCTTGGGATTTTTTATGATCACACTTGTCTCAAGGTCTAAGTGGTGACAACCACACTGTCTACTCACTCACTGTAGATTGATGTCTTTCTAGGACAAGTTTCTGGCTTTCCGAAGGCATCATAATGTTCTTAAAACCCACTGGTCAATCATCCTTTGTGTTAGACTCCTTTCAAGAAGTAAGATGATGGGAAGCCTCCCACCTATACTGTCCAAACAGCAGAAAGATCTGTAGCCAGTGGCGAACAGTTTTATTGAATGCCCAGACCAGATATTTCACATTTTCAGGCCAGTGTTCCCAACCCTTATCTTCTCTACTTATAGAGGATGTTCAGCTAAACCGCACAGATAAAATCTGATTGCTTGCTTTATGACTCTACATTTATTCCTAATTTAATTCCTAATTATTGTTACCCACTCAAAGTAAAATCCCACATAAAAGAATCCTGGAAGAGAAAAGCACTCAGCTTTCTGGTGGCCTGTTTCCCTACCTTCCCTCCATCAAACTTTATTCCCCCCACCCTCACACAAGCAAAACCTTCCAACCCTTGAACCTGTCCATCACTGATGTGTTGTCCTAAGCTACCAGCAAAAATATTAACAACGTTGCATATGGATAACAAGATTCCCCTCTATTCAAATATAGAGATCAGTTTGAAAACAACTTCTCATTATACTATTGACTAACAAAATATTCTAATTATTTTCTTTTCTTTAATGCTTATTTTATCCAGGCAACTTCATAAAAATCTTTTACAGCTGTGTTTGGTATTTCTTTTGAAAATAAAATAATACTAGAAATACAGTGCAGATGTTTCATACATTTTAAAACAACGTTACTATAGCTTAGTGCTGCATCAACTCTGATCATTTATAGGAAACATACACTCCCATGATTTCAAACATAAAAATCTTGAATGCATCATATGGTTGCATGTATATATCTGTATAAACTAGCAAATGATGATATTTTACTGTCATAACTAAGATTTATTACTAGACCATCATTAAAGCAATTCTCCCACTCAAGCGCCGTTGGAGGCAAAAATATTTACAACGTACGAACTTTTAAGGAGCAGTAATGTCAGCAGGAATAGTCAAAACATATACTTATGTCTCTTTCTTTTCCCAGCTCATGTGCTCTTTTACATTCCTTGCCTTATCTGTTTTAAATTCAATATGCACATTTCTTTTGTGCGTCATCATATATTGGTGCCTTCTCCTGTACGCAAACCATAGCTTTACTATCCCATTCCATGGAGATTCAACTAAAGGCACAAGGAACATTGCCTTTTTTGTACATCAAATAAAAAATTTATTATATATTTTAGAATTTTGTTACATGACTAGGTGTAAGCTTTTCCATTATTTTTCAAAAGCCCAACTTCACTATTATCCTGCAATATCAGAAACATATAAAAATAAATCTCTGCTAAAAGGTCCATCTGAGGCTACCAGCCAATTTGTATGAAAGATCAAGTGCAAACTTTGACCTAGGAATTGGAGAGGTGAGACCACTATACATATTTATTATGTATGCACCCCCCTTTTAACCGCCAATAATATCTATTTGTTATAAACTAAATAAAATCCAAACTTACAGCGTTTCAGTGAAGCTCAGGTATTGCCAGTTTCTAAAAGTCTAGGGTACAAAGTTAAAAATTTTTAACAGTCCTACATTGAAACAGTTGATTGTCCAATTTAGCAAAGAGAGAAAGGGTGCCAATAACTGTGCAAGTACCAGAGCATCCAGTTGATAAAAAGTTAAAAATGAGAGATGAAAAATATGTACTTTGTGGGTCCAAATCTCAAAGTCCTTCTTGTTTTTAAGACAGAAATCTTGTTATTGTCAGCGAATTAAATTTCAGGGTTTATGCTTTGATATGGTCTATATACCTGACAGTTGGCAGTTTCTTTTTACTTAGATTGGTTTTACTTTTACTACAAATTTCATTTTACCTTCTTACAAGTTTTTTTTTTTTTAATTACCTATTTTCTATGCCAAGAGAATAATTGGACAGCATGGCAGTTGGCTGGTACTTTGTCTTGCAGAACTATAGGTATTGGTTTGAACCATAATTCTGTTTTTTCTTCTACCACGTTTATTTAATATTCTCTATGAAAACTGTCCTCCAGCAAGCAGTTAAATTTGTACCCTTACCTTGTAATATAATGTATTAAAAGTATAGAAGAGACCTAGATAATGACATATTGCCAACACATTTGATGAAAAAAACAAGGTATATCGATCCAAGGGAGCAAGATTTTTAAAATTCCTTTGGTTGCCATATAAGTTTTTCCAATGTGCACCTAAAAGGAATACAAACAAATAGTTTTCTCTACCATTTTTCCCACTAATTTATCAATTTTATTCTAAAGACACTTGACAGTCAAGCACATCCACCACATATGTGCTAAGTCCCAGAATACTTTAAATCTTAGAAACATATGGATTTTGTTTATTCAAAATGATAGCTCCTATATATGTACAGTGGAGCACTTTTATTGATGTTTCCAATAAAAGACTTTGATGATACAAGTATGTTACCATTTATCCTCATTTTATGGTTCATTCCATGTCTAAACCTACTTCTGCAACTCAAGCTGGCAATACATAGAGGAGTCTGTTTACTTGGATAGGAAAGATTAGGGCTCCTGTTACGCAAACTAAATCTCATCAACCATTCAACACAAGTCAGGGAATCTTCTCATAAATGCCTACACAATACAAATCAGCTTCATGTAGTTCTGAGTTATTGCTATACATCTCATTTTACTTCAGCTTCCAACTCACTACCTCTTTCAGATGACTGCAGTTCCCCATCTTAGTAGGCATGTATAATATTATACTCAAAACACCTTTATTGGGAATGTAAAAGAATATAAAAACAACAACGCTACATCTGTTCGACTTTTCATTTTCACAATATTTGTATATAATGATGCAAATTGAGGAATTTACACATCTTTTCTTAGCAATGCAATGCCTATAAAAGAGTAATATATATATATATATATATATATATATATATATATATATATATATATTATCAAGATCTATTTCCTAGTCCTTTGCACTGCATGGTTCAGTCTATGGCAGAAGATAACCCTGGAGAGATAACTTCATCTTGATGAGTGTTTTTGCTGAAAATACTGAAGTCTAAGCTAATGACTGGAACACCAGGTATTTTCTCTTTCCTTTAAAGTTTTATATAGAACAAACTCAAATACCCAGTTTTCAATAGTAGTTTATCATACAAAAGTTAATTTGAGTGTACTGTTATGTTAGGCTGTTTCTATTTAATGCTCATTAAAATCAATGGATTAATCAATTAACAAGTATGTGATATCTATCATCCACACATTATTTAATATTTGTAATTATTATTTATATGTTGAAATCCCAGTAACTGACAATGTAGTCATAACTCCACTCCACTTCTGGCATAACTGACGTCATACTGAGTGCATAATTTTACCCTTGTTCCATATTAGATGGCATTAGGTGAGTTATGTACGATATGATTTCACATTATCTGTATTACTGAAATACTTGTGTAGCCAGGGTACACCTGTGAAACTAATCAAAGCTAATCCCCCTGATTGCTTGACCCAGACTGGAGATGACAACCATCTAAACTCATTGGGCCTCAGGATACAAGGCATTTTCACTGACTGTTTAAAAAATCCTCTCATTGCACAGTGATGGCAGATAAATAACTTATACCACATGGCTGGTTATTTTGGAGTTATTACTCACTAAGGACACTTTCAATAAAATCATATTTTGTTGGAAATTATGGATGAGGACTGTGATATAATTAATAGATATTGTCTCCTATTGTGTGATACTTCCCCCATCTCCTAGACTGTAAGCTCTTCGGAGCAGAGTCCTCTCCTCCTCCTGTGTCACTATCTGTATCTGTCATTTACAACCCCTATTTAATGTACAGTGCTACATATTATGTTGGTGCTATATAAATCCTGTTTATTATTAATTATCAATAATAATAATATTATTGTCTTATAAACTACATGGAGATGTTTGTAGGCTCTACTGACACAATATCATTTCTGAGACATTTTACCTCATTCACCCAATCTAATCTGGAGCAATCTGCTATATAAACATAAATAATTCATGTTTACAAAGTTGTTCAGTGAATCTTTAAATAGGATATTTCTATATTATGTATGCCTTTGGATTTTTAACTTTGTGCTAATAATGCATATTATCTGTGGGAGTTCAACATTTCCTAATACACAGCAAATGATTGTCCATCAGTAATATATATGTAAATCCAACAAGAATTATATGAGGAGGGCTCAAGTAATACATAAATTCTAGAGTCTGAAGAAGTGGCTAAAGATGGCCACAAAATGTATCACTTAGAAAGTGCACCTAGCCTTAAAGCCCTCCTAAACTGGAGAGCATAGACTAACCTGGGAAAATCTGGGTGATCTAGCAAACCTGCAATGGATTTCCTAAAAATAATGTTCTATTGGTTAGCAAATATTTTCAATATTAGATCAGATCCATTGCAGGTTTGCTGAATCACCCAGGTTCTCTCATATTAGCCTAGATTATCCCATTTTGTAGAGGGTAAATACATCAGGCCCATTGTATATACTTTTCATTCAGGAATACACTTATATTTAATATGAAGCTATATTTTGTATTTCTCATTATTTCAATTTAAAAGGAACATTTGAGTAAGTGAGTGAAGATCAACCCATTTCTGGCATTTGTAAAGAGTTTAGATAGCAATCAATGTTAACGTTTGTTTTTATAATTGATTTATTTTAATTGGAATTCATTATAAACTTCATGCCATTGACACTGCTGTATATTAGCTTTAAAATGTTAAGGGGATTATATTTTTTGTTTGAAAAAATTGGGCAATCATTTTAATTATTTTATGTACACAGGGCCTGATTTATTAAAGCAAGAAGAGAATTTTTTAGTCCTTTGGACAGGGCTAGCTTTTTAATGATTTGAAATGATTTTTTTTTTATTTGCTTGGTGTATTGAGTACACTATATGATTATTATACACAGGTATACAAATTTCGACTTATCTATTTATTAATCTACTTAAAGGGATCTTTACCTAATTAGGGCAGTGATCTGTGAGAACCCCAAAAGGACTTTGTGATTCCTGGGATGGGATGGGGGCAACGAATTGAACGGGGGGTGGAGAGAGAGTCAGCCATGCAAGTGTATGGTTGCAAATGTGTGTGTTTAAGTGTTTAAGTGTATGTAAATGGGTGTGTGCATCAGGCTTTGGGTGATAAATTACTCTCCAGACATTACATTTTACAGTGGCTTTTGTATTATTATTATTTTTATTTGTATTATTAAGTTTTCTATTAAATTTTCTTGCATTTTAATGGGGGTATTGCTAAAATAATGATACACCCTAATGAGGTTTGATTTTTTTTCTATATTCATTGGCTATAGTTCCTCCTCTCCAGGGTTATATAATCCATTTTTAAGGATCAACCCTGTACATGTAACAATACATGCAACCCAAACAGCCTTGTGTTAAAGTTTTTTTGGAAGTAACTGTCCAGAGTAATTGGTACATAAAGCCTTACCGTCCTGATATTTATACAAAAATATTGTTTCTTTTAGGACATTAACATCTACCGCAGGCTTATTTTTAGAGAATAAATAGTGAAAATCATTCCTTAGCAATTTCTTTTAAATTTTAGGACATCATAAGAACAACAAAGATTTCATTGAAATTTCATAGGAAACTAATCCTGGAACAAATTTTTAAAAGGTCACTTATACTTAAACAGGAAGCTAAATTTCAAAGGAAGCCCAATAATTTAATACATATTTGCTAAATGATCATAAGTTAGTAAACAGTCTGTGACAGATGTTCAGAAAATAGTCACAGTAAAATCTCAGCTTGGATAAAAATTCAGACAGATGATAATTATTGCTACCTACTTCTATATACAGTCATGAGAAAAAAGCACATTTCTTTTTAAAATCTAGTTTTGGATATTAGGACAAAAAAATCATTGCCTTAGCAGGTCCTAAAATTAGGTAAATACAACTTCAGAAGCACAACAGCCCATAACATATTACACTGTCATCATTTATTTAACAAAGACGTAAGTCGAAATTCAGATTCAGGAATTACGGCTGCAGCTGATCAAATGCACTTTAATAAATAATCACTAGAAATTTTGACCGCCTCTATAAAAGCAAAAGTTTTGGCAATTTTTCAGGTGTGTCAACACAATGTCATAGAAGTTCAGGGAGTAAAAAAGTAAAAATGTACTAAATTTCAGAACATCGTTCTCAGCTCATAAAGGGAGTATTGGCCAGAAACTATGTTTCACAAAATAATTTTGCATAAAGAAAGCTTACTTTGACCCACCCCCCAAAATAAAAAACTTTGTTACCTTAAGTAAGAATAGGTTCATCTGGCCTATAGTGGAAATATAAGAATTAGGGATATGAAGATACAAGAGTTGGAGTGGCCAAATAAAATAATTATGATAGCAATAACAGGGAAACAGAGAGAAAGGACTGGGGTTTTTTGTGGCTATACTTCAAAATATGTTTATTATGAATACTTTTGTTCCATATAAAAAGGTATTACAATATTATACAATGTAAATAACAAAAACACAAAGTATATGTATATATCAGTCTATATACACTCCCAGGAAAAGAATCAACTGAACTATACATTGAGCATTACCGATATGTGTTTGGTAATAGATGTGATTTTTAATCTATCACTTGGAATGCCTTAGTTATAGAATTTTGAGAATTTAAGGAGTGGTAAAAAAACACCCACAACATATAATACTTATACAATAGTACAAATAATAAATATTCATTTACTCAATGTTGACACATTAAGAAAAGCTTGCTGTGGTAGTTTGCATGTGACAGATATATGTTTGCATGTGTGTACTTGGCTATTAAAGGACTTAAGCAGTGCTACAAACATCTGGGATATATTTCAGCCACATGGAAAAAAAAAATCCTTGACACATAAGAAAGTGCATAATTTCTGTTCGCCGTGACTGCCCCAGAATTATATGAATTTTTATATGCTATTGTAAAGCATAAACATCTGGTTCCTCCTCATCAATATGGACATAGTAAGATTTAAAAAAAAAGACCTGCTCCACATTATTTCACAAAATAAAAGCTCCATGGAAAAACAGATCATGTCTATAGGTTCAGTCATCTGTTTAAAAAAAAGTAATATTCTATAAAGCTATATATTTATATACAGGCCATCAAGAATTTCTTTGGAGTGTATTTATAAATGTATCCACCCAAGATTCACTCATCTATTAGCAAAATGCACACATCTCATATTGAATTCATTTAGACGATGTGTGAATCAACTATTACTGATACGTTTTTCCTATTTCAATTCAGTGTGAAAAATGTGTAAATATTGGGTAAAATTTAGATAAATTTTGGAATGTTGAAAACATTTATAAATAGGCTCAAATGTGTTTACCAAGAACAAAGCTTTGATAGCAAGAGCAAATGCCATAAATATTTAGCCAAAGACTCAGCCCTGATATTCTTCCATTTAGTATGAGGTTTCTGAAGTAACCCCAAGCATAGCTTTCCTATGGGAAGCACTGGAGGCAAAAACACCGCCCATCTAATAGTGACGAACAAAGGTAGACATGTTAGAGGGTTGTATGACAACCACAAGCCTTTCATTAATACAGTGGAGACATCTAGCGACAGGTTATGGTTTATTTAAAGGAATAACTTGAGCCACATGCCCTGTGCAGTGTAGGGATCAAACGAAAAAGCCACCATTCCACTATAGCCAGGCAGGTTTCCATTTTTTTGGCCTAAAACATATTGCTCTCTGATGTCATAAGTCCTCTCCAAAGTCATTGTTCAGCAGTTCTTTGCAGAGGTTCACCCAACCTATGAAAGGCATCTATATGGCTTGAAATGTTTACATAAAAACTACTCATAGAAAGAATTTGGAAAAAGGAAACAGGTGAATAAAAAAAAAATTTATAAATAACTCCTAGTGCTTTATTTCTTAAACAGGGAATCTGACATTCCTTGAAACATTCCCTGGTAAGATTCACTTACTGGAAGATTTGAACCAGGGGATGGTTGAGGTATTGTCTGATTCCCTGTTTTAGAAATAGAGCCCTTAATATTTGTTTGTTTTCTGCAGATGCTGATCAGACATGCATAGTGGTTAGGAGGCATTCCTGCATACAAAACCTTTTTAATTTATATTTTTTGTGTGATTTCATGGATATAGATATGGATATGTCATGGATTCTTGCATATGATAAAAGGGGGATCCTCAGTAATGTTTCCATCCTGTTTACATTAAATACAGTTTAAAATAAAGTCACATAAAAATATCATTTTAAAAGCAAGATGAGATGGTCAAGCAAATACAGAAAATTAGACTTTTATGCATATCATATGCAAAATTCATGCAAATTGAACTGGGTTGAAACTGAGCCAATCAAACTCAGAATAGCATGTGATGGGTTCCGTTTCAAGTGTAATTTGCATACACAACGCATAAAAGTAAACATTTTCCGAATCTCATTGTCAATCTTAAAAAAGCAAATAATTCTCTTTTTTTTGTGCAGTTCAGACCTACGCAGTGGTATTACAGTATGATATGTTTAAATTATGCATATAGTTTTCAATATGCAAACAAAACCTTTCATACATTGGCTCCTTAAAATTCCAGGTCAATAATCAGCAAATAGAAAGCCATGTCTTTGAAGAAAGTGTACAGCTAACCCTGATTATCACAATACGAGTAATATCTTGTACAATATGATATTTCTTTTTGGTAAATGTCCTACATATTTATGAACATTATCATGAGACCATATCTTACAAGACAATGACCTGTTGCTTTCCATTTCTTTAAAAAAGGATTGTGCAATGGCTCAATATAAAATACTACATTTGATATTTTGACATACATGCATAGTTTAGCATAAAAAGGAATTAAACACCCACACAAATGTATGGTTCCACAATAAACAGAAGCATACACATTCTCAATAGTAAATCACAGCGATGACAAGCAGAGGTCAGACAAAGTTAGTCCTGAAGTTAAAGTAGGAAAAGCAACGCAGTGTGAGGTAACCTCTCATAACCCAACAGTAAAGGAGAATTTTATGAGAAACAACTGAACATGTAAGATCCCAGTACATGTTATTACCACCACAACCATTTAGCCAATTTCACTATAGCACAGCATGACAAATAGAAAGAGACACTGGCAGATATACATTCAAAAAGGTAAATTTTTGTTTTTTTTATGTTTTAAAGTCTTTTATAGTTATATTTTATATAAATTTATGAATTTTATAAAATATATAGTATGTTGTATGTCAATCACAATCATGTTGAAAATAGTAAAAAAAGGATGTTATAACCTAACAGAAAAGAAAAAATATGTAAAATTATTACTAGGAAAAAAAATAATTTTGGTCTAAAATTAAAGGCTATCAATCTATCTTTTTTTTTTTCCAAAACAGAGCTGTATTGACATACCACAAAGAAAGTTACGGAAACTGCACAGATAATTAATTCCAAAAAACCAATAAACAGAACACGTTACTTCATACATAGTACACATGAAACAAAGACATGAGGCATAAAAGACGCATCTGTATACAGGATTCACAAGTTGATCTTGCAATAGTAAGCCATACATTTTACAAACCCTACATATTAATATTACACAGTATTTATATAGCGCCAATATATTAAGCATCGCTTTACAAAGTCTATTGTCAAATAAATAACTGTCCCTCAAGGGGGGTTCACAATCTAACCTTTTTAAGGGAAACTCATTGATCTATGTTTTTTGGGATGTGAAAGAGGACCCAGAGTCAACCAATGCAAATACGGTGAGAACAGACAAACTCCTTGCAGATGTGCCCTTGCTGAGATCCAAACCTGTGACCTAGGGGTGCAAAGACCAGAATGCTAACCATTGAGCCAACCATGCTGCCCATTGCAGGTTATACAGAAACCAAAGGTAAGAGGAAAAGTGGGGGGCAAAGCAAGGTACAGGGATCTGATAGAAAAAAGGGAGAGACAAAATAAAGGGATGGGACCAATCAACAAAACACAGCTCATAATATAATGAAATTCATCAGCGGTAGGCTCTCTATCCCAATTCAGCCATGGGGGTCCTATATTTCTGTGTTGTACAAAACTGCAACTAGCAAGCCGATGTGGATTGATGAAGTTGATTTTTTTATCACAAATTTAAAATAGAGAATAACTCAACAATAAAACAAAATACTTCTCTATACTGTACATAAAGTAGTGAACATCTATCTCAATACAAACAATCCTGATACTCCATAAAACGTGATACAACTTACACATGAATTCAGCCATGCCACAAGAGGGGCCTTTAATAAAAAGAAGATATTAGAAATACCCTTTCTGTGGGGCTGCCCCATCACATCAAAGGCTAAATGCTCATGTAACCAACAATGATCATGATAGTAATGAAATGTATGATGTTTACTTTTCAAAGGAATTGAATATTTGGTATATGTGAGCTCTTTACAACATTATGGCCCTCCCACTCGTCAAAAAACAGCAAAACTCACATAATGGAAAGAACCCTTTTTTTCTTTGTACATATTGCTGTGTGTGGAATAAAGCATATGGCTATTCTGCACAATAATACTGTCATAATTAGCAGGAGCAAACTTAAAACAGGATATCAACAAACGGTATGTACGCTTGCCAAAGCTCATTAATTTCAAATGCTAAAGCCAAACTCAAATTTAGCAAAAATGTAAATCGTTTTCCTTATCTACACTGAACCAGCCAGACACATTTATGATTAATTAATGTTTGCTGAAGCATGGGGTCACCTAAATTAACTAATTGAATGGACAAAAGAAAACACAAAATGCAGAATTAAAACTGTTTAAAACTTCTAAAAGATGCATAGATCATCGCTTTCAGTTTTTGTTGACCAGTAATATAAGTACTGGAAAAATGTTTTTTCTAGAAATTAAGGCTGCATATGTCAGGAGAGGTGGCTAGCTGGAGCCACCTGCCACAGCCACACCTCAGTGTAGTCATAGACAAAACCAAAGTAGGGACTGGGGGCTGGCAGAAGGCGTAATCACAAACGAATCACAAACACACGAACTGGGGTCACAACAAAGGACAAATGGTCAGGAACAAGAGTAAACACATGCTGAGGATCCAATATTTGAGGAAACCTAACTATACTTCCTAATCCTAAGTCCTGCCTATGCACACAGGCACACTCCTGCCTCGCGCATTCATGCACAAATGTGTGCCTGGCAGCCTGCATGCATAAATTTGTGTATTGAACCACCCTCGCATGCATCCATCCACAGAAATGTGAGCACAAGTTGTCATTTCAGTCAAGTGAGTGGGAGACACAGATTTGGATGCCATTGGGGTGCCTGAAGCATGGTAACAGTTTCTTGGTTTTCTGGCCCAGATAAGAAAGAAAGCAAAGATAAAAAAGAGATAGGAATCTATACAGGAACACAAGGATGAAGAAATTGTGTGACTTCAAGCTGCAAAAATTAATTCAATCTGTAAATAAAACAATCTGTATGTCATAGGTGCTCTGGATCTTTCAGTACCATAGAAACATTTTTTCAAATGTTGGAATGGGCAAAGCTGGAAATGTACCAAAATGTAGGCAACAAATCACAACCAGTAACAGGTCACTGAAAAAAGTGATCTACTCATGTAAAGTTGTAGTCATTGGGTCTTGCTCCCAAGATGCACAACTATAAAATGCTCATGTAAGTGAATGTAATGTCATTCAAGTTTTTGTGAAAAAAGTCACTTTTGTGCTTTGTTTGCCCTAACTCTTTAGCAATGTCATGCTAATAATTTACACAACTGTTTTATCAAATGTAAAAATGTAACACTGAAAGGGGAATAAAGGTTTTCTAAAAATACAACAAATACATTTACTTTATTCTTTACGATTCTGCTATGTTACACAAAATTTGCATAAATATAATGTTTTAATCAGCAGACTTTGTAGTGTACATTTTTGGGGTAAATACCGTATTTTTTGCCATATAAGACGCACTTTTTCTTCCCCAAAACTGGGGGGGAAAAGTTAGTGCGTCCTATACGACAAATGTGTTAAAAAAAATAATTAAAATATTATACTCACCCGATACCCGATCCTGCGTGTGTCTCTGGCTGCAGCGTGTCTCTCTTCTCTCCTCTGCCAGCATCGTGTTTTCTCCTGTCTGTAAAGCAAAGCGAAAGAAGCCGGCACAGCGCCACCTGCTGTTCCCTGTCCTAACTGCCGTACAATAGAAAAAAAGCACAGAGTGATCAGAAGGGGAGTTTGAATGACAGAGTGATCAGAAGGGGAGTTTGAATGACACAGAGTGATCAGAAAGGGAATTGGAAAGGTAGAGAGTGATCAGAAAGGGAATTTGAATGGCACATGAGTGATCAGAAGGGGAATAATCTTTCAGAATCTTTTTTTCTAGATTTTCCTCCTTTAAAATTGGGTGCGTCTTATATTCCGGAGCGTCTTATACGGCGAAAAATACGGTATATAGGAATGTATAAATATGTAAATGTTGCCGTGGGAAAAATTACTTCTTTTTAGTGATATTCTTTTTATTATTCATTCCAAATGTATGCAAAATTTCCAAATTAAGCCCTATCTTTTCTGAAAAATATTTATCAAAACAGAGAGTAAAGAATTTATTCTTCAGATTTGTTTATTAAAAACCAACACATTTTTATTTCCAATTTTTCTATTAGAAATGAGATGATGTCTTGATGGTTAAACCTTAAATATTCTCTACATATTCACAAAATTGGAAATAATGGTCATTTCTTTATGTAAGGCTACGTACACATGTGCAATAATTATCATTATGAACAATTAACTAACGATCAACGATTTTACATGCTGTAACGATACAATCGTTCAAATATAATCTATCAATGGTGTACACGAGCTAGATACGATCGTTTGAACGATGCAGGAAGTGATGTGTACCAGAGAAAGTGTATTGCAGAAACATTCACGATCACTGAACAACTGTACATACAATGGATAGCGAACGATCATAGCCCAATCAGATCCGCCAGTACAGTCGTTCTTTTCCAGCGACATTCCTCATTCTTCCTCGTTGTTGGCCATTCGTTGTGCACTTTTTCATTTCCAACAATATTTATTGCACATGTGTACGTAGCCTTAAACAATATATTGTGACTATCGTGTCATTCACGTATCACTAGACTGTACTTATCACAATAATAGGAATGTCACCTTCATTAGTCTGTGAATAGAAAGTACTGGTAAATAGAATTTGACCTCTACATTATAAAAACCTATTTTATTGATTACCGAATATTGCCTGTCTTTCATGCAAATTGAGGACCAGCCTGGTTGCAATTTTTATCTTTAAGGTTTAGTACTGCTTTAAGGGGACAAGGCTCCTCAGTCCTAACATAGCTCCCACTCCACAGTCCCAATATAGCTCCACAGTAGAGAGTAGTATCTGCATCACTATACTGGCTCCTAAAAAATATCCCAGTGTTTATTTCTCAAGTCCAATATTATGCGAATGGTACTTCCAAACTTAGCTGCCGGAATCCCCTGCTCCTCCCCAGCCATCCAATCCTGGACCATTTAATGCATAATTAGGTAGCCTGTTTCAAAAGTTCAGCATTGTTTCTACATTTGTTGCAACTGGACTAAACTGAATGACTGATGTTCAGGTAAATTTGTGATTGCCTGAAATTCAAACAGCAAAAGTAAGAACATTTACTCAGCCATGAAAATAGCCTAGGAACAAAAGGTGAATATAGAATTCCAAGAACATTGGACTTTAAGAGAAAACAGCAAAAGATCATACCGGTATGCTCAAATTTCTTAATACATTTGCAGAATAGTCATCATCAAGCAGTGAAGTTTACCAGCACTGCAGGATGAAATTCAATGCGTATCCCCAACTGAGATGCTCTCCCATATGTTTTGGGACTTTTTGGTTAAGGGAGTTTTTAAATTTAAAGTCCAAGGAATTGTATTGCAACAATCAGATCCTTTGGCTTTTCTCTTTCACCTGACCCCCTATATATAAAAACTCACTTTTTCACTTAATCAGTGCAGCATGGGTCAGTATTATATTAATTGGAAACAGATATCATTTCCTCTTGTAAGTCTCTGGTGTACCAATGTTATGCTCAATGCAAGATATCACTCCTCTCTTGAAACATATGCAAGATAACAGGATATCTGCTCTGCATTGCAGATAAAGTAAACTATGTATACAGCAGATATATAGTGATCTGTCACAGCAGATTGCTAAACAATGAGGGCCACCTCATTCAGCCTAAGGAGCAACATTGAAAATACATAACTGGGATTTCCTGACCCTTTTCCAGGTATCCACAAAACTTCATCATTGACAGATTTAGCTTCCATGGAAGTAGCATACACTGTGCTAATAGTGGGCAGCGCTGGAGATTTGTTATTTAGATGTGAGAACATCAGCTTTCAGAGCCTACATTCCTAATGGTTAAAAATTGAACTTCACAAAAAATATATCAACATGTAATTTTTTTTTTTGCAAAGTTCTGGGTGAAGATGTTGATGCTTGTAAGGAAACCTATATATAACATAGTGCTGAAAGCAAGGTGACTATAACTTGGTTTTTCTATTAAATTTCCTAAATCCTTTAAATGCTACAGGAAAAGATCAACTCATCACAGTTTTCAGTTGTGTTCCTGTAAAGTGTGTCATGTCAAAGTGTTGCAAAAGTGAATTCCACTGTTCTGATTTTATTCCCCAAAATTTCACATATATGTGAAATCCAAAATTAAAAATAAAATCATGTTATAACTACAATGTCAGATATGTGCAAAAAGGCAGTATAATGCAAAATACAGTAAGGTTGCTAATGCAGCACCAATACCATTTGGTGTAGTGTATCTATCTGCAGTATCTACAGAACTAACCATGAGCTGTGCATGGACTGCTCAAATGTAAAATCTCAATTTTTGCTCATACATTGCCATCTAGTGGTACAACTAAATACTATTTTTATTCTTCAATTTATTTCAAAGGAATTAATTGCTCATTTATTAACTGCAAAATATTTACCAAAAAATACTGTATATTGCAATGCAAACATCAATACTTGCAGTGTTGCAGTTATGGCTGACCCATACCACTAAATAATGCCATCACTACTGTTAGGAATGCTTATCTGGCTGCCAATCCTGTGTTGTGCTTCACCATAGTATTACACCTTGTTGACCAGCAGTGTAACTTGCAGCAGTAAGTAGAACAAGGAAATAGAAGCATCTCTTGCTTCCCTTTAGCCGTGCAGCATACAGTCTGAGGCTGTGCACAGATGAAGGGGATTTTAGGAGCAGATTAGTTCCTGGGTCCATTCTACCCTGCCTTTGGCTGATAGGACTTTATAACCTTTCTGCTCACAATCACCTTTGCCTGTCGCTGGCCTGACCTGCTCAGGAGATTCACTGTTGCTGACCCTGCCTATACCGGTCCTTGTGGCTGTATGGGGCCTGGACTGACCTCTTGCCTGTGACCCCTCGTCTGGTGGGCAGATTACCCATGTATGACCTCCGGCTCAGTATTTTGGTATTGCCTCTGCTATAATCATGGTGCTGCATTATCTGTGGGCTTCTGGTCCTCTGTCAGTCTTTCGTCAGACACCATCTTTTGTGCACAGAAGTCCTGGGGGTACCCATGTGCTGGGATGGTGCAACCAGTCTCCCGAGGCTGAGCAGGGCTTGTTAATGGTGAAGAATCAGTTGTTAAATTGGGGGACTGGTGTCTGGCAAGCACTGGTGCTGAACCAGGGTCTTAACAACCCAATAGGATTATGCCGGCTAGCCCATAATACAGAAGCACTAGGTGTTTGACATAAAATTTTAGGCTTTTTTTCCAGTGTTTTTGAGCAAGCGTCAGACTGCATAGCGAGGGAAATGCAACATGCTTGAACTTTGCATTGATTGAAAAAATACCTAGGGAAACACAGCTTAGACGTAATCTTACTGCTTCATTTTTAAGCATCTGAAATGCACCGCCAACATTTTAAATAAGAAACAACTGGTAGTTGTGATGGCTGTTATAACTTCAACGCAACATGTGGCTTTTCCCTGTGTTATCCTTTAGAATGTGAAGCAAAAAAGCTTCAAAGGATGATACCTTTTCTGCACAAATTTAGAATTAAGTTTGCTCAAAGCAAAGAAAAACTAGCTGTAACAGAATTTAATTCCCAAAATTAGTTGATTAAGAATAAAAAATAAGCAAGGGAGATATGGAGGGCAGTAGCTCAAATCTTTGCCCTCTTTAGGGAGGTCATTTAACTATTTATGTCCAACATTAGCAGGTGTGTAGGATAGTATACTCTCTGCTAGAAGCTGCAATTCCCTGCTTCAATCCCCTTACTATTACAGTTCTGTAGCAACTCAATGAGGGGAACCACAGCACCTGAGTTCTTTAAATGGATATAAGCCTAAGTGATATCTTCTATCAAGTTTTTTTTTAATCTTTTGATGCAACAGTCAAAAAAATCATGGGCACAAGAATGCATGGTTCCCTTCCCTTGGGAACAGCATTCATTTACAGGGCTTTATAATCCTTAAACATACATAATGCAAAAAACATATATTTAAAATAAAATACAACACATTAAATTAAACATATACATACATTTTTTTTTTTTTTCAGTTTTTTAAATAATTCAGAAGACCCCAGAGCACAAGTTAACACTTTTAGTTCTGGGATCAAAAACAAAACTGAATGTTAAACTGTTAGGAGCTTCTTTTCCCCTTGATGGGAGGAGAAAGATGTAAAGTAGGAAGTGTTGCTGGCCAGCAAAACAAAAGGAAGAAAATGCAAAAATAAAAAGGAAAGTCTACATAGCTGACCAAATGTGACCCTTGTTACATTAACACACTAAATATTGGGTGAAAGCAGTGGCTAAAAGAGGGAAAGAGCTTATTCACCCTTATATTATTTTAGGGGAAAGCGCTTACCCACGCCTATGTTATACAAGGGAAAGAGCTGACCCACCCTATTTTATCCTAGGGAAAAGCACTTACCCTTCTTATATTATCCTAGAGGAAAAGCTTACCCACCCGTATTGCAACTGAAAATAAATTTAGGCTTAGTACAATATTTTAACTTTTACAGGGTTACTTATAGATCACTGTTACTAGGACACTGCAAATGTATTTTATTATTATTTCTCACTTAGTCTATGCTATTACTTTTTTTGTATTTATTAATATTTTATTGCAATTGTTTGTAATTTTAGCGTATGTCATTTGCAATTTTGGTGTTTTCTTTTTTCATGTAGTTTGAATAAATATCCATCTGTGTGGTTTTCTTTCTGGACTTTATTTGTCTAATTTAAATCTGCATTCCCATAATTTCTTTGAAGTGTTTTTTCAATGGAAAAATATTGCATAATGTAGGAACTTAAAAGATTAAAGTTATTTTGGTGACTCAGTTTACTGTTTGTTTAATTAGACCCTTCTAAAATATTTTGCAGACAATCCATCTCTCAAACAAGTGCATGTAAAGCACACAAACATCAAATACATACAATCCTTCATTTAAAAAAAAAAAAAAACAGTATTTTCTTTACTTGTAGATTGCTTCTGAACATGCCCTCTCTAATAACTGTCTGTGCTACCCTAGCTCCCTCCTCTCACCTACCTACAAAACCTTTTATGACACTTCACTAGACACCCCATGTCAGGAAACAATGACTACTAAAGCTCAGATTATTATGATTTCTTTAGGCTAATGTATATCAAATATTCTCTTTTATTTTCTATGGGGTTGGTCAATCCCCATGGGACTTTAAAGGCATTTTGTATACCAAACTATAGCTATCCCATTGGATGTGGGAGGAACTCCAGGCCGCCACGAGGAACGCCGATGGAAGTAATGATAAATAGACGTAGAAGAAAAAATACAGACCACTTTGCAGTATGCAGTAATCCTTACTAAATGGCTAGGTGATGAGAAGAAATAGCGTGCCTACAAATAAAAATGATGGAAAACTAAGTGTTATATTGACTCTTTCCTAAAGTCTTTCATTCTAGTTTTGTAAGCTGGTACTGCATTGTATAACAACTGGGAAAAGAAGGTGTTGGCTGCCTTTGGTCTTTGAGCTATTGCAAGGAGAAAAATGTGAAGATAAAAACTTAGTTTGTTCCTGAAAAAGCGGACCCAGGTCTGAAAAACGCGTCAAACCTATAAGCCTATCTTGAAAATAACAGACCAACTTCTTTGAATACCTACTTGGTTTTTTGGAATTTAACTTTTATAATTGTATTTTTTGTTGAATAAATTATTGAACTTTTATTAATGTTGAGTTAGGTATACAAAATGCCTTTAAAGTCCCGCAGGGATTGACCAACCCCATAGAACATAAAAGAGAATATTTGATATGTATCTATTAGGGATGTGGCATATGTTAAATTATGTTATCTATTAAAAGGAAGAGTCCATAGAAGGATTTGAAGTTTAGGCTAATGTACTTAACAAAATTGCCTTTACCTTTATCTTGTTGCTGTTTGTTAACTCTTTCAAAGGATCCTGTCAATCTTTGGGTAAAACGCACTCTTGCATTACATAATGTAATACTATGGTGAATAGCTAAAAATCTGTTCTTTTTTCTTTTTATTCAGTCAATTGTTTCGCCAAGGTATAGATAGATCATATCACTATGTATGATGTATGAATATTGTACATGTGTGGGTTTTTATGTCTTTATTTTTTTTCAGTCTTGACATGATATACTTCAATGCTCGCAACGATTGGCCTAAATTCCCTCAAAAAATAGGAGAGTATCAGTTAACACTTACAAACTGTATATAAAAAAAAACAGTTGCCGCAACTTCTCTAGCTGAAGCAAGATCTATGAAGCCTACAAGAACTGTCCACATCAATGGACTTCTGTGCCACATGTGAGTCCTTACTTTTTTAAACCATGGCATCACACGGGGAGCCGTGTGTCACTTAAAGGGGAAGAAACTTCCTCCAGAGAGACGTCATGATGCCAGGTGCCACCCACTTTCCCATCGCTGGTCTAAGCCACCGCCCTGAGCCTACAATCCATACGGGAGACATGGTCCATGGCTCTGGCCAGTGCAACTCTCCAGCGGAGTCCTTGACCACCCTGGGGGGGGGGGGATTGCGCAGTGGCCAAAGCTGCGGACCACTAAAATGTAACCTCCGGTTGGCGACTGCTACTCTAAAGTATGAAAAGTCCTTTTGGGGCTCTGTGCACAATGTAAGTGTTCTCAGGTGAAAGGAAAAGCAAGTCTTCCAATACAGCCATCAGGAAGAAGTTAAACATACTGTACAAATATATTTTTTACAATATATTTGTACAGTACAGTACAATACAATGCCCCTTTTTTGACTTTCCTCAATAAAATATTGAACCTTCATGTTATTTTTATTATACCAAATTAGGAATAAACTAAAATTCATTATTTTTGTATTCTTATAACATTAAATGATCTATTTACTATGTTTTCGAGATAGCAACAGTTTGTAGCCTTCTGCTGCTTCCCTTCTGTAGTGAATTCCATCCACTATTTATCATCAAGCAATGTTTTGTGAATAGTGCTGATCATGAACACTCATCTGCAAACATCCTGCCACAGCAAAATGTCAGGATTTGCTTTGAACTCTAAACCATGCAGACTCATGTCCAGCCTAATAAAAGTAAAACTATCTCTGTGATGTGGTATTTGGTAAATTATCCCTGTTATTGAGAACACAAATGGGCAGTAAACAAGCATGTTTTGTAATATGTTATTTGAATACAGCTACTCAGGACACTATGTCCCTTTTTGGCACTTTTTGAGAGTGATAATAAATTATTAGTGTTGTAGACTAAGGGACTCAGGACGGCTCTGGAGATCATAAAATCCATCCACCAAACATGTGGAGCTTTTCTCTTTGCTTTCTATTATATGACAAAAGTTTCTGCAATGTATTCCAAACCACAAAAAAGAAAGCAGCAGTGCACCTGATTTGGCAATCACACAATTTAGGATAACGTCCTTGAATATCTTGCTGCATTAGTCCTGCATATATATTTGGACATGTCTTCTAAGTGGGTTTTATGTTTAATTCAATTTGTTAAACAACACACTGAGCATACAAGATAGAAAAAATTAGGAAAGCTCGACTAATAGGTATGTTTTAACTAGGCTGGAAAAGAAAAAAAAATAATAATGTTTTAAATATTTAATAATCTCTAGGTACAGTATGTAAAACAATTACATTTAATGAATTTCCTAACAAATGGGAGCCAAGCTGCAATGGAATTTCTGGTCCAAAACAGAATTATGTTTGTGAAAGCCATGCCTTGTAAATAATTTACAGATCATAAATCTTTTAAAATATTTTAAACCACGATGCATGGCGTGAGTAGATGTTGAGTAATTATTTCTGACAAGACGTATGCCTGAATGTGCAATATACTCTACGAGAAAAATAAAAAGCAAACTGAACAAGAGAGCTCCCTGCATGCCGTCACTTTTACATGAGGATAATTTCCAAGTTAAATCACTTCAGATTACATATTTTCTAAAGAAATGCCATCAAATATCCTAACACATTGGGCACATGTCACACTGCTCCCAGGATCCAACACTCACGAGACTTCTCAACATTCGGGCAATGTGTAGCTGTGCTAGAGCTGAGCTTCCTTCTGTGCACTTTTCCTGGTGACTGTCTGTGCTCAAGTAACCCTTTGTGCTTCAGTGACCATTTGTGGTCCAGTGGCCCCTTCTCCTGTGTCCCAGCATTCCTGCTTCTCTGTCTCTCAGATACTACTCTGCCTCTCCTGACCTTCATCCTTTGTTCTGTTAATACCTTGTACATCCTTCATTAAAGTTATTAATTCCATGCTGATTGCTGTGGTGAGGTTCTAGTGGTGCGCATAGTCACCTTATCTTTGTTTAGGGCTTGCACTGCATACTAGAGAACTGAAGATCTGCTACAAATCTATTAGATTTGGATCCCTGTGACAACACCAAACATTTATGAATGTAACTCAGTTGCCTGTATCACAAACTGACAAAGCACTAGATTAAGAAGGTGGTTTGTTGTATATAATCGAATATTAACCTATTTGTAAACTATTTTATCTCAAAATATATTACGTTTATATTACATTACCTTATGCCTCCCATCCACAGCATTTCTTGCAGCACTTTTCACATAAGCTTACCAGTATGCACAGCAAAATCAAAGTCACAGCTGCTGTGTGCTCCCCTTCAACTTTATCGTTATAGTTGTAGAGAAAGAGGAAGGCCAACCTAACACCAATTGGGTTCACCTCTGTAGTTCTAGGTGTCTGCTTTGTCAGTTATCCAATTGACTTGAGTACTTGGTCACCAGCAACTCCCAGCTACTTAACCTTAGCTACCACCAGAACAGCTCCTTCTTTGTGAATAATGCCAGCTCCCCTGTTACCCTCTTTGGCTGTGATGTGTAACTGCAACTGTTCCAATATGTGACGAGATTAGTTTTTGATAATAGGCATTTTCCTATAAAAAAAATCTTGTTTTATTACTCAAGTATATATAAAAACACACTTACTATTCCACATGGTCCAGAGGTACTGTATATTGGACTGCTAAAGGTTTTATACTTTAACTCTACTTTGCCATCATTCCATGTCCATGACTCTTTTTCGGTTTCACTTGCAATGTATCATGTCCAGCTGGTCTCCAACAAACCTGAACTAAAGTCAAACCACAATCAAACCCAAAGGTGATTTCTACATTCAGAATAAAGTACATATTTGTATTGGATAACTAACTAAAGAACTCCTGCTTTTCTCTTAAAGTCCAAGTCTTGGGCAAAAAAGGTAAAGTGCAATTCTCTTTATCATTCATGACCCATGCATCATGGGATAAAGAAGCAGGGGGTGAAGACGACCTGTGATGTAAAGCAACAAGACCAAAAACTCTGTATACAAGGTACAGATTGATTTGGGAAGGGAACATGAGTCTGGAGTTGGGATTTAATCAAATAAGCACAAAAACCGCAAACATGGGTATAGTAAACATACCATGTCTATGAAAAAGTATAATTCAATAGTACTTGTCTTCAGATAACTTTTTTTTTTATCTTTTATGGGATAAAGCTTTTCTGAAATCCCATAATACAAAAAGTCATACATTGCAGTTTACCAGTCCTTAGATGAGATCCTTAACCACTCGCAGGTGCCCATTTTTTAAATGATAGGCATCTGAGAGCTTTCAACATAACAGGTTGGAGGTCTATGAAAGCAGTTGAGAGCACGGAGACCAGCGGTATTCTGCGGCTTTGGCCAGTACACCCCCAGCGGGTTTAGGAGAAGAACCCTGCTTGGGGATTGCACCGGTAGGAGCCTCAGACCATGTCTCCATCGCAGGCTCAGACCTGCGATGGGAGAAAGGATGGGTTCTGGCATCATGACATCACACTGAGGGAAGTTTCCTCCCCTTTGAGTGACACACAGCTACCCACACATAAGCGTTCTGGAGTCCGTAGATTTAGTGCTCCATGAGCTCCAAAAGGTTGGAGACCACTGACTTAAAGAACCTGTTTCCCCTGGCTGCAATTATACCCTTTGCCTCATTTCTGCTATGACCTGTGCCCTAATTGACCCCTGATTGGCTGTCAGGATATATAAACTAAGGCTAACCCATTGTCCATGATAATGTTCAGTTTTGTAGACTGCCAAATGTTTTCCGATAGTTTTCTTTTGTTGACCACTTTCTGTCTGCCCCTTCTAGTTCGCTGTAAACCCTGGTCTTTGCGTGAACTTGACCACCCTCTCATCTCTGGCACATCAGATACTGCATTTGGTTAGTTATTATATGTGTATGACCCTGTCACTACACTTTCACCTCTGGCCTCTTCAATTCCAAGTCTAGCTGAATGAAACATGCGTATGACCCTGGATCCAGCTCCTGAACACTACCTTGTGCTCGACCTCTTGCTGATCTTTGACCTGCTACTAATTGCATGCTCTCTGTTCTCCATAGCCTAGCCCATAGTTCTGTTCTTACTCCTGGACCTCTGTCGGTCCCTACTTACACTTTATGTCCTGAGGGCAATCATGTTTTGGTACAGTGCTACCATTCTCCCAAGGCTGAGATGGTGCTCCCGGTGAACGGGGAGGAAGAGATTGGGGGATTGGCACCTGAGAGCAAACTAAAGTTTAAGAGTCATTGTGGATCGCAAAATGCATGCATTTAAAACTCCACACCAAAACACATAGTGAGAAAAAGCTCTAAAACCTAATTACCAAAGCTTTTACACAAGAATAAAGACCTTTATTTCAGCCATGTGACTGTAATTTTCAAATCTCATTGAACTTTGTTAAATGAGGATTTTTGTCTTGGTATGTTTGCTTAATGAATAAGCCTATAGTCTCTTATGTCTTTAAATACTGGAAAGAAATATGGGAAGATTTTAAATGCTAGTACAGAAAATAACTTTAAACAAGCAGCCATATCTGTTCTGTTTCTCAAGTTACAGAAACATGTTTCAGAATTTTAATTAGTCTGCTTTTCTAAGCAGATGTTATAATGCATTATTTAAGCATACAATGTTAAAGAAAATAGTTACATGGTTAGTAGCTCTTCAGCACAATTAACCCTCTGGGTACTCTTGCGTGGTTCCAGTATCTGAACAAAAACTGGCACCCCATCTGGCCTTGTCATAGCACTTCTGAGCACAACCAAGCACTAAGCAAACACAGAAGTCTGGAGGCATGCTGGGACAATTTGCTTTAATGTAGTGCCCAAAATGAATTATGTTGAATTATGCAAAAGAATGGCATTAAACATAAACAGTCACCTAATAAATGCTATATAGATGGTCCTATCAAGCAATGGCTGCCTGGAAGCAAAGACAAATGTTTTTTGTTCACAGTATGCATGTACTGTATTACGCCTTTATTTTAAATAATGTGGCTTGAATTCGAAAATCAACAGTACAAAAATAAAGCATGTATAATTTTTTGTAATTGGTATTAGTTTTCCTAATTGCATGGCTCACCTAAAGCTAACCTATCATCACATTTTTTACATTATATAAAAGGCTGGGTAACACTTTTATATAATGAAAAAAATTGCTGTATTTGTTTTTATACTTTTTTAATTAAAAAGACAGAACCCCTTAAAGTGGCAGTGAAGACTGCCTCCTGGGGGAAATATGTCACGTATCCCAGGAGGTTGTTCCAAAAAAAGTGCCGATCATACTGCGCATTCAAAGGAAGGCACATCAGCCGATCTCATGCCTGCCTGCCATGCATTTCAAATTTCCTGCCAAGCCAAAATCCTGCCATGCATGTCAAATTTTTTTACTGACAGATCCTCGTTAAATTGGAACTAAAGTTGAAAAACAAAAAACTGAGCAGGCACATTTTATATTTCTATTTTATATTTCTTCTGCAATAAAATAAACTTTGCCTGTCTGCTCATAATATTATGCAACTCAGTGTACAACTCCAGTAAACCCATGTGCTGGAAATAAATGAACTGTGCCCATCACAGAGATATGTGATTCCAGTCTGGCCAATCAAGATGGCCCAAGACCCAAACCCAGAAGTGACATCAATGAAGATGTCAGTGCAAGCAAAGGAACAAGAAGTTGTAAGTATAATTCTGTTTTAAAAGATCATGATAGCATACACAAGTGGGGTTGTTTGCATTTGCAGTAAGGAGAATGGCTGCCATCTTGTCAATCTCATCACCAATTTGAAAGCAGGGATATCATATTATCAATTTTCAATGAATGTGAACAAAGTGACTTGGGTGCAGCAGTGCATTGGAACATAGTGATCAGTGGCTATTCATAATTATAGTAATTGTGAATGGAGAGAAACTGAATAGAAAGTGCTAAGTCATGAGTGCTTCTGAGCTCAATGTTGGGTACCAGGAAAAAAAGAGGCTAAGGATTCTGTGTCCTCAATTTCATTCCACAGCACAAACGGGAGATGGCAGGGGTTTGTTTTATAAAGCGTATCTTTCTGACCTTTTTTGTCCACTTTTCCTTGTTCCAGAAAACATCAGCACGGAGAGGGGTACCATAATTACTGAAAAATAAGTAATGATGGGCAATAATAAAGGAGCGACAGGATTCTAAAACACTTAATGAATACAGAAAAAAGAGGAGATAGAAAGAAAGGGAGAGGCCATTTGTAGGGGGACCATTTGTAAGCATGCTATTGCCAAACACAAGTCATAGAAAACCAGGCCCTTCCATGGTTTTCTATGTTTCAACTGGAAAACTAATATTAATTTAAAAAAAAAACAATATCTATTCCTACAGGGAAGTGTAAGCTCACCCTAATTGCACACATTGCAATTGCAATATGGCTGCTATGGGCCCACGATTTTAGGAAAAGCAGGCTAGGTTAGTCACTCCTTTAAGTTACTGGTTCTTGTGACCTAGCTAACTGTGGCAAAATCTATGCACTGCATAATAGTTTATCCCTTGTGTCCGATACTGAGCCTATGATGTTTTTGGTTCAAGATTCCCTTGTGAATTTATGGCAGCAGTAAATCCAAACTTCACCTCTAACATCCACTAGCACGGGTATAAATACATCACACATCCCAGGAGGCTCCTGGTTGCATCTTCTGCGCATTCCTGGTATGGGGTGTGAGATTGGCACTCTTTTTATCCCTTTTAACCCCAAGTGTGGCTCAGGGTAAAAAAAACAGATGATAGCGGTAACCCCAAGCCATACTCAGGGTAGCTAAAAAAAAAAAAAATAAAGACTTACCTGGTCCTGCCCGTGTCCTCCAATGTCTTGCCCATCTGATCCCATCCTCTGGTCGCATCCCATTGCTCCGATCTGTTCCCCAGTGATTGCGCTGACGTTACCCGGTAGTTCCTGGTGAAGTCAGTACGTGTGTATGTTGCTGCTTGTGAGCGGTCGTGACAAAAATGTCAAATTATTTTGTATTGGATTCAATACAAAACACCCGTATTGAATCCAATATAAAGTAATCATTATATTATATACGCTACTGTACAGTTATATTACAGGTTTCGGTATTATTGATTTATTTATGCACCCTTGTTTTAACAGATTTTTGTGTTTTTTATTTAAAGTGTATCATTAAAATTTATTTGAACATTTTGACATGATTTTGTGTTTCCAACTTTATTATACTCAGACCCTTGTTTGGACATATTTTGATGAGTTATTCCTAAGAATTACAGGCCTACAACGTAAAATAAATTTTCATGAAAGACAGTGTACTGCTTTTAGACATATAAATCCAGACAGAAATGAAGCGCTCATTTTCACATCAGGTGACATACCTAGAAGAAAAATGGCGACGCCTGGCGCTTTATCCGCGCCGGGACGAAGAATTCCAGGGACTCAATTGAGGAAAGCTCCAGCGCAATCGAGGTGTTATTTTTTTTATTTTTTAGCCCGCTTTAAGTGTGGATAACGTCAGGCATGTGAGCTGAGCAGAATAAGTTTTGCTTTAAGTCACAACTCTTTCTTTATATTATAAATACAGCCTATGTCACAGACACAAGGACCCCCTTTTTAAGTGTCCCTTTGATAGGATAAGGATAAGGGGCCCCCAAACGTCAGCTGTAGCAATCACATCAACAGAAAGATAGCAGCAGTAAGAAGTCACAGAGCCATAGTCCCCAGACGTAAATACACCGCACGTGCTATCAAATACATGCGGCAATTCATCCAGCTCCTCTCTAATTGGCTGCCGGAACCACGACGTCTGTACGTCAATGACGTCTGTCGCCGCCCTCCCGTGTTGCTAAGGACGCAGTAAACTTGGATACGGAGCAATGGAGGAAGAAGACAGTGGCGCAGCTATGGACGGGATCATCACTCAGTTTAATACTTATGAGGACTTTCTAGATTCGCAGATCACATCATTGGATCTCTTCTACCTGGAGGTAACATCAGTGTACATTGCAGGACAATACGAGGGATAGCATTAGTAGGGCTGTCTTGGTGTCATCACAGGCCACTCAGCTGTCAGTTCTGTGTCATCTAAATAAAGAGAACCAGTCAACAAAAACATTATGCTGCATGAAAATAATTTATATACAACTCAATAATGACAAATATACTGCAGTGTCTTGGGGAAAAGATTAGCTTGCTGCAAGGAGAGCTCTGTAATGAAGGTGAATACAGCAGCCTGAGATTCATTTTATTAATAAACCCTCCAAGCCTTTAGTCCTGCCTGTCCTGCTTCCTCCCAATACCAGGAGACCACACAAATGTGATGACAGGTTGGTGGGAGAATCACAGCAATCAGTGACTGGAGCATAGATTTCACACATCACTCAGTACAAACCTATTGTTCAGCATGATTCCTAGCAAAGTTATTATTATTATTCATAAACAGGATTTATATAGCGCCAATGTATTACGCAGCGCTGTACATTAAATAAGGGTTGCAAATGACAGACAGGGACAGTGACACAGGAGGAGGAGAGGACCCTGACCAGAAGAGCTTACAATCTAGCATGGTGTCCTCTGCTCCGGATTTTCTGCCACATTCAGCCTTTTACAAACTGGTGATCACACCTAAAATAACAAAAATGAGCAGTGTACATCTTTTTCAAAGCAATGGAGTTTCTGATTGCCACTTTATGGTCATTACAGTATGGAGATCAGAGCACAGATCGCTACTATTCAGAATCATAGCAATGTAGCAATAAAAGTGCTGATCAGTTGTCTGACGTCCTTTATAAATAAGTCCCTTGGATGGACATGTCCTGAGATGAATACCAATTAACATTCCTCTATAAATGTATCTCTTATGTCAGAGTTTCTCAACTTTTAAACAATTAAAATAAAATTAAAATAACTTTCAGTTCTTCAGGACCCCCTGCTATAATTACTATATCCAAAGCTCACAGTAGTGTGGTGCTCAGTGGGAAGAATGTCACCCGTACAGATAAAATGATCACTGACCTGAGAGGCACAGATCACTAATTGCTCAAAGAATCCCTAGAAACCTCTGGTTTAAAAATAGGCAGCAGCATGAGAGTCTGTGCTGCTGTCATTACCCCCAATGTATAACCCCTCATATCTCCCACACTGATTGTTGTACAAGCGTAAACATTTTTAGGGTACACTGGACTCTGAGAGCTGATATTAAACCCAATTTCAGCCCCCTGATCATAACAAGTTGCCGGATACAGAGTCTTAAACATAAAATCCTAATGGGAATGAGGGATCTTTTCTCATTAAAGTGGACCTAAAGTAAAAATAAAAAATGACACCTTCATTTGCACAGATCTGTGACGTATGTCGATGTATTTGTGCGTATAGGGGGGATTGCCATCACTCTTTTTTCATGTCCCTCCTGCACATGCCTGTTCTGGGAGCCGAAGCCTCCTGGAATTTGTGACGTGCTCTGCGTTCCCATCCAGTCTTTACCGTCATGGCAGTACATGTGCATGACAGTGCATGACAGAATGGGAGGACCCTTGTCTTTTTTTTTTTTTTTTTTTTAAAGGCATTCAATTAAAAAACAAAAACAAAAAAAGAAAGGGGTTTCTACCCTTCTATAAAAAAAAAAATTGTGATTGGTTATTTCAAGACCAGGGTCCCCAAATTGAGTTTGCATGTTAGAGACCTCCGGGGGCCATTTCCATGGTACTGCTAATTGTCTGTGCGCTGTAGTGCCTCAAATATTTATTTGCCCGCTCCCCAAACTATAAGGTTGTGTTCAGACTGGCGGTGAGGTGGCATGCCATGGAACCCTGCTTAGGGAGAGATGCTCAGTACCGCTCACTGCAGCCTGGAGTCAAATCTGCAGATTCGGAATCTCTGCTATATACTATACTGACCTTTCCAATGACCCATGTGTATTTAGCACTTGATGATGTATAAATCTCCACCATATGTTGTGGTTCTTCATGCTGGTTTATACCTCAGTACAAATGTAAAGGCTGGCAGAAAGAAACATAGCGTACTGCAGGAGGAATAGGTATTTGACTCCCCCAAGATATGGAATTCTTATGTGGGGCAAGCATTACCAACATCACATGGGCCACAGGAAAAATACGTTTATAACATCCTAGTTACAGACTGGTAATTATTCTATATTGCAGTGGTCCCCAACCTTTTGCAGGTCGCAGACCACTAAATGCACGGACTCCGGACCGCACATGCACGGGGAGCCGTGTGTCACTCAAAGGGTAAGAAACTTCCTCCAGAGTGACGTCATAAGGGCAGAACCCACCCACTCTCACATCGCAGCCCTGAGCCTTTGTCCAGAGACACAAGCCGCTCACCACCCCGAGCCCGTGATGTCCCTGGGAGACCTAGTCCATGGCTCTGGCCGGTGCACCCCCCCGAGCTAGGTCTTTCTCCTGACCCCGCTGGTGGGTGCACTCGTCAGAGCAGCGGCCCACCTGTCAGACGGAGGTTGGGGACCTCTGCTATATTGGATTCATTAGTTATTTTAGGAGGTATAAATTTAAAAAATGAGTTCACATAATGATTTGTTCAATGGAAGTGCTTGTGTTATCATTCTGTGTGAATTGAGGGGAGTGAATGTACTTCAATATATATATGCTGTATACCAGAAATAGGGGAATGTACTTCAATATATTTATATTAAGTAGACATGGGCGAACGTATGGAGAATTGCCCTACAAATGTTTAGCTTTCGGTGCCTGTCAATCTTAATTTACCCACAAGGTGGTGCTGTGTATTTGTATTTATTTCCAGTGTACAATATTTGTCAATCTCATTAGGACATTGTGAACATTGTAACACTCGAGTAAAATGTGTATCACTATCTGCCATTGTTTATTTGCAAATGTAATGAAGTCCTCAAGCTTAGTCATTACTAGAGCTCATGCTTTCTGCTAGCTCATTTTGTTAAGATGCTTCAGACCAATTACACTGATCAGCACAGATGTAAAACTGTACTAAAACATGCCAGACTTTGGACTGAAATCACAGTACCCTTAAGCAGATCAATGTTGTGCTCATAAGTCCTAAACCCTGCACACAGTATGATATTCTGTCCCTCCGGTGATTTTTCATGGAGCAAAAGCAATTCAGAATACTGATTGAATTCCAATCAGATGTATTTGATTGTACATACAATCTGTTGGCTGCTTTATTCCCTTTAGATTCAATTCATATCCAATTGGGGGGTTCTTGGAGTCTCACACAACAAACTGAAAGAGCCTTGGTTCAGAAAGGCGGCTAGATGGTAAAGCTGTCATATGGATTTGCATTGTCTGTTCACCTTCTCTGATGAGCACATTTGGTTCTGCCATCAGGATGTGTAGTGGGGCTGTAGCCATGTATTTTTCAGCTGTATCACGTCTCAGGCTTCCGTACAATTGTTGTCTATGACCCAAACCAATATTTTTAGACACTGACTTGCCACAGTGTACACCACAATCTAGTCAGAAATCAGAGGTCACTGATTCCTTGGTAGTAGACCACTTCAAGTGACATGATGGAGATTATCATAGCAAGAGATGACGTGTAGAGAAATTGTTCTTCTGTACTTGACCATGGTGGGCCCTTAGATGGCACTTCTGATTCTTTTAGGGTTTTATTAACCCTTAACTATTTCTGTCCTCAATAGGGCCACACAGCTAACTCCCTAATTCTAGCTCTAATCCTTAAAGACATGAAGCTTTAGTAATTCACACATAAGCGTAATCTTATCCCTGGAAATATGATATTACATGGAATTTAACTTTAACTGTAAGCTTCTGTTATCTTACATCTTGTATTTCTGTGTACCACACTATTTTCTGTATGATAATTTTCTTTCCTGTTTAACACTACCGAGTTTGTAAAAGATATATATGATATATATATATATATATATATATATATATATATATTTAGCAGCACCATATAAATACATAATAATAATTTTAAAGTGAGTTACACATAATTACCAACACATGTAACATTTCAGGACATAACTACATGAAAGCACTAGATGGCAATATCTATTCATATTAAGCTTCTTTACTCAGCTCATGCTATTTCTGTCTCATAGTAGTCAGGTTTTTCTAGTTCTTACTCCATGTGGTCTATTTATAAAGTAGTGAATCTGATATTCACTGAAACCTTCCTTAATGGGGAATGGAACAGTTCTATTTGTTTCAATGGCAATAATTGTTTCTCTACCAGGGAATGTTTCGGTAAATGCCTTATTTAATGCCTAATAAAAAAAGACCCCTAGGTCTGATTGTATTCTATCAGTACACACTGCTTCCATTATTATTATTATTATTACACAGTTTTTATATAGCACCATCATTGTATGCAGTGCTGTACAAAGTCCACAGTCCTGTCGTGCAGAAAATATTGTATCTAACCATTTTAAAGAATGCAAACATTTTGGGGCCCATTTACAGTCCTATGGGCATGACCTAATAGCTTCCTATTTTTAACAGAAAATAATTCAAGAATATGTTTAACCTCTGTAATTCTGGTTTCTCATACCTAGTTTGTTTGTATGCCTTTGCATAGAACCTTTGTTTTTCTGATGACCTGCCTCTTTTTTCCCTCACTGTTCATCAATACTCCTCTCATGTTGTTTCTCTTATCCATATCTCATTTCTTTTACAGCATTCTAAGTGGGAGATTTAGAATACAATGCATTGGGTCCGATTTATCAAATATCTTCAAGACTGGATATTTGGAAATACACTTTCATCAGTGAGCCTTGGAGATCCAACAAACCTGGAATGGATCTGGTATAGGATTAAAAACATTTGTCAAATAATAGCAAATGATTTTAAGAAATCCATTCCAGGTTTGTTGGATCACCCAGGTTCTCCTATGATAGCTGATCTTCTCTAGTCTTGGAGAGCTGTAATAAATCAGGCCGATAGAGTGCATATGTAAGTGTCCTACATATATTTCCCTATTACAAGTGCATATGTGGGAAAGTCCTCAAAAGCATCTCTTCATCATTTACTGAAGGACAAATCACTTGTAGAAAATCCACAGCCTAATAGCTTATGCTGCCATCTAAACAAGGAAGTGAAGCTGCGTTTACCGCTACCGCTACAAGTAGCTTCTACCTGCGCCAGCCCCATAAAGAATAAATGGGGGGGATGGTAGTTTTGAGTGGCACTGTCTCACTGCAGAGTGAATGGCTGGGATGATGCCAGCCGGTGAAGCTACACAGGATCATTTTATCCCGAGGTAGGTCTGAACCTGCCCTTAGTGTGTAAAATATCCCTCCCCAGTTTCGCTAGAAGACTTCTTGTGTAAGTTTTCCTATCATCAAGTAGGTGCTGATAGATTTAGCCTGGATATCCTAAATCCCTAAAATCTTTCAATTGGTCTTCAAGTGCACATGAAAGGTGAAAGCTCTGCACTTGCTTAGTCTCTGCCGTGGCAATTTTTTTTACAGGTAGCAATCAATTCACTAGTCAGCGGTCTGAATACTAGCTTGTTAGTAAGCAGGCTGTGTGTTCACTTCAGTGCCATTGTGGTATTAATTTGTGGCATCTCACCTAACTATTCAATTTTTTCCTTGTGGTCCTGATTTTGCTAAATATTGCTTCCTAATGTCATCTGAAATGTAAGCTTTTATTTTTTTTCTCTTTCATCTTGAGGTGTTTAGTCCATATAAAGTGTTGAGGATGGCTACTTGATGCTATCTAAAATAATATTGCCGCCATACTTTTACTAGAAAGCCTTGAATATAACTTTCCTTTTTTATTTTTAACAGATAGTAATATCTAGTAAACTTCAAATTCAAAATATTCATATTGATAATGGCTGCAAAAGTCTTAAAAAGACAAACATTTTGCCTGCAATCTTTCTTTATGGGAAAGGGAGTACTGGATGTGGTACGGAAGCTTTGGTGAATATTATGGACAAATTCTGCCCAGGGTCATGATGGGTAAAACAAGAGCACAATGGTATTTCTCTAGGGACTGGTTATTTCTTTCTGTTTGTCTATTAGTCTGGAAATTGTAAGCTGAGGAGAACTATGAAAACATGACCCTTTCAAAAATGGGAAGTGATGTAGACCTTGCAGTCAGAAACAGTGGGAAGAGTACCAAAGCTGCTAATGCTGAAATAGATTAATGGTAGAGGTACAAAATGAGCTGAGAAGGTTACTGAAATGATGGTGCAGTCACTGGAATATGGGGAATCAGAAAGTAAATTAAGTAATAGGAACATGGGTGGCAGGATAAAAAGACCTCAAGGGCGCAGACAGCATGAGCTTTTAAGTAATCTTCATTATCCTTTTGGAGATTGGGCCACCAATACTCAAAAAAGGATGACTGGAGAGTTTGGAGTTGTGAGTCCAAGATTCTTGAATAAAGTTTTCTGAGACCTTACCTATGTGTGTATTGTCATCTACCTGGATTTAATGATTTACTCTATGCAAAAGCTAAAAATTCCCATTGTATACAGATACCCTTTCTTAGAATTAATAATATCCAAAGATGGACTTTCTGTGGTTTTCGAGAGGAGGTGACCATTTTTTGTTACAATCCTTTTTATTGAGTATTAATAACAAAACATAACTCGTACAGAAAATAACACATACACAAACATAGAGCCTCTCGGCCCTCAATTGTAAAATCACATTATACAACATGTTGCAGTTTACAATAACATAACAATGTTGAAAGTAAGATGGGATCCTCCACATGAGAAAACAAGGAAAAAAGAGAGGTAGAGAATAGCATATAGGGGAACATCCCATAACTTAACATTTTATATTGCCTGAAATAGAAACCCAATCAAATATTAGGAAATCAATAGCTGTAATACCCTTCGGGAACTTTCAAACCGCTCTCTAACCCCACTCCGGTGACAACCGGGAATGCCAGCATTGTTTCCCAACCAAAAACTAAGGCAAAACATTTAGCCCAGGGACAAACATGGGGTAGGACGAGGGGTAGGGGGTGGAATATCCGACCGGCCTTTCAGATAAACAAGTCCATAGTACATTGTAACCTATTCCTAACAAAAGTTACAACTCACTAACACTCTGCAAGGTTTATTACCACAGTGATTTAAATTGGGGCGATTCCTTGAACCAGTCCCAAGCCAACCACGTCAGCTTGTATTGCTCCATCTTATCTTCGTCTTCAGCTATTAATCTTTCCATATATTGAAGTTTTTCCATTTCCACCAGCCAGGTGCCAGGGGTTGTTTCCATTTTCGGGGTATAATTGTTCTAGCCGCTGTGAGAAAGTGGCGAAGCACATCCCTCTTACACGCCTTAAAGGACCCAGGAAGAATGGATAGCAAAGACATTTGAGGAGTGAGCTTTAAATTAGAGCCTGTCACATTATTATAGATGTCCGCTATTTGATCCCATAATCTACGAATACCAGGGCAATCCCACCAAATTTATAACAATGTACCCCGGTGGGAGTCACATCTCCAGCAAGAGGTGACCATTTTAAAATGGTTGTTGGACTTAAAACAACGTAGCACTGTTTAACCAATTACTACCTTCAGTTCATTATCAACTACTTGGTCTCTGTTGACCCCCTACCTGAAATCATGTGGAAGGGCAGTGGGGGAGTCAACAGTAACAGAGTAATTATTATTACTCTACTGTTCCATACTTTCTCATGCAAACCTGGACATTGTTTAACCTTTTTATGTTGATGCCATTCTCTTCTGGTTTGATGCAAATTCTCTTCTGGTTTCCCAGTGTGGCCATACATTCCTTCTCTTTTTTTTTTCTAAAAAAATATTCCATTGAGAGACAGAGCGCTATTTACAGTCACATTGGTCCCACTGATGTAGAATGCCAGTCTAACAGCAGATGATGTAGGAGAGAGGTACTAGAAGGACAGACAATCTCAGGGTCAGAAACAAGCCAATAGGTCAAGTGTGGACAGCAAAACAAGCCTAGTGAGATACATAAATGACAAATACACAAAATCACAAAATAAACAGGATTGTGGAGGGAGGATAGCATACACAGGGACAAAAAGGAAGGCAAATGGTACCTTGACCAAAGGAAACCAGAATTAGCATATAGATACATGACTTGTCACTCACCAAAAAACTCAGAAATGCTGATGACCTGGCACCAGGGAAGCAACCAACACTGGAATGCAGGTACAACCACAACCTATATCTGGGGTGCCGGTGAAGCAGGGAGCATGGCAGGTTTATAGTTTTCATGCTGTCCCTTTTTGGTTTGTTGCCTGTAAGTGGCTTATAAAATCAAACGTTTATAAGGCAGAAATGCAGCAGGACTGAAATTTTTAGATGCTGAGGTGCATTACAATCCATTCATTTTAAATGAGCTGCCTAGCTCAGTACAATGAACCTCAATGCACAAAAACATGTTGGTATTTATTTGGCCCTCTGGTAGTATTAGAGGCCAAACCAGAGGCACTCTATAATTGTTACTTTGACCACCACTGATCTACAGTATTAAGTGGCTCTACAATTATGATGTTGATGATATCCATAATGACAGTGACATTGTACAATGTACATATAATGATATTATAAATGATTGCAGCCACATACATGTGTACTTTCACTGGGCTTGTTTACTGGCCAAATCAAATAAACGTTTGGTTACTGTTTGCCACAATGTGTTGAGCTCTGTTTGCCATGCAATTAAACGAGCCTTTAAATGTCACAAATGCTTTGAAAACTTTTCAGCTTTTGTGTTTGCTTTGAAGATGTTAATTTGTTCTTGGATGGAACATTATTAAATTATAATGGAACAGTAAATCTTCCAAACATTGCATTTGCCAAAATTTAAAGAACGAAATGCTGTATAAATGCAATTATGATGTTGTTGGCCCATGCTACAACACATTTCAAAATACTCTGCTATTTGTAGAATTTTCTAGAAAGCTTTAATCCTTTCAATGCGAGCTGAAATATTACAACAAATTTAAAATCAGTTAAGTATGTGTGCTTAAGTCAACCATGTGAGTTTTGAAAATGCCCTTAAAGTGTTTATAAAGACAAAACCCTTGTGTTTCCAAAATTACTGTCACTGGACTGTGAGGAAAATTCAAACGTTTTTACCTGTCACAGGAACAAGAATAGAATATCTTGCAATAAAACAAACTTACCTGCCTGTTAGCATTCTTCTTTGGAATGTACACTTACAGTGTTCTCCCCAGCCCCTTTTACCTGTGTACACTACCCGGCACTTTTCAGTAACCACCCGGCTGTTTTTGGGTTGTTACTGAAGAGTTGGGCCACAATACAGGGCTGCCACCCACCTACAGTTTCTTCCTACCCGGCTTAAAAATTCTGAGTTGAGCACTGACTTACTTATCCATATGCAGCCAACACTTTTTAGTGTCAAAATACATAAATATCCCAATTCTTGTGCAGCAATTACCATGCCCTCAGAACCTCACTGGATAACATGGAGTTAAAGAGATAAGCCGTGGCTCAAATTGATTTAGTTAAGAAAAAACAGTATGTATATAGGCTGGTAAATATAGTACTGTAAAAACATAGGAAATTTCCAGGCAACTTGGAAACTGGGAATTTTGTTTTTATTACTGATATATATAAGTTTAGATAACTAATTTTGTATTATGCTTATAAATTCTCTTGCTGTAAGTGGAAATGTCAATTGCCATTTCTGACTATTTTGATCACTAGGCCCTACCAGCCTAATTCACCCTAAATGTTTTCAATCAAACATAAGCAAGCCAATACCACCAATCTCTTTTTAGTAAAGTAGTGCTTAATATTTGCTGCACACCTAAAATACACATTAGCTAGCTATGCATGAATCAGTTAATAATTTGATCAACTGCTTTCATATGATGACTGTAGCAATCTATGCATAGTCAATCTCTTAGTAAGGATTCTTTTAAACCATTTATAATGCAAAAAGACAGCACTCTTGGCCTGCATTATCCAAGACTGGAGAACATAGACTATTGTAGCCCAAGGTTCTCCCATGATAGCCTATCTTCTCCAGTCTTGGAGAGCTTTAAAAAAACAAATCCTATGTATTCTTTTAATCAATTTCTATATAAGATATAGGAAAATGTGCAACTGCTCCAAAAATGCATTAAAGAAAAATCTATTGAGAGCTCCTAAAGCTGATCCTCACCTCTCTTCTCCGAAATCACCTAATATGTTTCACTAGCATGTGAAATCTTAAAGAAGGCACTCTTGCAAAGGATTTATAGCAAAACAGTGATGTTACCTAATGATGCAGAAAGTGGGGGTAAGGGTAGTATTATCTGACTGTTCACCTACATTCTATTTAAAAAGAAGGATGGGGCTGGGCCAACATAAGAGGATTTTCCATTTTTAGTGGGTGGTCTGCTTTGGGAAGCCATGAAATTTCAAGCCTTACTGGTTGTGGCTCAGTTCATTTCAATTGATTTATGGTCAATTATATGAAAACATTAAAATGGACATGACAAATGGCCTGCATTAGTCTTCAACTAACCAGGTTATATGCACAAATATTCTGTGGTACCACCATCCCCTTACTTACTCCATCTCCCTTTGCAGTCTCCTTACAAACAACTACAATCATGGTTTCCAGATATTTATAAAAGCCAGCAATGTGAACAAGGCCTTAAGATGCTGCTTCTCGCACTACACTGTTGCCCTCTTTATCAAGCGGTGATGTGCGCCGTCACGAAAAAAATATTTTGGCGATACTTTTATCTACTTTAGATTTTATGCACAAACTTATTTATAGAGCAGAAGTCATGTTAAAAAGAATAGATTAGAATTATGGCTTCGGGCATGAAACAGAGTGACCTTTAACAAAATGACTTAATGAGGTGAATTTGGCAACTCTAAAGTGTTTTCTAATATAATTAAATGTTTTTAATAGTTATTTGCCAGAAAAGTAAATGAGCTTGATCCCCTTTCACTCTCCTTGGGAATAAATCAGGAAGGCTTCACATCTTACTTAAACTCTAAGTATGATATTTCAGTTAAAGTCTAAGAAGAGTAAATGAATTATGGTAGAAGGAAGAGTGGGAGTCCTAAAGAGAAGTGTATATCTTCAGTATAAATCTGTCTACCCCTCCAGTCTCTGTAGAATATTCAAGCACTTTTATTACATTTGTAACAGATGTCTGCTGTATAATTCCAATGTGCAAATTAAACCAGCTATTTCCAGTATTTACCAAATCAGGAAAATGGACACCAAACTTAAAAATAGAAGTTTTTGATTTTTTCCAAGCAAAGAAATACAATATACCAAATAGATCTCTACTTGTTCCAAAAGTGGATTTCTATATGTTTATCATCTGCCGAAATTTACATTTAATATGATTGGCAAAGAGTAGAAATAGAATGGGGGACAGCAGATTTGTGTCTTAAGCAATGGCTTTTGATCATCATAAAATATTGTTTTTTATTTTTGTTAAAACATATGCTATAACTTGCACAATGGATATTTTCTCTGGTTGATCTCCAGTTGTTGATCAGAGCTATACCCTATTTAAAGTAGTCAGGACAGTATTGAAATTGTGCATCTCACTATTGCAGAAAAAAAAGAAAAGCTGAGCACCAAGTCTGAAGACCCCCACAGTATCCGAATTAAGGTATTATAATGCATAGGAATATTATTGCTGATAAGGTTTAATTGTTGATGTTATTAAGATTGATGGTGGAACTACATGCACCAGCAGTATTCTGGTATTGAAAACTAAAGACAGTGATATTTTATAATAACAGACCAATGAGCCTTTATAACTTCATGTAGCAGAAATGGCTAGTGAGATACCTGAAAGTGTTTGCCTGGTATGGCATTCAAGGCTGTTCCTCAGATGGTACTGTGGGTGGTGAGCTTTTGCCATAATCGGCAAGTATACACAGCATTCTTGCTGATTATGGCACATTCTTACCCATGTGTGGGCCCAGGACATTGCCACATCCACAGTCTTCTCTGCCGGCTTCACGCTGGACTTCCATGAAAACAGGTAATCTTCTTCTGCCATTAATATTGATATAACTCCAATGCTGCATGTGCTATACAGTGTAGAGCTTAAACAAGAAAACCGCCAGGGGTTTAGTTTTTTGAGACATTGCATTTCTTTATTGTACATTAGTACTACCTCCTGTGATTTTTTTTTATTTTTTGAGTCTAGGTGTCCTTGTATAGGGGATTACTCCAAAGTGAGAAGCCGTTGTCACTTGAACAGATTTACCCATAAAAAGATTTTGTGATTACTTCCTGAAAACGGATTGGACCCATCGTTTTCTGCACTGAAAACAGTGGTCACTATTGCTGATTGAGAGAATAGATTTTCCAGGGGAAAAACAGCAATAAAACCTTAGGGTGATTCTAACCCAGGCATGGGGAAACTGCGGCCCACAGGCCGTAAATGCCCCAATAGGGATGTTTCCCTGGCCCTTTGGGTGGTCCGCGGCTCTGGCCAGTGCCACCCCCAAAAGGGGCAGGAGAAGGACCCCGCTGGGGGGGGGGGCGCACCGGCCAGAGCCACGAAACACATCGCCCAGGTCTGCGATGGGAGAGTGAGCAAGCTCAGAGCCTGCGATGGGAGAGTTGGCGGGGGTGTCACTGCACACAACCTGCCCATTCGCCCATCGCAGGCTCCGATCTGCGATGGGAGAGTGGGCGTGGTTATGGTATCATGACGTCACGTTCAGTGGCCCCTGACAAAAATAGTTTGGCCACCCCTGTTCTAAACCTTTCTATTTTATCCAACAAAAGAAATTAAAAAAACTTTAGCTTCACATAACTAATATTGTCATCTGCTTTTTATTCCATTAAGTAGCAAGGAGGCTTCATAACTGTGTATCTAATCCAATAATAATTATGTATATGTCTTGCGTGAATAAATGCATAATTATTTAAATAAGTAGAAAATTGCAAGTTCCAAGAAATGTGTTATTAAATTAGATTCCATATTTACTAGTCCAGTTTTATACATAGTCAAATAAATACTACACATCTTGAAGCAATACATGGTCTTGTTAAAACTAGCTTAAGCGATGTGTTTAATATCTGAAAGTAACTCTGTTGAACTCATCCTAATCTTGGACAAACACTTGCCGCACCCACGGTATTGCTTCATTAAGTATTTGCTTACTACCACTTTAAGGTCACGTCAAATATTTAAAAATGCCAGTGTATATCTGAGTGATAGCCTGATAAGAAACTGTGAAATTGTTTTTTAGATAATAAGAAAATAGAGTTCCTATTTTCTGCACTGTGTTAAAGGAGTGTGCATTAGAATATGGCTGTGTGCCCAGTATTTTTAAAGATTACTGGTCATAAGGATATTTTTTATTAAAGGTACACTGCAATCAGGACAATTTTCCAACATTTGATATAAGCCGTCTGCTTTAAATGGGCCTATATCAGAAACTTCACAAACCTACATGATTAAAGGGACCCTGCCCCTAACTTGGCAGATAAAAGCAATAAAAAGAAAAGTACATTAAAGAAATATGTCTACAGTACTATACTGATACAATCTGCCTAATCCTAATAAAGTCAAAACTCAGGCCTAATATTTACAAATCTTTTCATAGTTTTGAGTATACTACTACAATCCAGTTAACAGCTAACAAATGAAACTGAGATTATGGGGTCCACTGATTGTTCTTTTGGAGTATTTCCTGGATTCGGATTGGATGCAAGGCTCAAATATTTTGGTCGTGGTACAAGAAGCCCTCTTTCTTGCTGCACCCAATTGTGTTTTAATTTTAATATATATCAGTCTAGCAACTAACTAGCAATGTTACTCATGTGTTTCTAAGGCTGCATACGGACGTGCAATAATTGTCATTGGAAAGGATATTTCATGATCATTTCCAACGATAAAAGTCTGATCGATGCATGAAAGAGCATTGTACATACAGCGTTATTCTGCTCGATGCAGAGGGGAGAACAACAGAGCTGTGCTCTCTCCACTTCATTGCATTACAATCGTTCAGTGTATTCACGCATGACGAGCGCTGTACACATGCCAGATTCTTATCCTAAGCCTAAGGTATTGCTCCCTCACTGCTAAAAAAAAACAGTAGGGTGTCGTTTTATCGCTGCTCCCTTGCTAAAGATTCTGTAGCCTTTCAGGCAGTCAAAGAGAGACTTTATTTAGGAAAAATGGAAGATGATTCTGCCTCTATAGAGGTATAGCCAGCAACAGAAACATCTTTGAGTTGGCCTTAACAGTGTCTATTTCTCATGAATCATGTTCCTCCCGCAGTGACAATATTGTATTGTCTTAATGTAGGCCATAAAACTATTACTGGTTTTCATTCATTCATTGCCTCCTAACAAAGTCTGCCAGATAGAAAATCAGCAGCCATGGCTGTAGTATTGCCTTTGTTTATAAAGCTTCCACAATAATTGTGAGCTTGCCAAGTGTTTAGATCAAAGAATCTGTGTTGTGTCAGAGTTGTTTTCTGCACCAGTATCATAGGCAGATGAGCGCTTGTAAAACTGTGTAAGCAATGATATCCAAGCCATCTGGGGCTAGTGGAATAAAATGTTCTGCATGGTGTCCTTAAAGCTGAACTTCATGCAGGAAAACTTTATTTTAAATATATACCTTAAGAGCCACAAAGATTGTATTTCACTCTGTGTGCTCCATTTCGAAACTCAGATTTTACCTTGCAAAAGTAGCTTGTGCTGTGTGGAGAGAAGAGCTGTAGGTGAGTCGCGGTCAGGTCCACAATTAACAGGCTCCGTGCAGAAAACTACAGGGACATACATACACAACCGGTCACCCTACATGAGAAAAGGGGAAGCGTAAGACATTATTAACGCCTTAAAAAAGTAAATATGTAAATAAACTTCAGAACAGAGTACAAACGTTGCTTTTGGCTGAATTAATGCACATACATGGAATACATGCATAAAAATATACGAAGGTTAACTAAAGCTTATGGCTCATGCATTGATTGATTCAGCTTGTATTGACTGATTCTTGTATCTTTCATTCAGCGTTTAGTAACAAAATTTATTGGTCATTCATTACAAATACAACCAGGTTTGTGTAGGGAGTATTTCTCAAATGTTTCAGGATGCAGAGGAAGTATGAACGATAAGTAAGAGAGTGAAATAAAGAAACATTTTCTGAAGAAGCATGTAGGTTCCCACTGCTGACCTAAAAATGCTAATTACTAGGCTTCCATCCTAATTTAATGGCATCAATACTTTTTGCATCACTGGTCTGGAGCTAGTAGGCAAATCATGGGTTCTGACTTCATATACTGCATGCTTGTTCCAGATCCGTGAGGCCAGCTCTTTCAGCTCTTTCTTGCTGCGATGGAGGAAAGTGTGGAAGTCTTAGTGGTTGCACCAAGCAACTATAATATTATGGGCCTGATTTAATAAAACTTCCCAAGATTGTAAGCTCTTCAGGCAGGATCCTCTCCTCCTGTGTCACTGTCTGTATTTGTCTGTCATTTGCAACCCCTATTTAATGTACAGAGCTGTGTAATATGTTGGCGCTTTATAAATCCTGTTTAATAATAAGGCTGGGGAGGATACACTTTCATCAGTGAAGTTGGGTGATCCAACGAACTTAGAATGGATCTGGTCCAGGATTCAAAACATTTGCTAGCAAATAGCGAATAACTTTTGTGAAATGTATTCCAGGTTTGCTGGATCACCCAGCTTCACTGATGAAAGTGTATTCTTTCCAGCCTTGGGGAGCTTTAATAAATCAGACACAATAAGTCTAAGATTAGATATTGATGTTGATGATCTACAACCTTGGTCCTAGCATCCCTATTTTTAAAAGGCCCTTAATCAATATTATGTTGTGAACTTTTTTATATTATATAATTATTCTATTATATTATATCAATTATTATGTTATAAAAAGTCCATTTTTTTCTTTTTTATCTCTGTTCCCCAAGACTTTATACCTTCTTCTTAGACTAGTGAAAATAATAGCATGGCTTCTCAGTTCTCAGTCTGCCTAGAGCTTCCTAGTATGCACTGAAAAAGGACATATTCCCTACATTTCTTTAGGGACCATTGCCTATTCTTATTATTATCTTATTCTTATAAGCCAAGAAACTATTACAACCCTGTTTCCTCATGAATAAGGATGTACAAATCCTAACCTAAGTTCTTTCTAATTGCACCATATAAGCAGTGTTACTAACATACAAAATCAGGCATGCATTCATGCAGCAGAAGCCCAAATGTATTTTTACATACACTCCATTCATGATACAACCCTGTTCTGGTTGAAATGTTTAAATTTTCAACCTCTCTGGTGATCCTCCAAGTTGCAATATATATTTACATAATTAATATTAAATAATACTTTTCCGTTCTTTATTTTAGAATCATGTATTTCGCTGTGTTTGAGGCACACTGCGCATTCACAATTTTGCTCTGTTTTCATTTAGGAGTGATTCACTCAACAAAATTGTTACTGCCCTTTATGTACAATGCTTCCTCGTGGCCCTCTCTAGAAAACATTCTATAATTGTTAACAGTGGTTATTTACCACTTTGGATCTAGGAAATTTTTCCACTACCGTTATTTGTATGCCAAAACAGTTTTACATTTTTTTGTCCTTGATAATTTATATGATAGAATAATACAAAATGCAGTAGATGAATGTTCTGTCTTGTAGGCTTGTAGGCAAGAACTTGCCCCTGAATTAAGGCTTTTCTATCTGAAGGTGCATACTTATCTGTAAATAAACTGGAATTTTGTGCATTCTGGACCCCTAAATCTTGTCTCTAGTATGATAGATGCTTACGTGCAAAATACCCATAAATATGTCTCAATAAATTTCTGTCAATGGGCACATTTTTGACATGGTGCCCTGGTTCTGTAACCTGCCTGGAACTGCCAGTTTTAGGTCAAGTCAGAGAAGATGAAGTGAGCCAAGTAAATGCAAGAGTGCTGATTACACAGTTTTGTAAGTTTTGTAAGGCTTAGTTCTCTTTTTTGGCTGGGTTTTCTACTTTTGAAAAAACTGAGCAAGGACTGGTCTGATTGGGATAGGTGATGCTATCGGTATATAACTGTAAAATATAGCACACAGATCTGTATGGTGCAGATGGTGAAATTGCATCCTATTCTTTTTTGTGCCTTATTTACAAATATTGTATATATATTTTAGCAGGATTATTACCTATTTCACGCTTGTTATTGGCACACAGTAATAAAATAGGTGTAAACTTTTTTTCACTTTGGCTAAAGTTAGGAATATTAAAAATTCCTGCCACTTTATTTTTTGCTGTTTGGTTTTGTAGAGCAATTCCCCTTAGCTTTGTGCTAGAGATCCAACAAGAAGTGAGGGTAATTCACCTCTTACCCTCAAGGGCCATTACCACAAGTCTGTAATGGCCCTTATGGTGGCAAAGACAGCAGGTAAAATTGACAGGGGATCTAACGCACCCCCATGCCTGGTGATCCACTTTACTCATTTATCCTTTGGCAAGTAAGTTTTATTTTGACTACAGTTTTAATTTTTTACATTGATTTTATTCTGCTTTTAGCTGATTAACATGGAGGAGGTGGTGAACAACGTAGTGAGAAAGGGGGCTTTCACTATAGAAATACACATATAAAACAGTTTAGACTAAAGTAATTTATTGCTTGAAAAATTGTTGTCATAATTTCATGTTATATTTGCATAATTTTTTTTTTTCAGGATGAAGAGCTAGCCCGTCAGCTAGTTGAGCTAGGCTACAGAGGAAGTGGTGAGGTTTTAAAGAGGGAAGAGTTTGAGGCAAGAAAAGCTGCGGCAGAGGCTTCCAGACTTTCCCAGAGAACTCAACAAAAGTAAGTCACAGCTGTGTCTACTAACAACTGGACCACATTCCTCGCAGCTCTGTATGATTAGAAACAGTTTTATAGGCATGTGCTTCCCTTCGACTTCAAGTAAGGACACCAGCTACAGGTCTGATACCAACACACATGTGTTGTGCAGATCAATTGGGGTGAGCAAGCTGGAAGATATCTGCTGTGCGACCACATTTGACTGTAAGCTACTAATTTATGAAAAGAGGATAAACATAAAAAATATGCAAGAACAACCAGCAGACCATGATGAAAGCACAGGGACAGTACATATTTCTAAAAATGTATGCAGAAACAAGGGAAGCGCTGGAACACATCAAGGGTAATCACTGCCCAGAATGTCCCAAATGCCCTGTTAGTGACAGTAAAATCAAGATTTCTCTGGTAGCTTCCTCCCTTCTGTTTGATCATAGAAACACGAGTACCAATCTCAACAGCAAAAACATAATAATTATTTAGTCTTTTGCGGCAGCCTGTTCACTTCCTTTCCGGAAGGCTCATTTGTTCCTCTTTAGATGTGCCTTACTGTGTCTTTAGGCTTTTGGAAACCAAGTAACAGACTGGAATAGACAAACCACAAGTGCCAAATACTGTCAGATACAATTCACTGTACTTAAAAACATAAGCAGCTACATGTGGCATTTTTTTTAAATGTGACTGAAAATGTGAAATACCTAAGTATCCTTTGCAGATTAGTGTTTATTTGGGATATACAAGGATATCTGCATATATCAACATGTTATAAGCTTGTATTAAAAGATTGTTAAATGTAATAAAAAATAACTTTAAACATTAATTATTACATTTAAATTATTGTTTTTTTTATTATGTTTAAATAATTTAAACATAATGAAATAATTTATATCACAGTTCTACAGTTCCTGAACCTTACACATTACATTTTTAAATATTTGTTTATTGAATGTATGTCTTTATTTATATGCTATATTTAAAGATTATGTATATCTCTATTTTCCATATATTTTCAGTAAACATTTAATGATTTATTGATGGAAAACAGGGGTAACAATAATAATACCATCCAGGGTTCCAGCAGATTATGATAAACCTCTCCCTGATTCGACAAGCTCAGCCCATGCTGAAAGAAGCAGCTCGGGGGTGGAGTAAGAAAGCTGGCCATATATTATAAAAAGATACAGGGAGAAAATTATGTCCCCCCACTCTCTCTGAGGTTGTGCAGGGGAAGGTTTATTGCTCTTACCTGCCTATTCCGCTGCATTGCAGTGAACCCTGAAGGTGTGTTGTGATGCCACTTTGCAGCTGGGAGAACATACATGTTCCCTGAACGTATATGTATATATATACAAGGGCTTGAAGAAAAAGTTTTCCTCTCTCTTCTTTTTCTTTCTTCTTTCTCTCTCTCTTTCTCTCGCTCTCTCTCTCTCTCTTTCTCTCGCTCTCTCTTTCTCTCTCTCTCTCTCTCTCTCTCTCTCTCCTTCCTCTCTCTCTCTCTCTCTCCCGTTCTCTCTCTCAGTAGTTATGCAGGAGTGGTGGTGTATTGCACCAACCTGCTTACTCCTCTGTGCTACATTGCAGCACAATGTACTCTAAAGGTGTGTTGGGGTGCCATTACAAATTATTGGTGCCACATTGCACAATGCACAGTAATTGTGATACTGTGTATCCGCAAGTGTGTGATGGATAATCCAGTCTCTAAGATGATTTGTAATGTAAAAAAAGTATACTTAACTTAGGCTTAACGGACTGCAATTTTATATATTATTTGGGTAGTGTGCAACTAATCAGCTCATCAGAATATTGTTGGAATAAGGAAATGTTTACAGCAGTAGTGGAAATACTAGAAGAAACGGCCCTGCCCTTTTGGGCTTTCAGGCAAAGAGGTAGAAGACAAATAGTAAAAGGAGTCAGCTTGTATGTGCTTAAAGTGTACTGCAAGATGGCATGGTGGTAGCAGACTGGTAACTGGCTAGATTAGCCTTAAGCTACCTACACATGTGCAATAATTGTCATTTGAAAAGATCCTTCATGATCCTTTCCAACGATAAACCACTACACGATGCATGAACAAACGCTGTACATACAGCACCGTTCTGCTCTACGTAGAGGGTAGGAGGGAGAATGAAGGCGCGTCACCCTGCTGCGCTGTCTCCCCTTCACTTTTATTACGATTGTTCCTCATCCATGAATCCGTCAGGATGGTCGTTCGGACAACGAGCGGTATAGACATGCCAGATTCTCATCCGATATCAGCCCTGAGCTGATTATCGGACGAGAACCATCTGATGTGTGTTTGTAGCCAGTAGTAAGTCAGATTATAAAAATATATTATTAAAAATCTACAATGTATTAGAATTAGAATTTTACTTTATACATATATACATGGCTCACATATATGCACTAGTAGTCAGCTGTGTTTTTGATGTGTTATTATTCTATTCATCAGTTGGATACCTTTATAATCATTCATCATATCATGACATCTGTACACATTCTTTGCCAGATACATGCATCATATGACAAAACAAACATAGTAAGTATACAGGCTGGTAAAAATAGAATTCTAATAGATAACTAGTTAGCACGACACTGATGATTTGAAAATCAGATTTGTTTAGCAATCCTCCTGTCCTTAGGGCTCGCACATGTCCTTCTGAAAACCTGTAACAGTTTTCCTTTAAACCATATATATATATAAATAAACATATTGCACTGAGGTGTTTTTTTGATGACAAATGTTAAGGTCCTTCAGATGTTTAATCAACATGACCTTGCATTTGACATGACCCAGGTGTGTTTGGGTAGCTTATGACTATCCTGAGTCTATTTCTTTGCATGCGATACAATGTTTTTACACCTGGATTTTCTGTAGACAAGTTCCTTACTTAGAAAAGTCACTTACAACATTAAAGCTAAACACCAAGAAAGCACCTGAATACACAATGGAATAAATATATATATATATATATATATATATATGTGTGTGTGTGATTTTTTTTTTTTTTTTACCTGCAAATGGACGTGTGAGTCCAGTTGTTTGTTTTAGGCGCCATTGCCAAACAACAGTCAGCTCATGGACCTCTGTAGACCATACTACAGTTTTGTTAAGTACAGTGATTGGCCACCTAGACCGGACTCACATCTATGTAGCTGCAATAGCACTTCTATTCTGTGTTTTGTCTTAAATGAGCTTCCTACTACACAGGATTTGGTCACGTTGTATTAATTTTTCCCTGCAAGCATGTTCACAGGCTCAGACTAACTGCATTGGTCACAGCAGAAGAGCATGGATAGCTTGGAAACCTGGATTTTTTTACTGCTGTTGTGCACAGGAATATATGATACTAATACCAGGACATCATTAGTATGTTCTACTTCAAAATAAAATAACTAATGACCTTGAAATTATATACATTTGAATACATTATGTGTAGGACTATGACTTTTGTTTTTTTTTGTTTTTGTTTTTTAGTCCCCCTGCAAAATCCCAATATACAGAGATTCACCTATTGCAACAATATGTGCAATAATGCGGCACTGCTAAAGAATTCATACCGTGTTTCCCCGATTTTAGGACATCCCCATTAAGTAAGCCACTCCCGATTTTTAAAAAAATAATTAAAATAAGACACTCACCCGTTTATAAGACAGCTCCAGATATCTGATCCTGCGTGTGTCTTTTATGCTGGCTGCAGCGTGTGTGTCTCTGATGCTGGCTGCAGGGCGTGTCTATTCCTGAGCCAAACTGAAAGTAAAAAGCCTGCACACGATTCTGAACAAGGAAGCAAGCTGCTGATCCCTGCACTTAATTAAGGGTAAGTGATCAGAAGGGGACAATGGAGTCAATGGAATAGAGTGATCAGAAGGGGACAAT
>NC_092860.1:76845637-76980517 GCF_032062135.1 Pyxicephalus adspersus
ACATGAGTGATCATGAGTGACTTTCAACAATAAATGTGTACTGTAGTCTTCTTCATGGAAAAATAAGACATCCCCTGAAAATAAGACCCAGGGCATATCTTGGCATTTCAAAAAATATAAGAGAGTGCCTTATAATCGGGGAACAAGGGTAGTAGCAGTGACACTTTCTTGATGACTGTGACTGCATGCTCTGCATTAAAATTAGAGTATGTACGAGTAGTGTGGAGCATGACTATCTGCATTGGCAACCTTGATTGTGAGGCAGCTCCCATTCATCACTCATTTTGCCCAGTTCTTTCGGAATTGAAAGCATTGCCTCTGTTGGTTTTAGTGTCTGAGAGGTGGTGGGGCACAAATAAAAGAGGGTTCAGTTCAGTCAGGGTAGGTAAACAAAGTTCTCTGTTTACCTTACGGGAGCCTTTAGTTGTACTTTAAAGTGTAATAATACCCTTTTTTAAAATTGTGATCAGACAGGTTCTTTATTGCAGAAGTGACAGGCAATGTCTGCAATAAAATAATCTCACCTGCCTGATCACAGTTTTTTAAATACACGAACATGTTCATATTACGTCACAGCGTGTCGCTATCATTGGCCACCTTGATTGGCCGAGCTGGAATGACGTAACTCTTTAACGGCACTTGCAAGGGAAGCCATGGTGCACCAGATATCCTGACATCCTACTCTGAGCTGCTCACGCAGTTGAAGGGAGTGATCAGGCAGGTAATTATGTCTTATTGTTAAAGGTAAATCACCTGTCCCCTTCCACAAGCCCTGCTTGACTGCAGATTTTAAAAAAATGGAACTTTTGTTCTGGTTTATTATCTACCTGGAATTCAGAATTGTATCATTAGGTGATGTACTCTTTTATTTATTGATTTTAGTAGTACCGATGTAAAGAGTGCAAAATGTTTCTCTCCATCTCTGCTTTTAGTATCATTTAAAGGCTAGTCAGTTGGCATGGGTGGAAGAGGAAGGGGCACAAGACAGTTGGCCAGGGGGAGCAGGAAATGCAAATCTTGTCCTGTCTAGAAGTACTACCAGTATCTCAGTATAATCTACCATGGTAAACAACAACGGGACTCATTTCTGCAGGTAACACCCATTTATTAGATTGTAATCTCTTTTGGGCAGAGTTCTCTCCTCCTGCTGTGTCACTGTCTGTACCTGTCTATCATTTGCAACCCCTATTTATTGTACAGCCCTGTGTAATATGTTGGGGCTATATAAATTCTGATTAATAATAATTACACAAGAGCATAGGGTACAGCCTTTCCACATCACAGCGAATAAATGTGGTCTGGGCTGACAATATACCCTTCCCACAGCAGTGAAAATTTCACCAAAATATACAGTAATTGAGGAGAAAGAAGAGGCACAGCAATGCAGTGTGTAATATAATGACATAATTACTTTATGGCCACAATAATGTCTTCTTGGATTCAGCCCCACCAGCTACAGGGACCCTCTAAACAGAAGTAAGCATGACAGGAAGAGCCTGCTTTTGATTTAGAATGGATGTTCCCATTGTAGGGAGAATTCATAACATATTTAAAAAAAACGTACATAGAAGTATACATGTTTCCTTCTCCTTTTATACTATTAGGAAATACAGATTTTAAAGTGCTTCCAACCCAGTAATGCCAATCCTATGGTGGAACTTTTAATATTATGAGATTCAGTGAAACTTTAGTTAAGTTACAGGAGTCTGCTTCGTAGCTCCAGAAGACATTTTATGTTTTCCTCTTCCCAGTGAACTATAATTGAATCCACCCCATGTGTAAATAACTCAAATAAAGGAAATACTTTTAAACCAGAACTATACGGTAACATATGATCATAATGTCTTTCCTATTTTAAGTGTTTTATTATTACAGTTGGGGAGCAGCTCATATACAGTCAAGATGTAGCAAATGAAACACAATCCTATTTATACACCTGCTCAACAAAAATATACTATGCAGAAGGAAAATTACATTGTACTGCAAAGCATGACTGCTCCATAAACAAAACAAAATTCAAATTACAGTTTCCTAGGGGGAATGTGGAAATATCTTGAAATGGCCATCCAAAATATGAGGATAGAATATTAAATCATTTGATTTGTATTTTTTTGTAAATTTTCTTTAGTGCTTACTTTTTTTTGCTTAAGCTCATGTGTTTGTAATTCTTTTATATTATGTTGTATTATATTGCAGTACCCTGTTTTTTCTTGTAACCACACTCAAGTCATCATAAACACAAATGAGTGCAAATGAGACACCTATCTAATGCTCTAGGAAAATGCTATATTCTGTGTTAACCCTGAGGACTGTTTTTTCAGATGGTTTGATAGGCGATTAATATTATTATTATTATTAATAAACAGGATTTATATAGCGCCAACATATTACGCAGAGCTGTACATTAAATAGGAGCTGCAAATGACAAACGAATACAGACAGTGACACTGGAGGAGAGGACCCTGGCCCAAAGAGCTTACAATCTAGTAGGTGGGGAAATTAACACACAATAGGAGGGGAGATATGTAGTGGTGGGAAGTAGTTTCAAAGGAGAGTTGGGGCAGCTCTATAAAAGTCTTGGAGCCGTGCGTGTGATGAGGTTATGAGTAAGTCAGTAGTAGGTCATTGGACAAGTGGAGAGAGCGGCTGGGGGAGTATTTTTTTTACCAGGTCAGAAATGTAAGTGGGACAAGAACTGTGGAGGGATTTGAATGCAAAGCACAGGAGCTTGAATTTGATTCTAAGGTGAAATGGGAGCCTGTCAAGGAAACTGCAAAGAGATGCAGCAGAAGAGGAGCGGTGGGAAGGTTGGCTGAGTCTGGCTTCAGCGTTCATAATTGATTGTAGAGGAGAGAGTCGGGTTAGTGGAATACCAGAGAGGAGCAGGTTACAGTACTCCATACGAGACATGATAAGAGCGTGTCCAAGGAGTTTGGTGGTCGCAGGGGACAGGTAGGGGCGGATTTTGGAGATGTTGCGTAGATGAAAATGACAGGACGTGGAAATGTTCTGAATATGGGGGGTAAATGAGAGGGCAGAGTCAAAGGTGACACCAAGACAACGTGCCTGAGGGGAGGGCCGAATAACAGTGTTGTTAACAGTTAGAAATATGACGGGGAGATTTGGAATTTGAGAGGGGGGGATGATGATGAGTTTTGTTTTATCCAGGTTGAGTTTCAGGAATCGGTCAGACATCCATGATGAGATGGCTGACAGGCAGCATGAGACATTATCCAGGACTGAAGGAGACAGGTCAGGGGTGGACAGATAAAGTTGAGTGTCATCAGCATACAGATGGTACTGTAAGCCAAAGGAGGATAATATACTACCGAGAAAGGAGATTATTATTATTATTATTAATAAACAGGATTTATATAGCGCCAACATATTACGCAGCGCTGTACAATAAATAGGGATTGCAAATGACAGACTAATACAGACAGTGATACAGGAGGAGAGGACCCTGCCCCGAAGAGCTTACAATCTAGTAGGTGAGGGAATTTCACACACAATAGGATGGGAGATATGTAGTGGTGGGAAGTAGTGGTGGTTTCAATTGACAGAAGAAGATGGGTAGGCAATTTTGAAAAAATGGGTTTTGAGCACTCTTTTAAATGAGCAGAAAGTAGGAGCAAGCCGAATAGGACGAGGAAGACCATTCCAGAGAGTTGGAGCAGCTCTAGAGAAGTCTTGTAACCGTGCGTGTGATGAGGTTATGAGTGAGGAAGTCATTAGTAGGTCATTGGAGGAGCGGAGAGAGCGGCAGGGGGAGTATTTTTTAACCATGTCAGAGATGTAAGTGGGACAATAACTGTGTAGGGATTTGAAGGCAAAGCACAGGAGCTTGAATTTGATTCTAAGGTGAAATGGAAGCCAATGGAGAGAACTACAAAGAGATGCAGCGGAAGAGGAGCGGAGGGAAGGATGGATGAGTCTGGCTGCAGCATTCATGATAGATTGTAGAGGAGAGAGTCGGGTTAGTGGAATACCAGAGAGACGCCAAGACAACGTGTCTGAGGGGAGGGACGAATAACAGTAACAGTAACTTGTTAACAGTAACAATATGTCAGCGGGAGATTTGGAATTTGAGGGAAGCTGGTGATGATGAGTTCTGTTTTATACAGGTTGAGTTTCAGAAATCGGTCTGACATCCATAATGAGATGGCTAACAGGCTGCATGAGACCTTCCAGGACTGAGGGGGACAGGTCAGGGGTGGACAGTGTTATCAGCATACAGATGGTACTGTAAGCCAAAGGAGGATATGAGACTACCGAGAGAGGAGGTGTTTAGAGAAAAGAGAACCAGTCCAAGGACTGTCCCTTGGGGAAGTAGGGGAGCAGAAATTACCATTGAAAGAAACTTTTAACATTACTATAACAACAACGAAATCATTACTTCATGCAATATTATTTTTGAGTGAATACTAAATTCATAATTTGCTTAAATATTTAGAAAATTAATTGTCTCAAAAAATATAACATATATTACAGTTTGGGAAGAAATCTCCCAAAAACAAGGGCAATTTCCACCTCAGGCAGGTGTCATCACATTTATTCCTATTAGAAAATTGCTCCTCACCTCTTGCTTACACAACAACTCAAAAATGTAAGATTTACAGTTACGTTCTGTCTTCTTAATGTTTACCAGGATAAATAGAAGGGTGAATCTCAATGGTGGAGCCACAGCTTGCAAAAAAAAGGAAAGAATCATGACCTATTGTATTTAAGACTTTCCTACTGTATCCAAAGTTAAAAAAAGAAGTTTTGGGGTTTAGATATGTTTTAAGTAATATGTATTTCACATACATGGGTATCAGGCTAAAGTAATGATTCATTAAAACTTGTGGAAGGAAAAATGGAAATGTTGAAATTAAACAAATTGTTGGATTGTGAAACACCAGTTTTAAATACGTAGCTTTTGTTAATGATTCTACCAAACTTCAAGTTTATTTAATTGCAGCAATATAGTTTTAAAGAAAGAACACAAGTGAAATGCAAGTGGATTATGTCACAAATCATCCCAGCTTTTCTATTGCTTCATAGAAATCACTGGGGCCAGCAAGTGTATTAGACAACCGCATCACACCTGCTGTTTGTCTGAAATCTTCATGTTGGGAGTTGACATGATATAGTCTGTTCCACAGACAAGCTGTTGCTTCTGCTTCAGGTCATGGACCTTAAATTCCTCCTAAGCCCTAGTCAACAGCCCAAGACACTTAAAAGGAATTTACAACCAACATAGTAACACATTCCAGTCCAAATCCTGCCAAAACAAATAAATCATTTTAGGTGTCCACTCCTAGATTGCTGTTAGCAAATTGGCAAACTGAATATGGCTTGATATGTCTTTTTCTGACTAAAATATTTTAGATATTTTTACAGATAAAAGCATTAAAAATAAAAAATGATTGCCGCATCATAAGTAAACTTAGGGTCATCTAGTTTTTGAAGACGTTATTTTACATTTTTGTTTTGTTTTACAGTATATGTGTCATTTTACTCTTGTAGGGCTCAAAAGGCCACCCAAGCTCATATTGTCCCCTTACCAGCCCACCTACCACCACTCCCTCTCCCACTACAACCATGGACAAACATAGGCCTTCTGGGTATAGAAGGAAGCGTGTGTCTCCCATCTCTGTGAGTGTTTTGGTTTAGCATGGCCATTTTAGTGAGGACTGTGACAGGAAAGAGCATGGTAGCTCTTATTGATTTACATGTTTTTATATAGCGCCGACATATTATGCATCACTTTACAAAGTTCTTTGCCTTCTCACTAAAGTTACATACATACGTCGAACGGTTCTCGACCGATAATTGGCTCAGGGCCTATATTGCGTGAGAATCTGGCGTGTGTACAGCGCCAGTCACCCATCGTCTGAACGACCGTCCTGGCGGATCCACGGACGATAGACGACTAAAAACCTAATGCAAGGGAAGGGAGAGAGTGCTCAGCAGGGTGCTGCTCAGTCGTTCTCCCCCATCTCCCCTCTCAATAGAGCAGAACGGTGCTGTAAGTACAGCACTTGTTCATGCATTGTGCAATATTAGTCGTTGGAAAGGATTGTGAAAGCAGAGGCCCTCAACTAGCGGGGTCAGGAGAAGGACCCCGCTTGGGGGGCACACCGGCCAGAGCCGCGGACCATGTCTCCGGAGACATCACAGGTTCAGGGAGGTGGGTGGGTTGTTTCCCTGGACACAACCCAGCTGCTCTCCCATCGCAGACTCCCAACTCAGACCTGTGATTGGAGAGTCGGCAGGTTCTGCCATCATTAAGTCACTCTGGGGGGGAAGTTTCTTCCCCTTTAAGTGACACACGGCTTTCCGCGCATTTAGTGGTCCTCAACGTGCAAAACCCTATTGCATGTTTTCAGGATGTGGGAGGTAACTGGATTACCAAGAGAAAACCCACACAAACATGGGGAGAACATATCCTTGCAGATAATGCCCTGGCTGAGGTTCAAACCTGGGACTTAGTGCTGCAAAATGCTAGCCACTGAGCTAGTGTTTGTTTAATATATAAAAAATCAATAAAATATTTGATAAGAATACTTGCTGAATCTGCCAGAAATCTTGTAAAGTGATAACTTTCTGTTAACAAGTAAACGTTGGAAATGGAAAATGGAAATGAGCAGATGGCTATGTTCTCTCTAATCCATCAGAAATAAAGTGGACTAGGTTGATACTATGGATTAGAATTCAGAGCTCGAAAGACATTGTTTTGTTGGCTTAAACACTAAGGTTGTAGTATGTAGTTTTTTGTACTTTAAACTTGAACAAACACAGGGAATTGTGCATTTAACACACATTATTATTATTATTATTTTTATTATTATTATTATTATTATTATTAATAAACAGGATTTTTATAGCGCCCACATATTACGCAGCGCTGTACATTAAATAGGGATTGCAAATGACAGATTAATACAGACAGTGATACAGGAGGAGAGAACCCTTGACCGAAGAGCTTTCAATCTAGTAGGTGGGGAAATTTCACACACAATAGGATGGGAGATATGTGGTGGTGGGAAGTAGTGGTGTTTTCAAAAGACAGAAGAAGATGGGTAGGCAAGTTTGAAAAAATGGGTTTTGAGCGCTCTTTTAAATGAGCAGAAAGTAGGAGCAAGCCGAATAGGACGAGGAAGACCATTCCAGAGAGTTGGAGCAGCTCGTTGCCTTAAGACTTAGCTCTGATGAGGTCATTGGCCACTTTAGTAAGGGCTGTTTCAGTGGAGTGGGCAGCTCTAAATCCAGACTGGAGAGGGTCAAGGAGAGAGTTTGTGCTCAGGTAATGGGTGAGTCTTTTGTAGACAAGGCGTTCAAGAAGTTTGGAGACATATGGGTGAAGGGAGATAGGACGGTAGTTGGAGGGTAGGGAGGGGTCCAGTGAGGGTTTCTTTAGGATAGGGAAAATTATGGCATGTTTAAAAGCTGAGGGGTATTTACCAGTGGAAAGGGAGAGGTTGAATAGTTCGGTTAGGGCAGGGGCCAGGGTGGAGGAATGGGCACGGAGTAGATCAGAGTTATAAATATTAGGCCGAAGAATAGCGTTGATTAGGCCTAATTGGTGTTTAAGGGTTTTGCTCCTAGAAAGCAAAAAGTTGTGAAGTTTAAGTTTATTTTATTTTTTTTGTGATGTGAGTTTTTTTTTTGTTGAGGTTGTATGGCCTTTACAGGGCCCTAATTGAGGTTGTATGGCCTTAACAGGGCCCTAATGCTACTTTAAAAAAATAATTGGGCAAAATATATTTTTGAGCGCCTCTGCCTCAGCCTTAGCATGCCTTATGGGACTACGACATTCAATATTATTATTGTAACACTATTATTATATGTATACTTGACATTCCAGAAGCCACTGCTGAAAATAAAAGGTAGTGCAGAAATATTGTCTTTGAGTGGCAAATGCATGATCATTTTGTTAGATTTGTCAGTTATCCTTTTTAGGGTTAGGCTTGAGTATATGAACAATATCTGCATATGCCTTTGCACTAAAAATATGTTAATGTAGCATCTAGATGGTTTCAGAATCTCTCTCTTATTCATTTAGGGAGAACCAATATAGTTCACCACCATTTACAAGTTACTTTTCTAGAATCATTTGTAATCATTTGGGAAAATCTGAATTATCTTTTAAAACTGTTGATTATGTTGTATATCCCCAACTGGATAGTAAGAACTCACATGTGCCAACCTGCCTCATAAAATAAAAGTGTTACCACAAGAGAAAACCTCTGAACTTCGTTTACATTTGTTCAGCTGATACAAATTAGTGCTCTGTTCTGTAAGTCAATGTGGCCGGTATAATGACTTGACAGATGTGTGATGCCCAGATTCGTGGTTTAGACCTTTGGTATTCTTTCTCCAAAATATAACAGGAAACCCAAACCACATGATTTTCTCTAGTGATGAAAATTCTTTTTTCAGCATTGAACATGATTATAATATAGGCAAGTAAAAAGGGAAAATCGAGAAAGAATTATCTCTCAGTAAACTTAGCCCAATAAAGCTACACGTGACTATCCATCTAGTTACCTGTCTATCCTCAATATGTTTTTTTTAATGATGTTAACATGGTAGGAGTATTAGAAATAAAAGGATTTATGCTAATAAACATTTTAATATAAAAAATAATACTAATTTTTTTGTATTAACAACATGGTACAGCAGTAACAATTTCTCAGTTACAGCAAAAAGTATAATAATTGCTTCAAAGTTTCTAACACTCATTTTTACACTAGTGACAAAACGCTCTGTTAGTTATTGAAAGTTATTGCAGGAAAGACGTTAATGTTTGTTGGTATTTTTTAAAAAAAAGTTTAAAAAAAATGTTGACATATGCTTACAATAATACAATGTTAAGGACTAAATACTCAGCTAGGGTTAGTTCTTCTCTTGTTATAGTCCTCAAGTCGTTTCTAAGGATGGGTACCACATTTGGCCACAATTAGTTAGACTGAGCCTATTACATGTATGGTTACATAAAAAATGTGCGGTTTAGCAGAATATACTAAACTTTATTTGTATGATTGCAATTCTCATGAAAAGTTATGTAGGAACATTAGAGCTGTCTGATGTGTTTTATCGGCATCCCCAGCACACACTTTTAGGCAGTGCACAGCTAAAGAGGGTTTTAATGTCTGATCAGTTCCTGACTCTATGCTGCACTGCCATTGGCTGCTGGGACTTTATAGCCCCTCTGCTCCCAGTCACCACTGCCTGTTGTAGCTCTAATCTAGGTTGACTTGCTGACCTTGCCTTTTCTTGACCCTGTGAGTTTATGCTGTCTGTACCGACTTTTTGTCTGTGACCCCGACTCTACTTGTGTCTTGTCCTTGTGTACCTCGTCTGGAGGATGGATTACATGTGTATGACCCCTTGCTCTGGATTCTGGTCTCCTGAAATTTTGTTACTGCTTTATCGTGGGATCCAGGTCCCCTGCCAGCCTTTCCCCAGACACCATCCCTTGTGCACTATGTCCTGGGGGCAACCGTGTGCTGGGAAACGCAACCTGTCTCCCGAGGCTGAGTGGGTGCTTGTATATAGGTGAAGAGTGGGGCGCTAGATTGGGGAACTGGTGTCTGGAGGATACTGGTGCTGGACTAGGGCCTTACAATAATAAAGTATGATTGGTTGTGTGAACTCTTTGTAGCATGATGTATGTGTAAGTTTTAACCTCCTGGGTGATTCATTTCTGTCCAGATTTATGTCCAAAAGTGGTATATTGTTTTTCATGAAAATTTATTTTACAATATATTATAAGAGTATGAGTATAATAAAGTTTGAAACACAAAATTATGTCAAAATATTAAATTTAATAAAGTTAAAAAAGTAAATTTATTAATAAACTTGATTTTGTGTGTTAAACTTTATTATATTCACACTATTTTACTGTAAAATACATTTCATAAAAGACAATGTACTGCTTTTAGACATATAAATTGTGTACAGGTATTTTGTATTGAATGCAATGCAAATGATTTGAAATTCCCGCCGTGCCCCCAGTGGCGGCTGTACACACCGACGTCATTGGGAACTCCCGGGGAACGTCAGCGATGGGGGACAGACTGAGGAAGAGGACGCAGACAGAGGATAGCAGCAGCCTGGAGGACACCTGAGGATGCCGATGGGAAGTGTTTGTTTTTTTACTTTTTTAATTACCCCGAGTGTGACTCGGGTTTACCGTTTTTATACGCCGAGTCACACTCGGGGTTACTGCTGGAGAGGTTAAAGCTGTATGCTCATTATAATTAGTTCTACTGTGTTGAAACACAGGGATAAAACCCATCCCCTCTTCTTCTAGAAGTCACTAACTGCTATTAGTACTGACTTATTATTTTTACCCTTCCCTTTGCTCTTTATATAGCCTTTCATGTACCAATATTACAAAATAAAATCATCAAAATTGTAAAAAAAACAAAAAACATTGTATATAAAAAATTGATTACATTTCAAAAAAGGATTGTTTGACAGATGACAATAACAGCTCAGAAAAGTACCTAAGAAGTCTACATACAGAGAGTCCCCGGGTTACATACGAGATAGGGACTGTAGGTTTGTTCTTGAGTTGAATATGTATGTAAATCAGAACAGGTACATCATTTTAATATATGCAAATAGGACAGATGTTTGTCCCCACATATTATTGGGTAACGTGTCAGTTACTGTATGAAATCCTCACCGTGAGCTAATCACAAACAAAGCAAAAAAAAAAAATCTTTATGGAGCCTAGACATTCAATAACTTCTGGAGCAAACTGTGCTTTGATTTGCAAAAAGAAACAACTGCAGTTTGTCTTGGACATTAAAGAGTTACAAGAGGCTGCAGTCCCAGCTGTGTTTAGCAAAAGATTTCCTCTGCAAGTTATGCAAACAGCTATTTATCAAGCCTCCGTCCTGCACAGGAGCGAGCAGGGAAGCCCCGTTTCTATCTAGAAGTCGTCTGTATGTAGCATGACCTTAACTCGAGAACTACCTGTAGTTTATTAATAACAGAGTTTAGAACTGAACTCCTACAAACAAATGCACCAATACTACATGCTGGTCAGGAACATTATATAATCAAAATGTATATCTCTTTACCAGTTAACTATTATTAAAGTACTATTCATACAATTTTATTGCTATTTTTTGTTATTGATCTTTGATTATTGTAACTTTTATTGTGGTTTGAAACAATTTGGAATCCAGAAACCTTTTTAAACATCAGTTTCAAATTAAATAATGTTGCTTTATTATTATTCTATGTGTTCTATGGTATTTTAATACACCATGTATGTTGTTGTTTCATATGTGCAATATACTATAATCAATTGTAGTGGTGACCAATGTTTAATGGTTTTAATTAGTTTTATAGGCTTGTTATGGGATCATAAAAAGTAAATAGGGGACAAGTCCTTTTTAGAATAAAATAACATTTTAAAGAAAACTACCTATTATTCAAGTCTGTTGGGCATAAAGGCAAATTAAATCCTGTTACAAATATCTCAATAAAATCAGGGGTTCAAAAGAAATTGTAGGTTTCCTTTGCTGGCTAACATTAAGTGTGCTGGGATTTTTTATATTTTGTCATAAATTGCCCCACCTATTCTGAACCTTCCTAGCTGCCTATAAACTGATTAAGTGTATATTTTGTATTTTTCCTTTTGAAACGTCAGAATAAACTTGTGAACTTTTGAAGAAGTTGGGAGAAATCTGTCAAACAGAAAAAAAACAGCACAATAAAATAAAACTGAAGAGCTGTTATTCAGACAGATGGAGAAGCTTGTCATATATGTATGCCACTGTTCTAACAGTGTAATAGTCAGAAATTTTCATATGTTCAGAAACTAGAAAATCTTAACAAAATCCACCCAACAAAACGTATGCATATGTTACGTATGCATTCACAAGAATGCATGAAATTTCTTTATCAGTTTAATCCACTGACATAAAATGACCACATTCTGTTCCAACAATAACTTCTCCCTATGAATTTTCCCCTTTGTTAAATAATAATCTCTGGTAAGGATTTAGTTGCTGTGATAGTTTTTGCTAGCTGATACCTCTTCTCCAAAAAGACCAATGGGAAGGATGTCTACATAGGACATGCATGCACATCTTGCATGTTGTAAGCAATTCTTAGTAAAGTGCATCTCAACACACAATGTACTGAGATGCAAAAAATGTGGCTGAATTTATAATTTAATTCATTGAAGGATATTACAGCCCATTCTTTTTTAATAGACTGCACAACACAAAGCCCTTCAAAAAGCCCCATTGCACAATGCACAAGAACAATTAATAACATTTCATACACAGGAATTTGCCATCAAGGTACGGGGGGGCGTTCATTATACAATCTTAGTTTGGACACATATAGATTGTTAAGCAATTTTACCTAGAATGTGTAACTCCATTCTTTTAAAAGAAATACCTGTATCAGCATAAATTGAAATATGTATGGCCTTCTCTTATACTTGCGTTCTTAAGTTATTAGCCGTATATATGTGACATGTTTGTTCTGCAAATTCTGGTATTTGCCAAACCAGTTAATTAGCTTCACAAATTCTGAAGATCTGTTTCCATAGCAAGCCACAGAAGATTACTCACAGCTATATAAGCTGATATTGTGTGTTTTTCATGGCTGCAAGGGACTTAGCATTCCATGTGTATCTTTGGCTTTTTTCCCTCATATGATACATCAGCAAAGAGCGGTGAACAGTTCAAATTTCACATTTGGGACAATTCCAAAAACAGATTTTCCAGATGTGAAATAACAAGCACATGGTCTGTAATTAGGGGACAGGTACTCTCAAATCTGATGTAGAGAGAACTAGCTGTGTGTCCTAAGGACTGGAATATGTGTTCCACTCCAGCGTTCTCTAAATACATACCAGGATCAGTTTTTGCTTGTGTAATTGGGGTGTGAAGTTTATTACCTCACTCTGCCTTTTGGTAATTGAAGGTTCAAGGGACCAGTTTTGTTGTTTGTGACATACATGTCTCCTGGGTAAATAAATGATAAGATATATTTAGAGCTTGATTGAGGACTTGCTGGGTTTGTTGGTTTATGCCTGACTCCTCAGGTTTATACCAATGTGAAATGTATAAATATTTTACATTAGGCCAGTGTTTCTTTTTTAACATGGGGTAACCTGTTGTGGTAAGTTTCAGGTTTTCAGGGAACCCCTTCTTTAATTACTATACCCACAGATCACAGTATAGTAGCCTTGGTGGTCAGTGGGAAGAATGCCTTTTAAATTGCTGGCCAGTGGGAAAGTTCCCATCCTTACAGACAGCCAAAAAGATCATTTGTGTCAGTTAAACTGACCTGAAAGTTACTAACTGCTTAGTAACTGCATTAGGATATTAGTTTAAGTATTAGGTAAAGAAATCTTAAAGTTAATGATTTATGTTTATTTACCAAAGGTAGTACAGGTAGTCCCCAGGTTACATACAAGATAGGGACTGTAGGTTTGTTCTTAAGTTGAATTTGTATGTAAGTCAGAAGAGGTACATTATTTTAATGTAATTAGTGCAGATGTTTGTGCAGCTTATCAATGCCTCTGGCTATTCATCAACATCTTCCCAGTTGGGCCTAAGCATCTGCTCTGCAGTCTCTATTTCATGCTATGACAGTCTTATACTAAGCTGTTCATGCTGTATGGTCTGGCAGCAAATAAACTTTCCAAAGAAGTGAATACAGGTAGTCCCCAGGTTATATACGAGATAGGGACTGTAGGTTTGTTCTTAAGTTGAATTTGTATGTAAGTTGGAACAAAACTTTAATAAATGCAATTAGGAAAGATGTTTGTCTCAACATATTATTAGGCAGTGTGGTGTCAGATACTGTATAAAATCCTCACTGTGAGTTAATCACAAACAAAGCTTAAAAAATAAGCTTTATGGCCTAGACATTCATTAACTTCTGGAGCAAGTTGTGCTTTGACATACAAAAAGAAACAGCTGCAGAGTTTGACTTGGTCATTAAAGAGTTAAAATAGGTTACAGATTAGCTCAGCTGTTAAGATCACCCACAACCTCAGCTGTTTTTAGCAACAGATTTCTTCAGTAAGACATGCAAGCTGCCCCCTTCCCACATCAAGCCTCTGTCCTGCACACAAACAAGCAGGGAAGCCCCGTTCGTATCTAGGAGTCGTCCGTATGTCGAATATCCTTAACTCAGGGATTACCTGTAATCCATTCTTAAGCTAAACGGGGTTTAAACTGTCAGAATAGGACCTCCTTGTGATAGCAAGTATTATTGACTCAGACTCTCTAATATCCTAATATTTGGATAAAAGCATTAATACTAAGTAATAATTTTAAAAAAATAGCCATGCAGGGGTTCAATTAAAAATGCAGCTTTCACTGATACTGCAGTGCTCACCTTGTCACTGGCACTGTCCCTCACATACCATCTAAGTCATTCAGTGCTGGCCCTTTTCAGCTTGGGGCTTCAAGGACCGACCCCTTTGAGGCACTTCATCAAGTCTTCACAGACTTACCATGACATTTCAAGATGAGACTGCCTTGTTGAGTGATAATGCAAGACATCAATTTTGTCTATTCCAGAATTTATTTTTAGTAGAATCAATTATCGCGACTCATTTAATCTGTAGCAGAACTGTGAATAGTTACATTTGAAGAAGAATTTGTTAAACACAGCTGGCATAAATCAACATGCCTATTATACGGGAAACCTCCATTTAATATTTTTAAATATAGACATATTTATTCTAGAAATGTCAAACTGTATGTATATGTGCCATCAAATATTGAACTAAACGTGCTCTTTTTTTTGCTCTTACAGTAAAAATAAGTTTTGTGATTATTCAAGCTTCTTTATATACTACAATGGAGGCATGATTTACTAGTGGCACATTAGTACTGAATAATTCAAGCTCTCCAAGACAAGAGGAAATAGACAATCATGGGAGAACCTGGGTTACCCAGCAAACCTAGAATGGATTTCTTAAAATAATTTGCTATTATTTGGCAAACGTTTTCAGTACTGGACCAGATCAATTTTAGGTTTGCTGGTTCACCTATGATAATCTATCTTCTCGAGTCTTGGAAAAGATAAGTCAGGTCAATTGTGTTATATGCTAGCCCCACTCTGACATATTTAGACAACCTATCATGTATAGAAGTAGATTTGATGCTTTTCCATATAAAATTACAATTCCATCTACCCTTTATCTGATTTTTATTTCTCTTTCAATGGCCGACTTTAACTAGACACATCAGAACTTGCCAGTGTTTTTTTTTTCTACCATAACATTTTCTATTCACTATTATTGTTATTATTATCACACAGTATTTATATAGTGCCATCATATTACGCAGCGCTGTACAAAGTCCATTGTCGTGTCACTAACTGTCCCTCAAAGGAGCTCACAATCTAATGTCCCTAATATAGTCATATGTTATTAATGTAGTATAAGGTCAATTTAGGGAGAAGCCAATTAACTTAACTGCACATTTTTGGATGTGGGAGGAAACTCGAGTACCCGGAGGAAACCCACGCAGACACAGGGAGAACCTGCAAACTCCACGCAGATAGTGTCCTGGCTGGGATTCGAACTATGTTCTATTAGTTCAATAGGTCATTTGCTAACTAAGTTTAATGTTAAGTTGAAAGTTCTCACCTGATACATTATTAAATTACTTATTCTTTGCATTATTGTTGGGATTAAGGTTGACGGAATTATCACTGTATTTTTTTTCCAAATGATTCTTTATCCAGTACCTATTACACACAGTTTAAGCAAAAGTTAGTTGAAATTCTCATTTTTTTTTAAATGTTACCTTGCACTATAGGTTGAACCACATAATTCTGATGATATTTTGAGTTCAGCTGGAGATGTTTCAAGTATTAACAATATTTATCTCCAAACAGAAAAGACATTATAGTGAATGCCAATGTTACATTGCCAAGCTGTAAGTGAAAACCAAATGTTTAGTAACTCGACTGTTATTAATATTTCTTTTCATTTTTTATTAAAAATATAATTTGCTGAATAATGATCTAGTACCTTGTTGTGACACCAGATCATATTCTGTAGAAATCACTGTTTGCAGTAGCTCACATAGATTTGTCCCCATGTGTGGAGAAGACACAGATGTTTCCCTAACTCTAAGTCTGAGGCTTCATTATTCTATTACAGTTACTTGTTGCCAGTCATTTCCTGTTTGTATCAGTAATCTCTATTCTGGATGGAAATTTGAAAGCTTTGGCAACAAGGTTTTTCATGTAGTTTCAACAATATTTGTTAGTCTTTTCAGGTATTTTAATTAAAAGGATCTGTGTTGTTTTAAGCTTTTTAACACTTTCCCCATCAGTGCCTAGGGAGTTGTAGCATGTGTAGAGAAGACTGGTGTATTTTATAGATCAACATCAACAAACGAATAGAAGCCTCCACTGGGATGGAACACCTACATACAGCCAGTACATTTAAGGCTTCTGGGTCTGTCCAGCCGGAACTGATTGTTTTTGTTAGTTTGTACAAGAAGCTTCCCAAAGAAGGGAGAGCTAAAGTGTTTATAGACTCAAAATTTAAATTCTAATATGTGGTGCTTTTGTTTTCTTTTTTCAGGCTTTTTTTGGGGTAGGTGCAATTTCAGATAGGCTTGAAGTAAATGACTCACTACTTTTTCCAAACCTGAAGACCCATCTGTGCACAGTATCATTCTAAGTAGGTCCCATTAGCTTTGGTCTGGTGGTTGTGACTAGCTTGGGAAAAGCAAAGAAGTGAAATCACTAGAATATAGGAGTACAAATAGGAGGCTTCATAAATGTTCCCTGGGAAAATCATGCAAATAACTGTTGAAAAAATTCAAGGACGTCTGGGTGAAAATATTCCTTTTGTGACCGGTCTATGAATGCCATGCCCATCGGCTATTTATAGCACGTCACAGCTTATTACTATACCAGACATGGGTATATTTTATTGATGGATAGATAGATAGATAGATAGATAGATAGCACTCAAAACCCAAACATGCCTACCCATCTTCTTCTGTCCTTTGCAACCCTCACTACTTCCTACCATTACATATCTCCCCTCCTATTGTGTGTTAATTCCTCGACCTACTAGATTGTAAGCTCTTTGGGGCAGGGTCCTCTCCTCTAGTGTGACTGTCTGTATTTGTTTGTCATTTGCAACCCCTTTTTAATGGACAGCACTGCATAATATGTTGGTGCTATATAAATCCTGTTTATTAATAATAATAATATTAATGACAGATATTGCATTGCTTATGTCTGTGGATATATTAATGCCAGAAGTGACATGATTACATTTTGTGAACTGTAATTCAATCAGTATTCACATAGCTGCTCACATGGAATAAAAGTTTAAATGCAATGAAGGGAAACAGTTTCCATTTATTACTACTTTAAGGATTAATTGCAGATGGCAGTTTCAAAACCTGGAATATTTTATTGTTGGGAAGTCCAAGACGAGAATCTGTTCTAAAATAATAGGCACATATTGTGGTAACTAATAAAGGTTCTCTTTGTCCTGTGTTGATCAAATGCATTTTTCCTGCATTTTATTTATTTATTTAAATAATACAAGGCAAGTAATTAATTAACACAAAAAATAAAACCCATATTGTATTAAATATAACTTTTTGGGTTCTATAAAATCAAATCTATAAGTCTTACATTTGCTGTTGTTGTCTTAAAAACAAAGAATGTAAAACACAATAGTTGCAAGTCTTAGGTTAGCTGTAGCTGCTCAGTTAAATAACTGCATCGGTCAGGTATATGTGTATTGCACATTCTGGAAATCTAGAGATCTGTCACCTGATGTTTTTTGTTGTTATTGGCAGGTTTGGACTTTGTTGAGGATCATAGCCCTGTTCATAATTTTTGACATGATGCTCACATTTTACTAACCTGATCTTCCATTGTAAAGGATAGCTCTGTGCAACCCTTATCTTACACTTTTAGACTGTCATGTAAAATTAATAGACGAGTTTTTATATTTGTCTGAAACGGTAGGTAAAATAAGTAAAAGGGATTTGAAAACACAGAATTCTTAAGTTGATCCAAACATGATATGAGCACATAGTTGGATTGCATAAAACAGTAGTAGCAAATGTAGCAGTTGCTGTGGTGTTTTAGGGCATTCAGGTCCTTCCCTGATTGGAGAATAATCTCTTCAAAGCATCATTATGATATCTGAGCTCTAAACCAGCTTTTCTCAACTTAATGAACCCCTGTTTTTTAATTAGTATATCTACAACTCGCACTACTTTAGCAAAATGGTCAGTAGGAAGAATGCCTTTTACATTGTTGGACAGTAGTAAGGATGTCACCCTTACAGATAGCCAGAAAGTTTATTGGTGTCAGCGATAACTGACTTCAGAGGTCCAAATTTCTAATAACTCAAAGAACCCCTAGCAATCTCTGGGGGAACCCTGTAATTCCATGGAACCCTGGATAGGAAATACTGTTCTATAGTAGTATCTTCATTCCTCTCCTCCAGCAACCTAAAAAGTAATGTAGAGAAGTGAAGTTTATTAAAGCTCTCTGACTGAGGAAGATAGGGTATCTTGGGTACCCCTTGGGAAATACAGCAAATCTGGACTGGATCTAAAGCAGCTAGATATGTTCATAAATGTTCTATGGTTGTGGTAAAATCGTTCTTCACTTTAGTATTACATTCATAGACTACAAAACAATCCTTTCCGAACAGTAAATTATCAACATTGATATTCTTGGAATTTTCTTTTCATGCATATATTTTATTTATATGAAGAATGATTCCAGAAAGAGCTAAGATGTGCTGTATTTATTTATAATACAGCTAATAATTCAAAATAACATGTCAGAATATGTCTGTGTAGATTCTTTTTGTGGATCACACATTTCATGTTCCAAATGTTTGCAATGCATTCCCAATATAATTTTAATCTAGATAACATTTAGTATTACCATGCTGTCCAGGCTTATAATGATATAAAAATTTGGAACTAAGAATTAAAATTAGAGTTAAAAAATGAAATTGGTTTGTGTTTTAAAGTTACAGCAGCAACATGTAAATCAGTTTCCAGAATGTCCTACTGCACTTATAATTGTCGAGGGTACTGGTACTGCACAGCTTCTGGTATAGTTCTGGTGCTCAGGATATAAGAACTGCAGCTTTCATTCTGTGATGTGCTGCTGTTGTTTTTATGCCCCCTTCTTTTCTGGGCCATTGACACTGAGCCAGAAGGTGTTGTAAATACAACAGGGGAAGACAAAGGTATCTCACTGGATGAGAGCTGCATGTTCAAGGTGCTGGAAACATATCAAGAGCTGTTCCATGTGCCACCAATAACCTCTGAATTTACTAATAATGCAGGGAAATATAAAGATAGCTTTATATGCCAGAGCAAGTAGCTTTTAAAACAAACCCATTCTTCCTTTGTACCTGCAGTTGGCTATTTTTCTAAAGGCCTGTTGCATAGGAACGGGCTAACTTTTTAAAAAAAAAATTCATAGTATAAAAATGCAAAGAAGTATCCAGCTCACAAAAGTTTGCAAGCACACAATAATATATGAGCCACAAATATTATGGATATATATTACATTATGGATTGCTGTCTAGATGTTATGGTCAGGTGTCGGCATTCCGATTCAGCAAAACCGTAGCACTCTTGATACAAGGTGACTTCAAAGCGTGGCAAAATATTATAAGTGCAAACGCCTATGTTTCATTGAAATAAATTGTCTCAGTGCGGAATCATTTTACATAGTAACTTGATTGTGAAAAATTTTGGGGGCAAGATGCAAAAATAAGACCTTTCAATCACTGTATTCTATAAAAACAAGATCCGCCTTTTTAATTTGATCTGAACTATCCTTTTCCTGACCATGACATGTAATATAATCACTGGGCACTGAACTTTCTTGTGTAATGGGGACTTCTTCTGGGTGCCACTGCCTTTGGGTCTGCAACACAACAGTTCTAGTCCAGGTCCTAGCTTCTAGTTGTTTAAAAATGACAGTGAAGGAAGAGGAAGCAGTGGAATAATGGCTTACTACTAAGATTCCACAGTCCAAGTAGAGTACCCCGTCTTTTGAGTTGACATTGCCCGGCATCTCTAAGTTGCTGGAAAGAGGAGGGCTCCCCTTTTGCATTAGATTTATTGGTCCTGATCTGTAAAAGTTCCCCACAAGATATTAGGATATGTCAAAGAAACAACAAAACAAATCTTAGCCTGGGTGACTACTAACTACCTCTTTGGCAGATCTCTGGCTAATTGTATAATCTAAACAAAAGCTGATAGCTTACTATGCCACATTTTCCTTTTGAGCTCATTTTCTGTCAAGTTTTGGGAAACCACTGAGCACTTTGAAGTGCGCTGCTGATCCTCAAATCAAGCACCTGCTCTATGGCTCCATATGAAGACCTGGACATAGACCGGGTGGCCAAGGACCCCACCCATATCTTCCTTGCCGGGGCTCTTAAAAACAAATTTTCATTAAAGCCAATTGTCTGGCAGATGACAATGTAAAGTAGAGTTAGATAGTAGCACCCTTCAAATTCAAGTAATTATTTTGTTTCCGGACCCAAAATATAAATGTAAAATTCAAAAATCAAAGAAAGAGGAAAGCTGGGTTTTTTTGCAGCAAAAATCAAATTGCATTCATCATTCAAATGATAACAAGGTGCAATTCACATTATTACAACTTTAATGAGCTTCAAAGAAAGGCAGCCCCCTGTAAAAACCCTGGGGGTAATGCCTGTCAACTAAGTAATTAATGCCTGAGTGGTTACTGTAAGCAAAACAGTACGTTTCAATCCCGACACGTTTCAACAATAGGCTTCTTCAGGGGATGCATTGAGATTGTACTAGAATGTTAGGTGATAAACATAATGCTCAAAAGAAGAGTTTGATGAACAAGGCATTCTCAATTATTTGAGAAGAGCAGTGACAGAATGATAATCTGTGTGACTGGCATTCGTGCAGACAAAACACACATATTCTTTGATCCATGTACATAACAAAATGTCTTAGCCTGAGTGCTATATACATCCTATCTAATCCCTTCCCAGCCAAGTCATGGGGCACCCTGTCACAGTATGTAATAAAGAATTCCATGAGGACTTTGGTATAATATACTATTTCACATTACGTAAAAAGGTAGTAGGTATATATTGCTGTATGTCCCACCGTCAATTAGATTTACCATGATTGTGCTCAGAGATATATTAGAAAATAGGTGAAATTCTGGACATGTAGTGCAACTAAATCTTCCCAACAGGGACAAAGACATCAATAAAATCCTGGCATAGGTCTAAACCCTTCCCTAATCTTAAAACTGAAAGTAAAAAAAAACATACTTGACTGCACTTACCATTTACCTAAAAAATAGGGAATCTGACAATCCCTCGAACATTCCCTTGTCGTAATGAATCACTATTGGAACTGGAAGATTCCCACCAACGGAAAGTCTGAGGGAATGTCGGGTTTCCTGTTTTATAAATAGAGCCTTAGAGTTGAATTTTCTGTGGTTGATGCAAAAGAAAAAAAAGTGTAAATCATTTTCTTTCTTCTGATGAATGTTTTAGTTACAGGTTTTGCTAAGAGACCTCTTAACTTGTTTTATTTACTGACAACCAAATTCTACACTTAACACTCCTAGATTGGAGTTTAAAAGCCTGAGCTCATGTTCATGCAGCTAAGAGCAGGTGCTAAAAAATATCCCGAAGCAGTCAGGGTTAGCGGCCCCAAGCAATTTTTATTAATCTGCCCGTGCCTGACAGCCTTGGTGGATGGCTCTCCTGAGTCGCTGATGTCAGCGTGCAAGTATTGATTGTCATCACATCACTCTGCTTGCAAGTTTATGTAGTTGTGCTGAAGTTAGAGAATTATTTAAGGTTTACACATCAAGGTCACAATTTCTGCAGTTAGATTAGTGAAACTGAATATTCAGCAAAGCATCTTTTCTCCTTATATTTGTGTGCTAGCTATGTTATGAAGCGAGAGTTGTTCTTTGTAAATATTTGGACAGAGACAACTTTTTTCTAATTTTGGTTCTGTACATTACCACAATTAATTTTAAATTAAACAACTCAGATGCAGTTGAACTGAAATGAAGTGATTGTGTAAAAAAAAGGCTTTAGTTCCTCACATGTTTATGCAATTTTTTCGTTCAACCCATTGAATTAAAGCTGAAAGTCTGCAGTTCAACTGCATCTGAGTCCATAGTAATGTCACTAACTGTCCCTCAGAGGGGCTTACAATCTAAAATTCCTTACCACAGTCATATGCCATTCACACAGTCTAAAGCCAAATTTTGGGTGGAAGCCAATTAACCCACCTATATTATTTTGGGATGTGGGAGGAAACTGAAGTGCCCAGAGGAAACCCACACAAACACAGGGAGAACATACAAACCATAGCATCCTGACCAAAATTCAAATCTTTGACCCAGTGCTGCAAAAGGTATTGTATTTTTTGAGATATTCATTTTGTTAACAGGGTAATTTGTGAAAACAATGCCCCTGATTCATCATTGAAATCCGCGATCGCTGGAAGCGCGATAATACGCGCGACCCGCGATCGCGGATTCGCGAGCTTTTCCGGTTGTTGAATAGCGCGATTGCGCGCGATTCCGGATCGCTAATACGAATGCGCGACCGATAATCCGATTTTGCTTGATGAATTAGGGGCAATGGGTCTAATACCAAGCTCCGACATTTACCATTTGTGGCCTACACACCTCATGTGGCCAGTACAACAGAAGCCCAAAAGGCAGAAAAATGTCTGCCATGAAAGGCTCAGGGATGAAGTCAGGTGTAGGTGCTTCAGAGAAAAAAGATGTAACTATCCATATCTGTATATTACTTTTGGTTACTGGCTTACTTTTTAATTTACGTTGTTTCTTTATGCGCCTTTCATACTTGCAGTGGAAACTTGCACAGTTGGCTGCCCTCAGGTACATAGCAAGCTGCTGCTATGTGCCTAGGAGTGGCAAAGCACACCATGAGTTAACATATTTACACATGTTGCCCTTGCAATTACGGTATTGTTCTTCCTGCAGAGGAGGAAAATCAACCACTCAGTCAAAAGCTTTCAGGAACCATGTCAAGTTCCACTGCAACCGCAACCATAACTGTGTGCACAAAATGTTTTCCAACCACTCTTGTTCAGTTGTATGGGAGCAGTTGGGAGCGTGGTTGAGCCTGCAGAAGAATGCTGCCAGTGTAAAATGGCCCTTACGCTTGTAAAGACTTTTTAAATAAATGAAATGTTGTGTGCGCCTATTTTAGGAGTGTGTATGTCCTTATCCCACCATTGTTATTCTTACAAAACAAAAAAAGACCCATAGGCCCTTAGGAAACACATACAGCAGGTCAAAAAGCAGGTACCTAGCAGTTACTATTGTCTGTGACAGTGTTTCTTGACCTTTATAACGTAAGGGAACCACCAGGTCTTTAGGAAAATCCTTCTGTAATTGCTATAGCCACATATTTACAGTATATTAGTGTGGTGGTCATTGGAAAGAATGCCCTTTACATTGCTGGCCATTGGGTTGAATGCTTAAACTGACCTGGGAGGCACAAATTGCTCATTGTTTAAGGTACCCCTAACTACCTTTGGAATAACCCTGGATGATATACACTGCTTTATGAGTTTTTCTTTAGCCTTGGTTAGAAGCTTCTCTAGCCACCTATACCTTTTCTCCAGAGGCAAACTTTATCACTGAAATTATTAATAAATCTAAATAACATCTGGCAATTTTTTTTTAAAGTTCTTCATAGTTACTTAAATCTGGTCCCGTCTCCACTCACATTGATGCACATAAACTAATAACATGTATTTAGGGTAAATAATAAAATGTATTTGAGGGTAAATGGTAAAGAATTTAGGGCTTCGATGGCACTGTTCTTGGATCTGTTTTTTTTTCTCTTTTTTATACCTAAAGTGAAGGATTAAAGGGATCTGCTATGATCTGCAGTGTCAAGCTAGTGATTGTGGGTACGCAAAATTCTCATTTACAGACAGATGTTTATACAGCTGTATTTAAAGTAAGCTAAACACTTGGTGGCATTTGGGAGAATTTAAAAAATGTAGTAAAATGCTACATATCTGTTTTTGTATGTATATATATATATATATATATATATATATATATATATATAACTTTTTTTTTTAACTTCTCATTCACGACAATAAGGAAGACATATTAAAACTAGTAAATGTCATTTTTTATTACATAAATATGTAATCTTACAACTCAAATAATGTGTATCATGTCTGGTTATATATTTTGTTTAGAGATATGCTTTAATTTCAATATACTTTACATACATAAATATATGTAATAATACAATACATAAATATACATAAATATATTATATACATTTTTAAAGCACATATGTTTGTATTACATGCAAATATATATGTTTTGGTTCATTTAAAATCTTGGGTAAAGTAGATTTATTGTTTTTTTCTGGTTTTTATCCAAAATAGAGTAGTAGCGTGTAAATGACTATAAACCGTATTCCATTTAGGGTGATAACAGAAAAATTGAGAACTGTAAAAATCAGAAAAAGTTAAATTTACATTGAACAGGGATATAAATAGAAACAATTCCCAACTAAAGGACTTGCTCAGTAGTACACAGACAAGGGATTAGACTTCAGTAAGATGTATGTAGTTCCTTGTAATATATGCTGACTCGTTTCTAGTTAGCCTTATCAATCTTATGTTGGACGCAAACACACCAAGCAAATTAAGTCAAGAAATGTAATATCATTACCAGTGTTGATAGAAACACTGTTGGTGGTAGGTTGTAATAATTAATCTGGTTGTTTTTACTAACAGTTTCTATCAACACGGTGAAATTAACTAAAATGGACCTACCATCATAATTTATTTTTTAAAGTTTATGTAAACCTTTTATCTATTTTTAGTTCCATTTCCTCTACATAAGCTAATTCTATGTTCTGGGTATACTGTGTACCTTTGTGGTCAACTGGAATTGGCTAGCAGGTCAAAATACTATAGTTTATTGCCCTTTTAGAAGCAAGTACTGGGTTCATCTAGCCCCCATAGCAATTGCTATGGCTTTAGGATAGCCTTTAACGGGAGTGCGTTTTTTTATGTTCTTTAGGGTTCTGCGTGAAAGAGTAGAAAAGGCTGATGAGAAATTAGAGGAACAGGTAAATCACCACCTTATATGATAAGCCAATAAACCTGTGCTATCTTAAGCATTCATTGTATGCAACTCCTGAGCCAAATAGCTTGTTTTTTTATATTAAAATATCACATTGCTCAAGTAGATATCTGAAATTTACTATGAGACAAAAATCAGATATGTCAAAATTATGTGCAGGAAAGGAATTTCCAAACAGAGACGTCAGGTTTTATTTTAGGAGGTGGCACAAATCCAGACAATAAACAATTACATTTTTTTTTAAATTGATAGTTCTTCCATATTTTATATGGCCAGCTTTACAGTTGTTATCTTTTACCTGGTACTAAGTAGATATATAGGTGTGGGAGATTTTGGAGTCAAGTAGTACCTGTTTTGCTGAATATAATGCTATTTGTTGCTTGTTTTTTGGTATATTTTGAAATGGTTTTAAAGCTGATAAAAAATTGTATACTCACCAAAATTTTGTCAAGAGTTTTATTTGAATATATATATGTATTAGTGACAAAAATTGCCAGTAAAATAGACAGTGTGAATTTTTAAAGAAAGGTCAAATGCAGCCATAGATACCTTACAGGTGGTTTATTACATCTACATTACAGAACGCCTGTTCCACTATAGGCTGAACTGCAGAGCAAGTATCTAATCAGCCAATCACATGGTGACAACCTAATGCATTTTTGTATGTAAACATTGTAAAGCAACCTGCTAAAGTTAAAACTAAACTTCAGAATTGGGAAGAAAGGTGATTTAAGAAGGTGAGTATTTCAGGAACTGCCTATTAACTGGCATTGCCATGCACAACAATCCCTAGGGTTTATAGTCAAAAAAGTAAAATATCCTGTGAATGGTAGTTCACTGAATGAAAATGGCTTGGTGATACCAGAGGTCAAAGGAGACTTGTCAGACAGGTTAAGCTGATAGAAAGGCAACAGGCTCAAACAACCACTCATTACAGCTGAGGTATGCAGAAGAGTATCTCTAAATGCACAACACATGGAACCTTGACGTAGAAGGGCCACAGCAGCAGGTGATCACACTGGGGTGCCACTCATGTCAAGTAAGAACATGCACCTGATGATACAATTCATGTGGGTTCACCAAAAGTGGACAGGAGCAGATAAAAAAATTGTAACCTGGTCTGATGAATCTCAATTTCCACATGGACATTTGGATTTTAGGGTCAAAATGTTGTGTTTATTGCATGAAAGAGTGAATGTATCCTGCCTTATATAGAGAGTTCAGGCTGCTGATGGTGTAATGGTGTAGTTAATATTTTTGGCACACATTGGGCCCCTTATTACATGTTGAGCATTGTTTAAATGTCACAACCTACCTTAGAATTGTTGCTGACCATCTGTTATGACCACAGTGTGCCCATCTTCTAATGGCTACTTCCAGCAGGATAATGCTCATTGTCACAAAGCTCAAATCATCTCTTAAACATAACAATGATTCTACTTGTACTCACATGGCATCTACAGCCACCAGAACTCAATCCAGTAAAACACCTTTGGGATCTGATGGCATGGGAAATCCTAATCATAAATGTGTATCCATCAAATTCGCAGGAACTGTGTGATGCTTTGATGTTAATATAGACATAATCATTGAGAAATGCCACAAAGAATTACAGCAGTTTTAAAGGCAAAAGAGAGTCCAATCCACTTTTAGCAAGATGTACCTAATAAATTTTGTGTATTTTCTAGCTATATTTACACATTAGGGATGTATTTCCTATTACATCATTTTTATATTATGTTGCTATTTATATGAAATACTGTACTTTTTTCACACTTATTGCTTTGTTGCAAGCTTATATAAGGTTTTAGGGATCAGTCTTGGATATAATGTACTTAAATTGTACATAGCAGTAAAGTTGTCATGGATTTTAATCGATATTCTGTATGATAGTGTCTGTTTTAAATAAACACATTTACTGTAATAATAAAATGAATTTTTCCAAAAGCATTTTTATATTGAAAAGCAAGTTAATACTAGAGGAAATAAAATGCAGAACTGTTAGAAAGATATTTTCTGTAAAAATAAGACAACTGACATATGTAACATTGACACAGTATTATAACTGGATTTGGATGATTCAGTGAAAACTACTACATACCAAAATACAAATTATACACATTTGTATTTTTTTAAATTGAAATTAGTAACAAATGTTAACATATTTTTCTTATGGTATAAGGTTGTACAAATAAAAGTCAGCTGTGTGTGAATATACTAAAGTACATGCTGTATATTTACCTCACCATGTCATCTTAGGTTTTCCAACATTTCAAATGGTTATGACTGAAGCAGTTTTTCTGCTTTGTAAATCTTTTTATTAAGGAGTTTTAAGGACGGAAATACAAAACAGAGCTCAATATAGCATACCCCAGGCTTGTTAAGAGAAACTCATCATAATAAATGGGAAATATCTACAAGTATACTGTTAAATGACCTGCTATGAAGTGTTGAGTGAATAGGAGAACATGTATGTGAAAGATGAGCCTAGTAATAATGGCTAGGTGTAATGTAATAAACAGTGTCAGTGATTAACAGTGGTGAGTATATACCATAGAATACAAGTACAGTGGTACCTCGGTATAAGTCTGCTTTGGAATAAGTCCAACTTGGTATCTGTAAGTCCTGTTTGGACACGAAAAATTTTGCTTGGTATACAACCTTTGTGCTAGAATTTGTATGGGTCAAAATGAATCATAATACCGCGCGCTACCCTTTTTTACCTCTCGCAAGACAAAGCCACGACTGCCTATAACTCTCTGTGATTTACATAACATCGCCTCCTCCTCCCTTCTCAGCACCATCCTAGTAGTCACGCGACTCTTCTCATTAAGGTAAAGTGAGGGTAAATTTTCATTTATTTCATCTATTTGCTTTTGTATTTATGTATTTTAGTATTAGGCAGTGTTTAAATTATTTTATACAGCCCCATCAATAAATCATATGCCAATAACAATAGGATTTTTTTTCATGGGAATGGATTAATCATTTTTATTTTTTTTCTTTTGGGAAAAATTTGTTTGGTATAAGTCCTGTTTGGTATAAGTCCAAGGATCTGGAACAGATTAAGGACTTATACCAAGGTACCACTGTATTATAAGGTGTACGGGAAGAACTTACATATGGGGCTGAGTTAGGAAACTCCAAGATTGGAAAGAGTATCACTGTGGAAGATGTATCATCTAAGCAAGGAGGAATAAAGACAGGTGCAAAACATTATAAATTGGTGAAAAAAAGAGTGAGAAATGAAAAGGGACAACTTGTTGACTAATTGATAAATATATAACTATGTATGGTAGAACAAGAAGATTATTTCTGTTTGCTGAGTGGCACAAAACCCTCATTGCTCCAGGACCCCTAGCAACCTCTGGAGGAATGCTAGGGTTCCACAGAACCTTGGTTGAGAAACACTGAGATAAAGTTAGAGATTGGCTGAGTTAGTGTCCCAAGAAGTGAGCCAAGCAGCCTCTAATTTTACAATTCGATGGAAGTGGAAATTAGATACTTGTAGAAATGTGGGCACCCCAGATTTTCCTGCATCTTCTGTTCTATCACAACCCAAATAAAATTTATCTCATCGCCTTTTTTTCCAAAACCCTGGGCTGTATTTAGACACCATGTGGTCCTAGTCAAATTGGAACAATCCCAATTTATATAAGCTCCACACTTTGTGCCAAGTGATTATTTAGGCAAACACTGATACAAATGAGATATTGGAGACATCATGAAGTTTGTTTCATATGCAATGCAATTGTACAGACTATTAACAAGAAAAAGTAGAGGTGTAAATTGTGCAGCAAAATTGCAGTTAATGGTATGTGGGTTTGCCTAGGCACCTCTGTGTCTTCAGACTGTGTTCTCATTGCCATTGCCTACTCTCATCTACTAAGACAGCTGCCTCTATAAAAGGCCAGGATGCAGAACAAGGCTTGATAAATTAGTAAAGTGGAAAGATCAGCTACAGGAAGATCCCACAAAATGCTGATGACTAGTTTATTGCCCTCTGCCAGCCTTGTTTTTCGGCAAAGTTGTGTAAAGCACTATAGCTGACCAATATTATAACAGAATAGAATTTTTTAAAGCATCTGTAAACCATACCATTTTGTGGTAGAAAATCTTCCGCTTCAAGTTTTTCAATAGCAGTGACTGATTTCCTTCCAGAGAAAATAGTGAATGTCAGGTTCATTGCTTTATAAGAGAACACATGAGATTTATATTTTTTCACCTTGCTCATTGGCTGTTTATTTTCTTATCTGATTCCCATCAGTTTTGAAAAAAAAAAAAATAAAGTATATATATATCCTAATATGTGTGTTAGCCACTTGTCGGTCTCATATTTTCCCTTTTTGTACTCAAAGTAACTAAATCTAAATAATATAAAAAATAGTTTGGCAGGCCTCTCTTCAGTACATGAAAAATTGCAAAATATGTAGCATTCTTTACATTGTACAAGAAAACACATTCTGTCACAAATTGTTAAAAATCTGTACAGGATCCTGTAATATTGTGAACACATAGAGAATTATTGTGTTTAGTTAGGACATATAATCAATGAATGCATGCTTTGGTACCACTGTGATTAGATGACCAATAAATAATTTATCCTGGCATTGTGTCTTCGTCTAAATAAATGTACATTTACAAATTACATTAATTCCAAATTCAATGCAACTTTGACTGCAGATTGCAGAATTTCTTTAGTGGTGATTACAAGTTACCCTAGGGGTGTTTTTTATAACTTTTTATATGTAGCCTAAAAGTATTTATTCATACTCCAATAATAAAAATGCTTTGAAGGGGATGTTTCATGTGTGTCATACGAAACATGTTTTAGTTACACCCACAATCTGCTACTGCTAAATAGAAATTTAAGACTCATTATTTCAATTCCAGGGGGAGAAAAACAAATATCTTGAGATTGCTTTGACATTTATGAAGACATAATTATAGGCGGAATATTTAAGCATTCTCATGTGTAATTTTAAGTTGTTATGGATGTCGGTAGCAAACTTTCCTAAATCAGGATATAGTTTGTTCCTTAACCTTAGTCATAATGGAAACACAGATCATTGACAATTAATAAATGCAAAAGTCTGCTATTTTTGTCTGACTGCCCTCCCTCCCCCATCCCAGACAGTCTTTTTATAACAAGCATTTTGTCTATATTACTACTCAATTCTACATATACATTATTTAGTGATCTACAAAAAGAGTTTGTTGAAATAAAAAAAAAAAAAATAATTTCAGGATCAGGATTCATGTCCAAGCTATGTGTAGTAGTAGTAACCTTGCATTTACAACAGACAGGTGTGCAGTAATATGTCCAATTCCCTCCTCAAAAAGGACTCATGTCTACAAATATGACGTGTTTCGCAGATAACTGCTTCTTCATGAGACATATAGGTTAAAAGAAGAATCAAAGACACTGTAAGTTGGGTTAATTTAAGAATAAAAATAAATGTACCAATAAATGCTACTTTGTTGTCAGCATGGTGCCAGAGCAGTATATAAAATGCTCAGGGGTTAGCACTCCGGCCTTTGCAGCACTAGGTCCCAGGTTCGATTCCCAGCCAGGACACTATCTGCATGGAGTTTGCAGGTTCTCCCCATGTCTGCGTGGGTTTCCTCCGGGTACTCCGGTTTCCTCCCACATCCCAAAAACATGCAGTTAGGTTAATTGGCTTCTCCCTAACAATTGACCTTAGACTACATTAATCACATATGACTATGGTAGGGAAATTAGATTGTGAGCTCCTGTGAGGGACAGTTAGTGACATGACTATGGACTTTGTACAGCGCTGCGTAATATGATGGCGCTATATAAATACTGTATAATAATAATAATGTATAATAATAATATATAAAAATTATAACTAGTCCATGTGACATTTATTTGTGTATGTGATTATAAATATTGCATATTTATACCCAAATTTACCCAATTTAACCAGTGTTTTTGATTCTTCTTCTAACCTTTACTTTCCCTGATGAAGCAGTTAGCTGCGAAACATGTCGAGACTACTTCATGTTTGTTGATATATATGAATGTGATCACAAGTACCCTGTGTAAACATTGATATTAGGATCCATTATATATTTTATTCTATTTGTTGTTAAATAAAACATGTTTTAACAGATTGACATTAATAACACTATTGATGTTTTATAAGACACACTATTTGCTTTTTACATTTTGCTGAAAAAATCCCTACCTGTGGGTATTTCTTGTTTGAAGTTTTACAAACCATACCCAATCTGGTGCAAGAAAAAATACTAAAAAAAACATTTTGCACATGATTGTACAAGTAACATAGCAAGCACAGCTTCCTTGTATTTACTAAACGACAGGATATTCATTTTGCATGTTTAAAATTCACTTTGCAATGTGAATATACTTTGCTCATTTAGTAAATCAGCAACTTTTTTTTTATTTCATTATTTCCACTAAACATAGTGACCCAAATCAAACATAGAATCAGTGTCTCTCTCTCTCTCTCTCTCTCCCTCTCCCTCTCCCTCTCCCTATGTGGGATGAGAGATTGCCATCTTCAGCTTTTCAAATATAACCTTGAATACTTGTAATAAGGAATGGCACTTGGTAATTAAATGAATTTATGATGTTAGTGTTGAAGAAAACTAAAAACATTCCCGGATAACCTTTTAAGGGAAAGACCTTGACTAACATTACAAATTTATCATACAGCTGACTTTCTATATTTACCATTACAGTTAATAAAGTTCTTTCTCTCCACTTGAGAATTATGTACTAAGCTGTTTGTATTACTAGGAAGAATAATATCCCATGGACTGTTAACCTTTATGCAGGCCATCATATACAATGTATTTAGTCATGAGTGTCTTAAAACCTTCTTGAAACAAGAAGTATTAAGTAAAGGCTGGGGTTCTTCACAATAGAGCCTACATTTATTTGTTCCTAGTTTAAACACATGAAAAAGTTCTTTTAATCCAATTTATCTCTCTTACCTTGAAAACCATTTTCAAGCAATTTTCAATTATTGCTATGGGCAATAATAAGTAAATTATGATGTCATGTGGAAAACTTCTAGTTTTGGACATACCTGTGTCAAGCAAAACTTTTATCCATAGAATGCATTACTTCATTGTACACCCTAGAAGCTCAAAAGTGTTCAAAGGTGCTCCATGGCAGCAAGAAATATTTTAACGTTTCCTTTGCGATATGCCGTAAACCTCAATGGATTCATAAAGGGACTATGTAACTAATTCAAACATTGAAAAATGAAAGAATAAACTTTATACTTACCTCTTATGGCCTTTGTGCTTCACTGCTTTCTAGAGCTACAGTTCCCGAGTAATCATTCATAATATTTCTGGAGTGTTGAACTACTGGTCCCTGTCAAAGAGTTTGCTTCTTTCTGCCAGCTACTATTCCACACCTGGTCACAATAGTGATGTAGGGATTGGTGGAAGAAGCTGCAGCATTTAGTTTAAGACTAGGAAACTGAAGTTCCCAGAAGTGTTTCAGATCAAGAAGACTCTCCAGACACTGTAGCTTTTAAAGTAAGTGAACCCTTTTGTGCAGGGAGTGGGGGAGACCATAATAATGTTTTTACTAGAGGACCTTGATTTTGACTATTTAGTGACGGTATTATTTTTAACCCCACGTGCAAGTAATGAAAGCAATTTTATCAATGTAATGTTGTTGTGAGTATAAAAGTGTCCATTGCTGACGTACTTGGAGGTGTAAGCTCCAAGGTTTTTACACTCACTATTTCTTCACTACTTACTGAGTCACAGGGTCTGATTTATTAAAGCTCTCCAAGGCTGCAGAGGATACACTTTCATAAGTGAAGCTGGGTGATCCGGCAAACCTGGAATGGACCTGGTCCAGGATTACTAGCAAATTACTTTGAAGAAATCTCTTCTAGGTTTGCTGGATCACCAAGCTTCATTGACGAAAGTGTATCCTCTTCAGCCTTGGAGAGCTTTAATAAATCTGGCCCACTGACGTAGAGCAGGTATGTTTTTGAGTTCCCAAATGATGGTAGCTCCACAGCAGACTGGCAGGCATAAAAAAAATATTTACATTAAATTTAACACAAAAAGAGTATGTATGCAAGAAGCATTATTAACATCTGCAAACATTTAGAACATTTGAGTCTTTGGTTTTAAGTTGGGCTTTTTAGGAGCTTCTTCTTCTAGAAGAACTTTCAGAAATACTTCTGAAGAATCTTTCTCATATGTTTTTTTTTAGTTAGCCAACTCTACTGACCATAACAGCATACCAAAAGCATCAGAAAAAGAACAACCCCTTTTTTGTATTTACAGCGTAGAACACAACCACACTTTGCATCTTAATAAGGAGCTGGTGTGGCTCCCTTGTATATGTGAAAAAGTATCCAACTAGAACATCTGTTTTTACTCAATTGGTAAAAACAGGTTTTAAGTAGGTTTACTTTGCTAGCTTATAGGTTTGAGTACCAGAAATGTTTGCTATGGTTCATTTGTTTTAAATTGCTCCACCTGCATCTTTCTTTTTGGTAGTTCATAAATGGATTGCACACCACCGTTTTTCCCATTGGTCTGTTTGGAAACAAGTCTGCATATTTTTAGGGGACAACTATCTAAACATGTTTAGCTAATTTACTTGTTTCTGTTAATTTAGAAATTTGTATTGTTTTTTGTTTTTTTTTGTCAAAGCTTCAAATCTTTTTTTTCTCTCCAGACAGTTAGTTGGCATTGATCAATTTGCTCAATACTGCCCCCCCCCCCCCTGTTTTCAGCTACAGTTCTCACAGTTCTAACCTATGTTCTATCAACTGTCTCCAAGTTTGTTTGTTTTTGGTCTCTTGCATGCATTTTTTGCCACTCTGTTCATTACTTGTTCCCTTCTCAGGCCCACTATATCACAGCTTTTTACACAGTTTAAAAGCTGTGGCAAGGTCAAAGCAAAATATTACGCTACATACACGGGTCAGATGAGTCCCTCCAATTATCGCTTCATTGCTAGTATCGGACAAGAATCTGATGTGATCACAGCGGCCATCCGACGTGGTTCATGGATCTGTCCTGGTGGATCCATGAACGGCGAACAACTGTAATACAAGTGAAGGGACAAGTGAAGCTGCACGCTCATTCTCCCCCCTCGCCTCTCCATGGAGCAAAACGGCGCTGTGTGTACAGTGCTCATTCATGCATCTTTCAGTCCTTTCTTTTTGGAAAGCATTGTGAAAAATCCATTTTAACAACAAAAGTCTTACGTGTGTACATAGCTTTAGTCTGCAGCAACATTTAACTCTCCCTATCTGCTTGCTACTCAAGCATTATTACAGTCTGACATAAAAAAAGTTATTTCCTGAGTAAGCTGGGTACACTTCTGGTACATGCAAGATCCAAGGAAAGAAAAAAACAGTTTACCATTTGAAAAACATATATGTAAAAAAGATACTGTTCCTAGAAGTAATTGTGGTGTAGCAAATCTATTGGAGCATAGAGAAAATGTTGACTTTAGAGAAGTAATTGTGGTGTAGTAAGTCTATTGGAGCATATAGAAAATGATGACTTTAGTTCTACTTTAACTAAGGCCACCTACCTTAACACTGGAGGAAAAACAGTGGTTTACATGACTATACATGTACCACCCAGTGAAAGGAGTAATGTGAGCCAATCACTGCAAAAATCCTACAGCAATGATGATTTTGCACATATCAGAGATTACTAATCAAATACACACAATATGAATTAGTAAAGATAGTAAAGTATTTGCCATTAGTTACATGTATGTGCCTTTCACTCTATACAGCATAAGGCATAATTAGTCTGAGCAACATAACAACTGTTCACAAGTCCTACCATTCACAGAAAGGAGTTGGTTCAATGGCTAACTTTTGTTTATCTAAATAAAACTAACTGTATTGAAATTATGTGCATGAAAGGGTACCGTGCAACTGTGATCGACAAGTGGAACTAAACTTCGCGCGGAGGAAGTCAGGTGCCACCATTTCTGTCCGTCTTCTTTCTTCCTCCAGCTAAGTCACCTGATCTCACATTGGGCGAGATTGGGGGATAAAGCCTTCTGTAAATGGGAAAAATAGAGTGCCGATCTCACTGCACATGCATAAGTTTATTTTTCCATTTATATTAAAGAATTATCTACCCTTTCATGTAAAGTAAAAATGTTGGTGATAGGTCTGGTTTAAATCCAGGGGTATGCCTAGGACAGCCATTGCGTTTTGTGGAATGCTGGGCATCACAAAATCAGGAAGTGTGTATTTTGCAACTTCTTCCGAAGGAAATTGTGGGGAGGACAATGAGGATGGAGGCAGCACAATTTTCTATCATGCACCAAAATCAGGAACAAATGGAACATAAACATGAGGATCGTAGTATGGCTTTACATTTTTTTTTTTGGCAACAAGAATTTTTAAATTGTTAACTTTAATGCTGGTCTGTATAATCTTATACAATGCGTTCTTATACATTGAATAGCCCACTTATTTACACTTTAATCCATAAGAAAGGTATTTATAGCATGGCTTGACACGAAACAATGTAACTGATCCATTAGAATTGACTGCTGTCTAAAAAAGTACGACTCTACCCAGTACGTGTCCAGTACAATACACTGGGAAGATGCTTAGAAGTAGATGATGCCTCCGGCATTCTCGCAAAGTTTCCTCTAACTTCTGATGGGTCCACGAACTTTAGGCAAACCGATTTCGCAAACCCATCAGAAGTTCCAGGAAATCAATACAGCCCTGGGACGTTTCATGCAGCCCTGGGAATCCTCCTGTGTGCGATCCCCGGGCACTAGAGGTTAGTTAACCTCTAGTGCCCGGGCATCGCAGTGAATTTCCAGGGCTGCATTCGATCATGCAGCCCTGAGAATCCTGTGTGCGATCCCTGGCACTGGAGCTTAAATGGGGACAAGTCTCCCCATTCAAAACCTCTAGTGCTCTCTGATTGGCTGAGGAAAGGAAAATCCTGATGACGCTTGAGTGTCATTCATTGATCAGCACAGCCCGCAAGTTTTTTAAAAAATTTTTAGTTAAAATTTTCTTTTGGCGATTTTACACCTGCCCTTCTCGCTTACAATTTTAAAAACTTGCTCGCTCATCCCTACTTAGTAGGTAAGATGAGTAGGTACTATGTACTTATCTTCTTTCACTTCTGTGTACAATTAGCAAAGTACACTGTTTATCTGGACTTTATCTGTATCTCCTGCATTGCTAGTTATTGTTGGTACTGTGTATTGTTTATAATACAGTGCCACGTAAGATGGTATTAAAGGGATTATTAATTCAATAATATTAAATCAATATTTATAAAGGAAGTCTAAATCAAGGAGGCTGGCTCTTTTTGTGGCTTTGGAAGTTTGATTGCTACAGGTGATTGCAGCAAGTTAGAATAACTCAGTGTTTGACGGTAACTGATGTCCAAAAAAAAAATACAAAACAAAAATATTTTGTTCTCTTTCTCCTCCAAAATTCCAAGCAGTGCATTTCCTATACATCCCATACAGGGACACCTGGCAAGTATGATGCAGCCTGTATCATATTAAGTGTGTCTATGCAGGCATTCTCTTTTACAGGAAGGCCACTTTCACACATCTGGACCACTTTTCCTGTAAAAACTGTAATTTTAAAAAATACTTTTGCATTACAAATGGGTTAATTGCAAGGATTATTGAGGAATTTTCATTTAAACATAGTCCCCATCCAGTTTATGTTGATTGTGTCATCCTGATGTTTTCCAGTTACATTAGATCTATTTTTTGTGTTTGGTTTGGCAAAAAGTGTCCCTGATTCCACAATAACCATTATGAGGATTCTGTTTTGTTACTATCTGGAAAAATCAACATTCTTATTAACACTCTTTAAGCTGTTATTCTTGGAACCTAGAGTTTGCATTAATCCAGATAAAACAAGATTTATTGCCTTGGGTTAATAATACATCAATACTTTGACCTTGCAGTTACTTTTATGGGCATTTTTTCTATTCGTGGAAGCTTTTATGTTGATATATAACCATAGTTCCCTTTATTTTTCAGTTTATTTTCTTAGTATTATTTATTTTTAAATATTGTAGCTTTTGGAAAGGTTCCAGTTGAGCAGAAGAGCTCATTTTATCATATGTGTAAATTCCAATGCTATTATTAGTGCATGGATTATGAACTTCTAACCTCAGCCACAACCAGGGAAGTGAATCCAAAATCATAAATGTTGAGTTGAGTAGCATATGTTAGTCAAGTGCGTTTAAAATATATGTAGGTGTTTTAGGTGTTCGTGTTTCAAATGAATTTCTTTTGATAATGACTAATGAGTAATCATTTAGAGGTGTCAGGTATATGAAGTATTAAATTATTCCAATAACTACATCAAGAAAAGGGGGTTAAATAGGTAGAGGAACAATTAAATTTCCATAAGTATGCATCCCTATTTACTGATACAAAAGAACAAACTCTAAAATTACCTATAAACATCCATTAAAAATACACCATCAACAGTACTTTTAATGTTTTTATTTTTTTTATGTTTTGTATCTATTTTTGTTTGATGTTTAAAGGATAATTTGGAAATTATTGATTTGCAATTTAATATTTTTCCCTGAAGCGTGTTGTTCTGTAAGTGAACAAAAACAGGCCAACAAAAGCATTTTATTGGTGTGGTTTTCTAGTTTGTTTTTTTACTTCCAATAAAGACATTTTAACTAAAAAAATTGCTGATGCACATTGCAAGTCCTTCAAGAAACTTTATTAATTTGGGTAATGAGGTACAAACAGGAGTTGCAGAGGTCTTGGGACCAGGCCCTAGATGTAAAGTTAGGAAGGGGAAGACTCTGATGAGGCAAAGTTTAAATTTAAGGAGGGTTCTTTATGTGATGAGTTGGAATCTAAAGGAGCTTGTCCTAAATGGTAGGAGCCTTGTAAAAAAATTAGCACGGGGGCCTAAAAAATGAAGCGCTATTTACATCACTTTACTAATACTGTGGTTGGATCAACTTCTCCCCATGTGTTCCATGTCAGGCATTGTGCCTCCACTGTCCCCAGCTATAGGTTATGGATGGGGCAATTTGTAATTCATTGTTCATGTCAAATGTTTGTGTCATAGGTCTGATATGACCAATTTTTCTCCCGAAGAAGCAAACATTATGGTCTGCGAAACGTGTTCAGCCTGTTTTAGGACATTTGTGGGAAATTTAGATTACCAAATGATTGATGTTTTATATTATGCCCTATTGTCTTGTGTAGATGTTTTTTCTTTTCTGTTTTGTATATGGATTGAATTAAAGATTTTGATTATTTTGTTTTTTGTGTTGCTTGGTTGTCCGTAAGTTATTTGTATACTCTTAAGTATTTTTGAAAAGGTTTCTTTTCTTTTTCTTCTTCAATCCAATATTTTAGCAAGATGTAAGTGCTGTCTGATTATTTAAACTTGCCCCTGACCAGAGACTGAATAAGGTATACAGTATAGGGGTGTTTATTGTTAAGTCATAGCAATAAACCTACTAGAAGTTATATAAACTTAGTGTAAAATATAGTATTCTAGAGTCTCAAAGTCCTAACCATGAGTTTTTCTGTGTTTTTACATTTGGCTCCTCTTTGTAACCTACCATTCTTCACATCATGGGTCCCAGCAGTGAAATTCCTATTTATAAGGCAAATGGAGAAGGGACAGAAACATGTAGATAGTGGCTAACTCCATGTCAGATGTTTTTCATATTAGTGCCAATGTTTAGTCAGGTGTGTACCTTCCAGTGAGAGCTAAATTTATTGATAAATATGACAAAGATTCAGCTGCAGTGTTTTAGCAGCCTTCAATGTAGGAAATGGATAATAAGAGGCTCATTTATAACAGGGAGCAGATATCGCTAAGTACTTTCTGCTTTCCAGAGTACTACTGCATTCCGGAATAGATGCCAAAATACTTTTATCATCATGTTTTAGAGATTTCTCCTAGTCTTTTGCAGCAGAATGAAGTTTGTGATTGGAAGAGAGCTAGTCATTTGAATTTGACAGGCTTTTTTTAACAGCTCCCTATTGTTTATTATTGCTATTCAGTAGCCATTTTATTTAAAAAAAAGGTAGTATGGTGATACCCCAGCTTTTCAATAGACCCCTAGATACCTAGCCAACGGGGCGTTTAACCCGACCTTGGTTCGGGGTAAAAACACTTGCAGAAAGTGTTTACCCCGAACTTTCCTCAGGTGGTTAAAAAAGAAACAGCCGTCTCTTACCTGGTGCCGCTGTGATCATTCCGTGTTCTGTTGCTCCATCCGAGTTCTCCAGCGTCGTTCTCCAGCGTCGATCTCCGTCTCCAGCGTCGGGTGTCTGCCTTCTCTGTCGGTGTTCTTCCTTCGGTGTTCGGATGTACATCGGCGCATGATGACGCCGTGGGCATGTGTGCCCATCAGCGGGAAATTTAAATTCAAACTCTCATTTTGTATTGGATTGAATACAAACTCCTGTATCCAATCCAATACAAGATAATATAAAAAAAATACAAAGTATATAACTGGGAAATTCAAATTCACATTTTGTATTGGATTGGATACAAACTCCCGTATCCAATCAAATACAAAATAATACAAAGGAAACACAAATAAATACACAATCAAAGTTTTAACCACCTGGGCGGTTAGCTAGCAGAGTTAGTACTCTGTTTTAAAACTGTTTTTACCATACTAGGGAGGTGTTTTAGAAAAATATATTACTATACGGTATACCAAAATATTGCATTTTCAGTATTTTTTATTTATTTATGTATTCTTGTTTAGGCTGATTTTTGTGTTTTTTATTTAATTTTATTAAATTAATTATTTAATTAATTTAATTTAATTAATTTATTATTATTAAGTAAAGTTTTTTTTTTTTTTTTTTTTTTTTACGTGATTGTGTGTTTCAAACTTTTTTTATATTCATGATATCTACTAGACCCTTGTTCGGACATATTTCTGTAAGTTACAGGTCTACAATGTTCACATTGATTTGCTTTGCTACCTAGAATTAAGATCCACATAAGAATACATTTTACAGCTATATTTACTCAGTGCAACTTAAAACACCCAAATGAAAGATATCATAGCAACAACAACAACAAAAAATTTGCTGACATTGATAAAAGTGATTTGCCATGAATTCATGCAACTGTTTTAAAGTTGCCAAAGGCCTCTTGATAGCCTCTCTGGAAAGTTTTTTCTTTGCACTTCAGTCCATTTAGGAAGTACAACCAGATCCAGGGGTGAATCCTAGTTAGTACTATTACATTACATTAATCTTGTCTTAGGGGTTAATGAAGTCTTTGCGAGCCAATTTAAAAAAAGTGGATCACACTGATTAGCTGAAAAGCTGAGCCTTTGTCTATGATGGAACATGTATTTACTACTTATTTAGGAGCATGTGCTTTTCTATACACATGGTGGTTCTGCTGCTGCCCCCAGGTTCCTTCCTCTACAGCATATCTGCAATAATTATGTTACCTAAACTACTGATTCTGGGCTGTCCAACAATCCCAGTGTTCCTAGCATAGCTTCTCCTCCTCTACCCTTCTCCTAACAAAAATGTAACCACTAGTTTTACAAAGGCCCCCCTAAGGCCTTCTGGTTCTGCTATGACACCTATCCCGACTAGTGTTGCTCGTCAACTAAACATTCAGTTTGCTTCTAAAAGAACCAAAAAGTCTTGATACTGAAGCTAACTTTGCTAGCTCATTGTTGAGGTTATGGTGGGGAGAGATCCCGAGAAACCGCCCCAATACCCGCAAAAAAAGGAATGCTCTTGCTTACACATTACAACTGGCCATAACATTGAGTTCATTGTTAAAGTACAAAACATGCAATGTTCCAATTGGCTCATGTTTGTAAAACAGAAACACAGCCATGTTCAGGCTTTACTAGTTATCACACATCAAACTTTAGGGCTCTTTTAGGTTCTCTATTTTGCACTCTTTAACTAACAACAGCTCTGATGAGAAGTTAACCTGTGTTATGTTTCATATAGTTTTGTTGCATCGGGCCACAGAATACCATATTGTACTTTGTCCCTGTTCAACAGCAGTGCTTGTTTTTGCCTGAACACGTTTTACTAGTTAGTTCCAAGAGACTAGGGGAGGATGGTCCTTGGCAAAATGGAGCAGAAACAAACATCATTGAGTTGTGTGACAGCAGGAAACTCTACGTACTACAGAAACACTCTTTTACCTTATTATTTAGAGACTTCAATTAGGTTTTTTTGTATAACCCTTTAATAGCAGAAGTACAATGCACAGGTGGTCCTACTTATTCTAAATTGTGTGTTTATGGGTAGTGCAGTTCTTACATGGTTCCAGTGTGTTATTAAACCATTCTGTCCAAACAAAATCATTTCTTCAATTGTGTGAAAATAAACCTTCTGTCTTGGGAGCCCTTCGATTTTGTGATGACCTAGAAAATGAATGTTAACTCCAGGCAACATTTGTCTTTTTATGTTTGTTTTTTAATTAGTTTTGGATAGTGTGGAGAACAGTTAAAGTTTCTTTTAACAATTTTTTTGACCCTTTCCCATTCATGCATTTGTAAATAGCGCCAACCAAGTCATGTGTAAAGGACATTGGTTTACTGTGCATACCTCATTCATTTCTATGAATGGGATCATGGCAGACACAGCGATCTAACACCATCCCATCTATAGAAATTGAAAGGAGTAGTGGTACCCAAATACAGTGGATGACTTGTCTGCTTAGTGTTGCACTATTTTCTTTAAATAAGGCAATACAATAAAATCACTGGACCAGGCTGGCTACCTACAGCAGTAACACTTTATTATTTCTGGATATGCTGTGAAGGCAACATCACTAAAAATAAAAGTGTACTTCAATTATATTTTAAACTAATGGACCTACATATTTTTATCACTGAAATAAACCCAGCACAGATTTGCTTTAAAATAGTTCCAGTTTACTTGGGGTATAGAATTACAGAAATTGCACAAAAAAGAAACCCTTCCTTAGTTTTTAGTTATTTGGGTTATGGTACTGTTCTTGTTCTAAGTTGTGGAAGTATTTGACTGTGTGTCCTTTTAGCTATGCATCATATGAAAAACACAGACATAAATTAAATTATAATTGTTTTCCTATTTTTCAGGATATTGTCAAGTGCAGGAAAAGAAATAAAGGATCATTTTCTGAAGGCATTAGCCTTAAGGGAAGAAGCAAACCGTAATGGGAAAATGACTGTGAGTACTGCACTTTGGTTTGTCAACATCCTGCTTGACACTGGAAAACAGTGCTGAAGGTTATACTAATGTATATCCTTTGTAGATATTTATGTCACACCATGCTAAATTTTAGTGGATTAGCTGATTTTGCAAGAAAAATGTGATATACAGTATGTTTTCATATTTCCAATAAAAAAAAATTGCTTTGCAACATTCACACAAAAACTGCTATTAACGCTATTACAAACATTTTTTTTATCTTTGTTAAAGAGTATTTTCGTTACTTAACCTGTCTTTAGATGATAAAAGTTATGTTTCACTAGAGATGAGTAGGCATACCTAATGAAGTGTTGGGCAAATGTTCTGGTTTGGCTCTGCAAGTGTACTAGCATAACAATTGTACTACATGCAAGTGTTATTTTTGAATAAATTCTTTGCTGTACCCACTTACCATGACTGTGGATGTCACTAGAAAGACAATATTGTTAGATCCTGGTCTGTGTTGGATTCTTTCCCAAATCAATTCTCCTTTGTTGTATGTCTCAGGAACTGTTTTCAGATGAAAACTGGTTGTGTTTATATATGTACCTGAAAGAGCTTTAAGCATAAGTAATTACTTGTTTTGTCTTGGTATCAGCTAGTTGAACTGAGCCAAAATGGCTGAATGGAAGTGGAAAAACACCAACTTCTTACCTTTGCTCAATATATCTGTATACATCTACTACCCATAACAGGTAGTCTGACAAGTTCTAACTTAACTTTAACTTAATTTGCTGCATACGTCTTCCAGGTATTAGTTACGCTAAGTTAAAGGTATACAAGCCAAATCAAGGTATAGAAGCCAGAAAAATCAATGCGGTCAGGAAACTTGAACTTTCAAACTTAGCAACAGCAGCCAACAAATGTTCTCATAACAGGCCCCTTTTAACTGATCTGACTATGGTAAATTCATTTCTATAGGCTGGCATGTAATGCTGCTAATTTTACCAATTCCTTGCTCATCCAACCACTAAATATGTGCCATTTTAGCCAGTCCTTGGGTGTGTGTTGACTACAAAAGAGAATATAAAGCAATTTAAAACCGGGCAAGAGTTCTGCCTGCATCTGGCTTGATGAAACAGTAAAAAACCAAAGATGTTATCTTTTTTCATTGAAATGCCCTACTTCCAACCATGGCCACCATTCAGAACAGTGGATGCCTATAGATATTGTTGTGGAGTGCCTGGCTGAGGTTTCTAAGAGCTTAAAAAAATCCACAGAGCAAAAAAAACCCTCGGGGTATATTTAAGGAGTAATTACAGAGGGCATTACGGAGGGCACAAGGAGAGTTAGCCATGGTCCTACTTTACCATTCATTTGCTGTTTAGCCTCCTGTAGTGTTAGAGACACTAGAGCCCCATTTTAAATTCTGTACCAGGACCCCATGGACTATAGTTACCTTTTAGCCTAACTTTCTTATTTCCTATTAGAGTAAACTTTATATTCGGATCCTGAATGACTTATACAGTAGCATTCATTAATGAAAAGCTTTGATGTTCATTTATGCTGATTCAGTCAGACACCCATCATGCTGGTTCCCTGTGATATGAAACACTCTGATCAGAGCAGACAGCTCCCATGGAAGTTAAATCTGTGCAGCTATTCTACCTTGACATAGAGTTTTAAGTATTGGCTATGACATTAAGAGCTCTTTTGAGTACCACGGGAGGGAAGCACGTCTGATAGCAGCAAAGCGTGTTCTTGGCTACTGATAGATGTTAAATGGTATGTCTAATGAAAAAGCATTCATTGAAAGCTCAGCAGCAAGTCTGACATAACGTTATGAGAAAGTGATAGGTATGTCTTACAGGTCCATTCATCCATACTTCATGGAGAGAGCACTAAACCAATATTTGTATAATTGCACATACGTTCCACGTTTATTTTTGAGAAACGCATATCTGATCTATTGCATAAGTTAATAATTTGGCTTTCCTCTAATGTGGCATTGGAATTACGCAAGTTGTAAATGGTCAGACTCAGTCGAGCTTCTTTGATTCTCGGAATATCTCTCAGAGGCATTTTATCGCATCAAATTGGTCTTTCCTGCTCAAACACATTTAAAAATAGTTAAGTGATTCAGTGATAACAGAGAGTCTGTCAGGTTGCAGATACAGCTTATTAATTATAGTTCATGATTTTTTTTTATATAAATACATTTCTATAGTTGGTTCTGTAGTGTACTTTATTGAATGCATTGATATAATACAACACTTCTGAGAGTAGACTATGAAATTTTCTTTCATTTTGTTCCCTATTAAGCATGAGGTGCATCTGCAGAGTCTTAACAGCTATAAATTTTACAGCAGGGATACATTTTCACAAACTTATATGATGCTAAGAACAGAAGGGTCTGTTGCTGATTGGAATGTTTCAGACTATACTTTTATAGTACAGTTCCAGACTATACTTTTATTAAAACAGTGTAGGTAAAACAGCAGAAGAAAAAAATCTAATTAGAAGAAGCACAATTTTTTTTTCTAAAGTTTTCTCAAAGTGAACCCTGATGTCAATTCTTAGGGTGTAATCAATAAGATGTTTAGGTAACTCAATGCTTAGTGGTTGGGCCATTATGACATTTTGTTCAGAATATATCTTGGTAATTACACAATATCTCTTTAACATCACTTGAAATCATCACAAACATACCTATACTTCTATATGTTAAACTATCAAACAATACACATCTTTCTCATGTCTTTTTGATACACCCATAGTGTAAATATCCTCAATAAATATATTCTGCACAACTCAAACAGAACAATTTTAGCTATAATCGGTATAACACCGTTTATAAAATAGTCTTTATCAACCTTTTCAATATAAGTGAAACCTTGAAATAACTTTCATTAGGGAGAGGAACAGACTGACCATTGCTCTAGGTGCCCCAAGAAACCTCTGGAGGAACCCTAGGGTTCCATACTACCCTGGTTGAAAAACACTGGTCTAAAGTACGCAATGCCTCACAATTTTTATAATATCACCAAACAGCAACACATTCTAATTCTCTGATCTTCAAAACAATGTTTCACCTTGACCTATGAATAATCTTTCACTTTGTAGGAATACATAAATAAATAAAGCTTTTACACAGAAGCAGTTTAGTCTAAACTCCATGTAATAGGTCAATTTCCTGCCATGGTTTTATGATCTATAATTATACAATATAAACTATAGAAACATACTTTAAAATATAATCATGCACACAACAAAAAAGACTTATTCTAGTTATATGATGATTTTGCAATTCCATTCCAATATTTTTGTTGGAGGACATTTTTATGAGGCATACATAAAGGAAAAGAAAAGCTTGACACTTACAAATGTTGCATTTAGGAATACCTTATAAATACTCAAAGTGAATTTTGAATGAAATCTCTCTAATGTTTAGTTTGTTTCACTTAACAAACTGTTTTGATTTCACGGCAGTTAAATTTCTCTGGCTCCCTCAAATTTAACAATAATTAAGATTATGATATCATGAAACTATCTGAAGGGAAATGTGGAAAAGTTGCAATCAAGATTTATAGTATACAATCTGGAAAATATCAATAAATATAACTCATCAACAAATATAACTCTTTCCAAATGAAAATAAAGAAAGATGAATTGGAGAAAAGTTTTTATACCAGATGGTTGTTACTGAGTGGCACAAAAGAAAAAAAAAATAATTTAATAAAGTAGCACCTTGTATTCCAGGAAACATAACGTAATGTAAGGTACATACCTAAAAGCTCTAAGCTAATTATGGGAACTTAGATGTATAAATATCCATTTTGTTTAAAAAATATTTTCAACTTCTATGTTTGACAATATAAAAGGAGCTGCAAGCTTTCATTTGATTAAGCACCACAATTATCCTAGACTTGCAGTGCAATTTGTAATTTGAAAGTCATTTCCAAAAAATGACTTCATATATGTATACACAATCATAAGAAAAAGAAAGTACATCCTCTTTCAATTCAATAATTTACATGTAAGGACATAATAGAAAATCATCTCGCCTTTAGCAGGTTCTAAGTTTTTGTTTAAATCTAGAGAACACGCAACAAATTCCAGTATCATTATTTACCAAAAATAAAGCCAACTTGGAGAAGGCATGTGTGAAAAACTAAGTACACCCACCATCAGCATTACCATTATCATCAATAACCTCAAGTAATAGATTTAATTCTCTCACATCTGGGCCTGATTTTTTTAAAGCTTTCCAAGGCTGGAGAAGATCTCAGTGAAGCTTGGTGATCCAGGAAAAAGTCATTTGGTATTTGTTAAAAAAAAAAAAAAAAAAAAAGGGTTTTTATCATGGAACAGATCCATTTCAGGTTTGCTTTATCACCCAGGTTCACTGATGAAAGTGTATCTTCTCCAGCCTCTCAAGCCCATTGTTGTGGAGGCCCACTGTCCTTTACAACATTGCTTAAATTCATTGAGGCTTGTGGTTGTTTGTTTAGGCATGGCTCTTATAAAGCACTGTCATATTACTTTGAATCAAGTTCAGGTTTTACCTTTGACTGGACCATTTTAGTACCTTTTTATTTTTTTCCAATTATTCTGTTGCAGCTTCACTGGTGTGCTTGGGATCATTGTCCTGTTGCAGAACCCAATTTTGGTTAGCTTTACATTTGACTCTAAAATACTTTGGCTTAGAGAGAGTTCATGGTTGACCCAATGGGCCTGATTTATTATAGCTCTCCAAGGCTGGATCAATGAACCAGGGTGATCCAGCAAACCTGGGTTGGATCTGGTCCAGGATTGAAAACATTTGCTAACAAATAGAAAATTAATTTTAGGAAATACATTCCAAGTTTGCTATATCACCCAGGTTCACTGATGAAAGTGTATCTTCTCTAGCCTTGAAGAGCTTTAATAAATCAAGCTCATTTACTGCAAGGTGCCCAGGTCCTGTAATTGCAAAACAAGCACAAATTTGTGCTGATATGCTGTGTTTGATTTGCATCAAATGTGACGCTGTGCTTTATGGCCAAACACCTCTATGATGATCTTGTCTGTCCAAATGGCATTGTACCAGAAGTAATGTGCTTTATTCAGATGTAGCATTGCAAACTTAAGCCATGTTGCTATGTTCTTTGACAGAAGATGCTTTCTAATGGTAACATTTCCAAACAAGCCATACTTGTTCAGTCTTTTTCTAATTGTGATGTCATGAACTTTAACAATTGACATGCTAGCCTGTACGGTCTGGCCTTGGATTAAATTTGCTAGGAGATTAACTCCTTGGAAGATTGGCAACTGTCTCATAATCTTTATATGTCTCATACTTATATATAGGTATATATGCACTATCCATTAATTGTGAATTGACACTTTTTTTTAAGTGGATAAAAAACAGATTTTGATCATAGAGAATGTGGTATTAGACGGTTTAGTATTGAAATCAATGAAATAGCTATATCATTTGAAATATAAAAAAAAACCTGAAACTTTGGCCCTGATTTAATAAAGCTCTTTAAGGCTGGAGAGAATACACTTTCACCAGTGAAGCTGGGTGATCCAACAAACCTGGGATGGATCTGGTCCAGGATTCAAAGCATTTGCTAACAAACAGCAAATGACATTGAAGAAATCCATTCCAGGTTTGCTGGATCACCCAGCTTCACGGGTGAAAGTGTATCCTCTCCAGCCTTAGGGAGCTTTAATAAATCAGGCCCTTTGTCTTAAATGGTAATATAATATAACAGTTCTGTAAATTTACCTTTACAGGTTTAAAGCTTGACTCTGATGATTTATTTCACCCACTTTTTTCTCTCTGATGTTTGCCTTTGCTTATAATGTACGCCTTTATTTATAAGAACTTTTTTTTATTCTCATGTCATGTAGAAAATCTGTTTCTCATTAGCTCTGCATATTTCTGTACCCTAAAACCTGTTATTCTCCATGTTCTGAGTATGGAGCACATACGTACACCAGCAACTCCAGAGGTACCTAGTATGTGTTATGACATATAATGGCAACACCTTCTGCTTCCATCTGTGAATAGAAATAAATACTAAATGATGAATTGCTGCTTTTAGCCCACAGATCTTTGCAGTGATTTTGCTAAACAAAATCTTACATTACGCACTCTCCTATAAACTGTATAGCAACAACTTTAAAATTAACTTGAATGTGTTCCATATCAGATTAGATAATCCAAATGCTATATTACCCAAATTGAAATAACCATTCACATAATTGTAAGCAAAAAAAATGTAAAACTTGTAACAATGCACTTTACACATAAATGTAATATATAAGTATTTTAGTAATGTAATAATTTATTCTAACCATAAAATTAGCATTATAAAGTTTTTGGTGGAACTTAACCCTACTAAATCATTCATCTCATCTTCTGAAGATCTGAAATTTCTGTTGTGGTACCTTGAGTGTCTGAATGTGTGAAAGACTAGCAAGTTGTGATGATTCTACTACCCACATCATTCTTGTCTAAGAAAAAAATCTAAATAGAAAAAAATGTATTTACTAAAAAATAAATCAATGGCAGTTAAAAAGGGTGGACATAAAGTTTAGGACTATCTGCTGCTATAAAATAGGTGGAAAGTCCATTGTAATCAGGGCCTCTGGTGTTTCCTTTGTTCCCATCTGTGGTCTTTTACACATTCTGTGTGAGGAAACCTGTGCTCAGGGATGTGCCCTTTTACTAATGTGTCATCACAAACACTGGAGGGGGGACTAGGAACCAGCATTTTCGAGCTCCAATAAATTAAAAATCATGACATGCGGGGTAAAAGATTATAAAGAGACAAAAAAGTTTTGGGATTTCAGTTGAACTTTACAGTTACACCCTCCACTTTAACACCACCTGGCAGCAAACAAACTTTCCAAAGAATTGAATATAGGTAGTCCCTGGGTGACATAAGAGATAGGGACTGTAGGTTAGTTCTTAAGTTTATATGTATGTAAGTCATTATTTTAAAAAATGCAATTAGGACAGATGTTTGTCTTATTGTCATATTATTGGGCAGCGTGGCAGCAAAACAAAAAAAAAAAAACTTTATGGAGCCTATACATTTATTAACTTCTGGAGCACACTGTGCTTTGATATGCAAAAAGAAACCGCTGGAGAGTTTGTGTTGGCCATTTAAAAGTTACAAGATGTTACAGATCATCTCAGCTCTTAAGATCACCCGCAATCTCAGCTGTGTTTAGCAAAAGATTTCTTCCGCAAGTCATGCAAACCCCCCCCCCCCCCCTATGCCCCATCAAGCCTCCGTCCTGCACACGAGCAAGCAGGGAAGCCACGTTCATATCCAGGAGTCGTCCGTATGTCCGATGTCCTTTACTCGGGGACTAAATTCGTGAGGGTGGACTTGGAAGATTGTAGCTAGTGGCTGCACAGCTGATACCACATTGGACAGGTTTGTATAAGGTTGAGGCTGGAAAATGGTTACTGACCACCAGGGAAGGAAACATTGGAGCTCTCACACTTTTTGTAAATTTGTACTGTAATAAATTTCCCAAAGTGACCAAGTATAGCTGGCCATACAAAATATTTACACTGCTTCCCATTCCAGCAGTATTTCCCTTTCTAGAATGATGCATGCACCCAAAAAAGAGGAGCCAATGGGGATATGTTTTGACAGGAAGGCATACTAGCTCAGCACTAGTTTTTCAGGCATTGGTATACAGTCCATCAAACTGCATTTTGTTGGTAGTGTATTAATTTAATCATTACACTAGATAAAATCTCAAACATGGATGATAAAACTTTTAACTAACATTTTATGAAAAACAGTGATTGTTTCCAGTAAAGACCTTTCCCTGTTACATGATATCAGTCTACATGCTACAGTAAGTCATAAAGTACCCAATTGTGTTGTGAAGTTCTACAATACAGCAACAGGAGATGCTGGAACCTTACACTTTCCTTGTTTAAGAATGTCTGTGGTTGCATTTAGGGTCACGACTCCACTAACCTTGCATGCCAGCATTTATTTATGTTTGACATTTTCATGTTTTTCAGAAAAAGTGTGAATGATTGACTGCCCCATAACATGTTGTGCAGTCAAAAAATACTTGATATATATACAAAAGCAAGTAGCTCAGACGTCATTCGGTTTCATATGTCCACAGGAAATCTAAATGTCAAAATGCAGTAGTCTGAGGAAGTAACATTTGTGGCAAGGTAAATCTTTCCAGCATAGGCTGTTTAAAATGGGCTTTCTTTGAAAAGAACATTTATTCACAACTTTGTCACCTTTCACCTTTGAAACTTTCCCACTCTCTCTGAAAATAGCTGACTTTTTTGAAGTGCTATATACCTATTCACTCAAATTACATAGATGGGATTCAGGTCTTATTTTGCTCAGGGGGCTGTTTGCACACAAAATAGATGATGATGTTATTTGATTTGATTGTAAGCTATATTTCTGAATTCAGGGAAATTGTGTAATTTATGACAGCTTGGCTCATGCATACATAATATAAAGATTTGTTAATAGAAATCTCACAGTAAAATTTTACCAAGACTAAACTAATATGATCATTTTTTATTTCTGGGTATTTTTGTGCACAGTATTTAACTAACTCTATAGAAGCCCCCTGCAAATGGACAATTTTTAACCCTTTTGTTGCTTTAAAGTGTATTTTGTAAATACCGTACACAAAATTCTATTACAGTCTAACCATATTAAAAAAATTGTGTTAGATTTTTGATACTGCATTTCCAAAAGTTTACTTAGCAAGAGATGAGCTTTAAATATTCAGGTTTCATATAATTATTATTTCTTTGGGTTTGTTTTTCTTTTTGCTCTTATTTAAAAAAAATATAACAAAATGCAAATTTTATAATAAACAGACCAAAAGGGAACACACAAGACAGGACAATTGTTAGGGTTTGCATTTACTTTAAAGTTTGTTGCCATCTGTTTCATTCATGACAGCTTTAAACCTGGTAAATGGATGGAAATAACTGCCTGAAAAACAAACCATCCTATTTCATATTGACATTGCACAAACGTGTTATTAAGTATGGGGTTTTGATAGTTTAATTATTATTAATATTAACTAGTATTTGTTTAGCAATGACATATTAGGCAGCGCTTTAAAAAGTCTGTAGTCATATCAATAGCTGTCCCTCAAAGGGGTTTACAATCTACTAACTATATATCAGCTTTTCTCATCCTTTTTACCCCCAAAGAACCCTTAAAATTATGTTTAGATCTCAAGGAGCCCCTTCCAAAACCAATTTATTGGAGGTTAGTGGAAAAAAAGCCTCTTACATTGGTTGCCAGTGCAAAGAATGCTAACTTGTCCGCTAAAGATATCATACAGCTTGCTCTACCAAGTGGTGTGGGCCCCTGAAACATGTAGGCATCATCAAATGGGAGGTAAATTACCTTCAATTCAAGGAACTTCTTAGAACCTCTTGAGGAACCCTGGGATTCTACAAAGCTTGAGAATTTCTGCTATATATATTGTATATGTGACCTTTCTTTGTGCAACATCAAAGTTCTTTCCCGCCTACTGCTTCTCTCACCTGATCTTTAACAGTGCATCTACTTTATATTTTAATTCACCATAACAGTGTTAGGCTTTAGTTAATAGTACACCATATATATATATATATATATATATATATATATATATATATATATATATATAGCATTATGAATATTGTCAGGTTATTAAGAGCATAAAGGGTTTCTTGAAGAACATTCATTAAAAAGCAGAGTAATATAAAAAAAGCTGAAGGATACAATAAATAGTAAACTACAATATAAATAGGAGAAAACTCTGAATCCTGTAAAGAAGTAAAAAAAAAGAAATACTGTCCTTTATGGTACTGAATTTGTGTGTTCCCCTTACTAAGATTTTGCAGTGGAAGTTGAGCCACCTCTTTGGTTTAGCCTAAATTAGACATGTAAGTATGGAAAGAAGAAAAGAAAGAGGTTTTGGGCTCACAATTGAAAAATTGGTGTATTTAAACAAAATGAGTGAAGCAAACAAGTACAAACACGGGGTATTGACTTGTTTGTACTGAATTTGATATTGAAGTTAAAGTTTAATCTGCTAATATTTTGCCTTTCTTGATTCTTCTCACCTTCAACATACCTATCTTTTGTTTTTAAAATAAAACATTTTCTTTTTAAATTTGATTACATCACAAATAGAACACAGTAAAAAAAAAACCCCTCCAGCGGTGTTGCAATTTAAGAACAAGGATCGGAAGTAAACACAATCAGTAATGCACTAGTATTAACATTGATACTGAAAGAAAGCAGATCCTACATTGATCCTACAGAAAGCAAGAAATAGTTTAAAGGAAACAACAGAGAAAGAAGCAGATCTACAGAAAACAGAGAGGTTTAACAGAGGGGCAGCTTTCTTGGCACATGTTGTCACTGTATCACTGAGATTAGCCAAATATGCTAACGACTAGAGGCAAACGTAGGCAGGAGCTTACAGGTAGGGACATTTAAGGAATTTATTGCGATTGTGAGACATTTTGCATGTAAATAAAAAAGAGACATACTACCGAATAATACATATACATAAGACTATAGATAAAGGCATATATTAACAGCAATGCCAGGCATTTATATACAGTATAATGTCTTTTGGAATAGATGAGAAGATAACACTGGACAGACTTTTAGATGACCAGCTGCAGAAATGTAGGAAACTAGAGAGCTGTATATTTTCACTAGGAGTTGTAAGTTTAGGGAATTGTGGACCTCCATGTGCATTAGACACGAGTGAGTGCACACATTTAGTTAGATGTATACAGTGCTTCCCTTATTTCCAGTCTACTACTAGCCATTAGGTTAATAAAAGACATAGAAAGAATGTAAATAGGGCCTAAGTCACCAGACACATGTATTCTCTTTGTAGCCATTAAACGTGAGCTGCATGCATTATTTCATTTAACATATTTCAGTCCTGTAACAGAAACGATTCAGTGGCAGCTGGGGCCGACATGATCAACAATAAGCCCCCTTTGTGCTTTTGTTTCTAGATCCTACAGTGGAAGCAAGAAAGCATTCCAAACAGTCTAAAATTGTGTTCTAGGACTGCACAGATGACTTGTTCTGAACTGGACACAGAATACTACAGCAACTGTAGAATAAAAGATCATTTTTCATGTATAGATACAGTCAGATAAGAGTCCAGGGCTTCTAAAGCATCTCATACCCTACGCTTTGCCATTGCCTTGCCGTATCAGATGATCTACAGGAAAGATAACCAACCTTAATAATGGCTGTACAAAAATAGCATTCATTTAATTAGGCTTGGCAGGATGTTTCAGCAAAAATTAATTCTCTAATTTAGAACATTATAGTGGATCATATCTGAATTATTAATATATAATTATTCTCTTTCTAGTGTAATCCTTTACACTAGAAAAATAATAGCTGTCAGGTCTCTTATATAACTTGACAAGAGGCACCATACAATAGCAGGGTTTGTCTTTGGTCTGTGGACCTGGAACGTTCTGCATTGATAGAACCTTGTTCAGTACAGGTAATAAGCTGGTCAGTCATGCAGCCGAAAGATCAAGTTTAAAGTTAAAATTAAAGAGGAATTCCCAGAGATATTGCATTTCAGTTTATGTACAGCCATTAACTGTCCATAGCAGTCTATCTTTGTTATAGGTAACCTAAATGTAAGACAAGGTTGACTTATAAAAAATAATAATGTAATGCTTATAGGCAAAGAAAAGTTAAAAGTAGAAACTGCGGTCAAGGTCACTTATATACGAGGGATCCATTGACCATAAAACATGGTAAACTAGAAATGTTTGTTTGTCTTATAAAATCTAGATTAGACATTAATTAGACAATAGGAAGTAGGGGCTGTAAAAATTTTGTAAAAATGGATGTAAAATAGTTCATATGTAAATATATAGTAAACATTTATGGTTTAAAGCATTTTAGAGTTGCATGTATCCAATATGGTGGTGCAATGGAGAACATTTTTCTAATGTATTGACAGTCAGTGCATTACAACAAACTGGTTTGCATGCCAGATCTAAAAAATAAAGAGGGATCAATATTTTAGTGTACAGCTATATTCATGTCCAGTTATCCTGTTATGTACATATTTCTATTAAAATATTTATTGGTTTTTCAGATCAGATATTATTTAAAAAAAGGTACAGTTAAATCAATTATTATAGCACAATCTTTCATAGACTGTTGTGAAAGGTACATTGCCCTATTATATATTATATGAACTGGATGCACCTGATATTCACATAATGTCACAGCGTGACTGTTTTTAGTTTATAAAATATACTATATGGCTCTTTTTATAGTATACGTATATTTTGATCTTTCAGTTAATATCTGGAGCAATGGTTCGAGAGAAACTTTTGGTGGTGCTTGCTAAATATCTCAAGGGGTCAGTAACTTTTGTTACGTCCACAGTCCTGCACTACTGTCCCCCAGGATGTTTAGCAAGCAGGTCTGAGTCTGCGACGGGAGAGTGGATGGGTTCTACCATCATGACATCACTCTGGGGGAAGTTTCTTCCCCATTGAGTGATACACAGCTCCCCATTCATGCACGATCCAGAGTCTGGGGATTTAGTGGTCTGTGAGGTCCGAAAGGTTGGCGAACACTAGGGATAAGGGAGCGAGTTTTTAAAACTTGGATCCCGCAGTGAATTTGGCGTTCTTGCTTACCGAAATTGTAAGCAAGAACGACTGGTGTAAATTCGCCAAACTAAATAGAATTGTAATTAAAAAAAAAAAAATTGCGGGCTGTGCTGATCAATGAATGATCACCTTTAGTGCTCTATGATTGGCTGAGGAAAATTTTTCCTTTCCTCAGCCAATCAGGGAGCACTAGAGGTTTTGAATGGGGAGACTTGTCCCCATTTAAACTCTAAGGGATCGCACACAGGATTCCCAGGGCTGCATGAATGAATGCAGCCCTGGAAATCCACTGTGATGCCCAGGCACTAGAAGTTAAATGGGGACAAGTTTAACCTCTAGTGCCCGGGGATCGCACACAGGAGGATACCCAGGACTGCATGAATGAATGCAGCCTTGGAAATCCTCCTGTACTGATTTCCTTAAACTTCTGATGGGTTCACGAAATCGGTTTGCCGCAATCATCCCTAGCGACCACTGATCTGGAGCATTTGGAAGTCAGATAAGGGGGGACTGTAGTTCTTTATTAGGTCAGTTTACTGAGTGCTTTTAGTATAGAGCATAAAAATGTGAGAACACAAAATACCAAATATGCAGTTAAAAAACAGATGGGTAAATTATCTTCCCAGCCAAAGGATTTGTACAGTTTACTATATAAAACATACCTGTCTAATAATATTCATGTTTCTGGCTATTTACCAATACAATCATTTTATTACAGAATGGTCAAGATAGTAAGTAATTAGTGAAAAGGGTCATTGATGGCATCATCTGCATGCCTATTTCTCCAACTAGCATTCTTCAGTGAAAAAAACAGATTTAAATATTATTACTAGTATAGTATATTATATTATATTATTATACTATTTATTATAGGCCCCTTTCAGACTTACTGTTAAAAACTGCACCGTTAGTCGCTCCAGGCTTTCCCCCTTAACACTGAGTTAGGACAAAGGACACTACACTTTCTGTGTTGAAGAAAAACCTGGATCCCATTTGGCAATGCTACTAGTTCTATAAATATTTGTATACTTGCAGTTAAGAATTGCTGATTACTATGGCATTTGCAATTGTGCTGCAAGTACGGTCCCATCACCAACATGTTTTAGCTCTAAGTGATGCTGCTACATGGCTTCACTTTTCATTGACAATTTTTTTGTTAACATGCAAGCATAATCAAAGAAAAAATATAATTTTAGGTATTTAAATAAATAACTTTATATCATTTGTATACATCAGATGGAATATTGTCTTCAGAATTTATATCTAAAAAACATAAAAATAAGTGATAAGATCAAATGTGGTGGTTACTCAACAATCTCTAGATTGTAGGGTGTTACTTTCCCTAGGGTGGTTTGTTTTCATCACATTCCTCGGCAGAACACACTTGAACATAGCAAACTATACAAGATAACTATGAAAATATGCAGGAATCATTTCTTCAGATGTTCAGCCATTATGCCAGCATGTGGAAATCTTTCTCACAAAATATGGTAATATTTTATCTTAGAAATCTTAACAAATATACAGACACTTCATTTAAAAAGGTCAGAATACAGATGAATCATGTCAGAATTTAGAAGAATTTAAACACAATTTTAGTTTATATTCACACAAAAAAACAGTTACTTATAATTCATGCTAATATATATATATATATATATCAACTACTATATTAGGTAAACCTTGTTAGTAGCAAGTTGGAACCTTTAACCTTTTCTGCCTTCAGAACTGTAATTTTTTTGTGGCATAGATTTATTATGGTGGTTTATTTGGATTTTTAGCTGAAGTTCAAACCAAGCTTCAGAATAGAGAAAAAAAGGTTATTTATATGATTTTGAACGTGGCATAGTTGTTGATGCCAGGCAGGCTGGTCTGAGTATTTCTGCTGTTATTTTCAAACACAACCATCTCTAGAGTTTACAGAGAATGGTTTGAAAAAAGAAAAATATCTAGTGAGTGGCAGTTTTCTTTGTGGAGTTGCCTTGTTGAAGCCAAAAGGTTGATGACAATGGCCAGACTGGTTCCAACTCATAGGAAGCCAACATGCACTCAAAGAAGCGGTGATTACTACCGAGGTGTGCAGCTAGAGAAAGTCTAAATGCACAAAACTTTATTCCTGGAAGACTGGAAAACCTTGCTGATCTGATCAGTCTTTTTTTCTTTTTGCAGCATTTAGATTATAGGGTTAGAATTTTACCATGAAAGCATGGATCCATCCCGCCTTGAATTATTGTTTTATTCTGCTAGTGGTAGTTTAGTGGTATGGGGGACATTTTGGGCCTCTTTGTTTAGGTGCCACATCCAACCTTAGTTTTGTTTCAGACCATGGGCCTGATTTAATAAAGCTCTCCAAGGTAGGAGAGGATACACTTTCAACGGTGAACCTGGGTGATCCAGCAAACCTGAAATGGATCTGGTCCAGGATTCAAAACACAAGCAAAAAGCAAATGACTTTGAGAAATCCATTCCAGGTTTGCTGGATCACCCAGCTTCACAGATGAAAGTGTATCCTCTCAAGCCTTGGAAAGCTTTATTAAATTTAGGCCCCATGTCCTTCCCCTTATGACCCCTTTATGGCAGTGTATCCATCTTCTGATGCAAAATTATGCTTAATATTATTCCAGTTTCAAAGAGGAGCAAAAAAAAAAAAATAGATGAACAATTGAAAAGATTAAACATACAAGTCATTATTCTCTAGGTTGGAGCATTGGGTTAATACAGGGATCCTCAAATCTTACAGGGGCCTTCAACTCCTGAAAACAACATTCTTTACCTAATTTATTGCTAATAGAAAAATACTAAAATGTGTGCTGATTCTGCATCATGAAATGGAGCATTTTAATACATATTAATTTGCCATTGATGGCAATGTTATACAGAGTAACATAATATGAAGAGTAACTTTTGCAGTACAATGTTGTGTCTTTGTATTTTCCACATAAAGCATGCCAGAAGCATACCTTAACTCAGCCATTTAGTGATGTATCTGGGATGTCATCAGTTAACATATTGTAATAAAATTCTTTAGATTCAAAGATAAAGCCAATAGTTTCTAAAATGCAGACCCATGCCTTCCCCAAAGAGTGACATCTCAGGCCCCATACACCTTTCCTAGGTCAGAAAGTGTGTAAAAGAAAAGCCACAGTAGGCACAAAAGAAACACCAAGCTAATAGTAAATAGAACTAATTATATACATACCAGTAAACATTTAGAGCTCTTTCCCATTTTAATACATAATTCCAGGTCCTATCACTTTCACCTGTGCAACATCTCCAAAATCCCCCCCTACCTGTTCCCAGAGAACACCAAACTCCTTGTACACACTCTTTTCATCTCTCGTCTGGACTACTGTAACATCCTTCTCGCTGGTATTCCACTAACCCGACTCTCCCCTCTACAATCTATTATGAATGCTGCAGCCAGACTCATCCATCCTTCCCTCCGCTCCTCTTCCGCTACATCTCTTTGCAGTTCTCTTCATTGGCTTCCATTTCACCTTAGAATCAAATTTAAGCTCCTGTGCTTTTCCTTCAAATCCCTAAATAGTTCCTGTCCCACTTACCTTTCTGACCTGGTAAAAAAGACTCCCCCAGCCGCTCTCTCTGCTCCTCCAATGACCTACTAATGACTTCCTCACTCATAACTTCGTCACATGCACGGCTCCAAGACTTTTCTAGAGCTACCCCAATTCTCTGGAATGGTCTTCCCCATCCTATTCGGCTTGCTTCTACTTTCTGCTCCTTTTAAAGAGCACTCAAAACCCATCTGTTCAAACTCGCCTACCCATCCTCTTCTGTCTTTTGAAACCGTCACTACTTCCCACCACTACGTATCTCCCATTCTATTGTGTGTTACTTCACTCACCTCCTAGATTGTAAGCTTTTCGGGGCAAGGTCCTCTCCTCCTCTTGTGTCACTGTCTGTATCTGTCTGTCATTTGCTACCCCTATTTAATGTACAGTGCTGCGTAATATGTTGTTTATTCCTGTTTAATAATAATATTAATTCCCACTAATTGTTTGCTTAATGCACGTTAACCTATCATGCGCATTGTACCACTTCTGCAGCATATGCCTTAAATAACCTTAATAACGTGTTGCAAAACATTTATATGTGATATGCTGCAAATGGAACTGTCACAACTATAGGCTTATCTGTACCTACTGTGTAAATATGTATTAAGTCTGGGACTTTGGATTCAAATAATTTTGCAAGGGATTATTTATTCTAAAACAAGCTATTATTATGTAAGTAATATATTCATTCTGCAGACAAAAAATACAATTTTGTCCTACAAATCCATAAATCATATTATACAATTTTCATTAAGGTTAGATTAAATGATACTATGCTGGTTGTATGTGTCCTTAGCAATATTGATAGTCTAATGTCTAATTAAAAAACATGGAATAGTTGTGTACCCTACAGATAACTGCAGTTTCTCCAATGCCCTGCAGAAGGAGCCCTTAGCTTTCAGTGATAAGAATACAGGTACATATGACCGGTTCCTTTTTTTAACATTAGCTGAAATTATGGAACAATATAAAAGCAGCAATCATTCAAAATAATAATAATTTATCCTTCTAGTACCATATAATAAATCTAGTAACCATGTCATGTTATAAAATCGCCCTATAAAATAAAAGTGTTCTAAAAACTTTCCATCATATACAATTTACTAATTGTATACAAAAGCAGCTTTATCCACTAATTGTCTTTAAAAATGTATATATATATATATATATATATATATATATATATATAAGCAATAAACACATTAATATATTAAAGATACCCAAAATCTAAAAAAATTGTATTAAATCAAATATGTGTTTACTGTTTCTGTAAGCTTTTGAGAAATTAATTTTTCACTATAATTGTTTACTATATTTTATTATTTTACAGTTTTTACCAGGGACAGGGTCTTTTCTCCTTAAATCCTGAACAGTGCTATTCACCCTGTCCCCGTCTCACACCCACCCCAGTCCTCCATACACCATGCTGTCTATCAATTTAGTTTATTTGTTTCATAGGTTTGAGAGTGTTGGTAGTGTCTTGAACGAGAATATTTATTATGTTTTCATCCCATAGCAACAAATGCTCTCTGTTAAACAATAACTGCATTGCTTATAGTCTCAATGATCCAGATTGAGATAGTATATGATCAGAAACAAAGATAAGGTTTGCTATATTACTAGCCACGGATTTGTGTTTGAAGAAACTAGGCTGTGCTTGCTATAAAATCGGGGCAAGCATCAAAAACATAAACCTAAACCTAATTAGGGTCTCAACCCCATATATACATAAATCCCAGATAAACAAATTATATGTAGTTTTAATACATATGGGTAAATTGCCTTGTATGCCAAAGGCCTTGCAATTCTGGTTGTTATCCAGATTGGTGGCCCCTTTTACAGAAGACCTGTAATTGCCCCAGATTGCTGCCCTACCCTCCTTCAATTTAAATTCTGTTGTGCAGGGAATTACAGATGACTGATACAACGACAGCTACTGTTACTGTGCCAGTTCTTTTTATTTATTACATACCTGGATTCAGTTTTGTTTATTAACATCCTTCCTGGAATTCAGCTTTAGCAAAAGCAAAAACAACATGCTATTATAATAAACAATAGCAAAGGTTATGCAGAAGAGGTAAAGTTGCAGTTTTATGACAATATATATATATTGTTACACTGAATACTGTTAAATTGTTACTGTATATTGAAAATGTGTTCCATTTATTAAGGATTTGACAGAAACACAGTGGGCCTAAAATATTAAAGCTCTCCAAGACTGGCGAAGGTAGACTTTCAAGAGAGAACCTGGGTGATCCAACAAACATGGAATGGATCTGGTCCAGAATTGAAAACATTTCTACTAATAGAAAATTATTTTCAGAAACCCTTTCCAGGCTTGCTAGATCACCCTGGTCCTCCTTTGATAATCTGTCCTCTTATTTTTGATAAATTAGGGGTGCATTGATTGCTGATTTATTACATGTGCGGTAGCAGGCGTCATAACACATGTTAATTCACCACAAAGAAGTAAATAGGCCCTCAATATAGTGAGTTTTTAGTGACAGATTCCCTTCAAAACAAAAACATCCAACCTCACTGAAAAATGTGTTGAGATGTTTAGTTAATTAGACCTTGATGAACATATGTTGCAGTTTTATTTCACAGGCATGCTTTCCCGCAACCCTAATTGTCTGCTAGTTCAGAAAGTGATATGAGCTTTCTAATAACTTTCCTAGCCTACAAGTTAATTGCAATGCAAGATTTCAGTTGCCAAACCACCACAGCAATTTCCAGGACTTGTAATTTTGCCTTCAGCTAATGAAAATGCATATGCTGTACATCTGTATTGGCGAGTTTAGTCTTGACATTCCTTCATCTCATGCAATATTTGTCAAATGGTACAAAAAATGAAAAGGGTCAAGCAGGCTTTGTACAGATGTGTTCCAAAGGCAGATGTGATATGTCCAACCAAGCCTGCACTAATTCTTAGTTGGCTGTAGCCACCTGTGTCCAATTTTTGCTGATGAGTCCCTGTGATGTATTTATGTAGCTTACTGTTGTAATCAGCTAATTATGCCTGCTTTAGAGATCACAACTAATTCATCTCCAGCAAATCAAATAATTATTCTTCTGTTGGTATGGTATTAACAGATAATGTAGGGGAAAAAAAACAGATGTGATTAAAAAAAAAACTCATTTCGGAATTAAAGCTTTAGTTTTGTTTGAAGTATAGTGTTTGCGATGATTCAACACAGAATGGAAAACTTAAAGCCTAAAATTGATTATTGGCCCTTAGAAACACCTTTCCACCTATTACCCTTATTTTCTACATTTGAAGGGAGGTGAAATAAGGTGAAGTGAACTTGGAAATCTGTCGACAATCTATTTGTTTAGTAACTGCAGGTTCAGTACAGATTCATACACTCCAAATGACTTCTTATTCAATACCGTGTTTTCTGAAAGTTTGGGATCCTTACACGTCAAAAGCCAGCAAGTACCCCACTCATCCCTGCTGACCAATAGTAGGGATCCAACAGGGTTTGAAGTTTTATGGGTTGAGATTTTCCTATGATCCTATGATTAACAAACCTAGAATGGATTTCCTAAAAATCATGTGCTATTGGTTGGCAAATGTTTTTGTTCCTGGACCAGATCTGTTCCAGGTTTGTTGGATCATCCAGGTTCTCTCATGATAGTATATTTTCATTCTTGGACAGCTAATTTGAGTATAGTTTCTCAGTTTTGTGATACCAAAGTAAGGGCTTGACCTATACCTGACCTCTGTACAGAAAGAATGGATAATGCTGATGGAAATTTGGCTGCGTATGCTGTGTGGTTTTGCTATTCATTTAGAATACATTTTAGTTGCATTTGCCCTGCAGCCAACCTGTTTCATGCACCTTTTGCAGTCCTCAATCCTCGAAGCTGGCATGTGCAGAAAAGCTGAACTAGTAAAATGTAGATCATTCTTACACTGCTGAGTGGATATTGGTGTATGCATGTATTGTATCAAAACATAGGACTTCAGCAGGGACCCATCTGGAAACTCTGCAAAGCCCTGAGTAAGATAGGAAAGGGCAAATAAACTGGTGCCCAGCTCTAAATAGATAAAGATTTTTTCACCTAACAATATAAGTTTCAGCATCAGCTCTAGTATATCATTGGCCAACACTTTCCCACTTTACTTGCTTCCTATTAACTAGTAAGGCCTTCCATCCTAAGGCTGGGCCAATACCTGTTTTAGGCCATTTTTTATTACCGCTAATACGCCAGGCCATAAGTTTCTGATCTGTTTTGTGTTTTATCATTGTGTTTTGTAGTGGCTTATTTTTAGATTCCATTTCAGAATTGCCAAGAACACACATTTCTTGTGTTAACCAATTATTGCATCCTGTTAAAGTCCTGCTGGCCTGAAGAGAGATAGATGTTCCTTCCTTTCTCTTTTAAAATGCTGACACATTTATGTGCTGGCCATACTGGGTAACAATTTAACACACAAATAAACCGTCACGTTAAAGAGGAAAGAACATTGTATTCATTCTGACATTTTAAACATAGTTCTTTGGAAGTCTGCCTATGGTATAAGAATCATTTTAGTGATATCTAATCAGGATTACATACGTATTCCTGATGGGAGGATGAGCAAATTGTGGTTTTTAATGGATGTCCTGCAGTGCAGTAAACAGATTTTATCTGAGTATAGTAAATCATATACAACGGTTACATTCTTGTGGAAAATCATGGTTTTCTTTTATAGTGACATTCACCAAATACAGAATTTTCTTGCATGCCTGATGCTGGTAGTATTTGTCCTGAGGTTTGCTTCTACCTGAACCTTATCCCTAGGCTACCCTTCACACTTAAATGCAAAAATAACACAAGCTATTCATCTGGACCTACCACAACTTACTCTGCGGCAGCTCAGTATTTGCAACTCATTCCTGACTTTATTATTATTATTACACAGTATTTATATAGCGCCATCATATTACGCAGCGCTGTACAAAGTCGATAGTTGTGTCACTAACTGTCCCTCAAAGGAGCTCACAATCTAATGTCCCTACCATAGTCATATGTCATTAATGTAGTCTAAAGTCAATTCTGGAAGAGGCCAACTACCCTTACTGCATGTTTTTGGAACATGGGAGGAAACCCACGCAGACACGGGTGAGAACCTGCAAACTCCATGCAGATAGTGTCCTGGCCGAGATTCGAACCTGGGACCTAGCACTGTAAAGGCCAGAGTGCCGAGATTTGAACCTGGGACCTAGCACTGCAAAGGCCAGAGTGCTAACCACTGAGCCACCTTGTTGCCCTTAATTAATGCCACCACGTTTACTTTGCTTTCTGTTAGTGGGGTATTTTTAATTTAGGGTTTTTTTATGCATGTCTATATATTTGTTCTTGTAGTGTACCCCAAGGGTACATATGTCAGGGTAATAATAAAAGAGCATAGTTAGAAAACAGTTATGTCAAACCATGAACTCCCAAGATTACTAGATGTATATGTAATGAAAGATGTTTCACACAGGGCAAGGGTGTTTTACTGCAGCATGGTGGCAGGAGACGTCTATCCTAAAGCAGAACATTCTCTCACATGGGCCCTGCTTTATTAAAGCTTTCCAAGGCTGGAGAGGGGACTTTACATCAGTGAAGCTGGGTGACCCATCAAACCTGTAATGGATTTCCTAAAAGTCATTAGCTATTTGTTAGCAAATGTTTTAAATCCTGGACCAGATCCATTTGCTGGACCACCTAGCTTCATTGATGAAAATGTATTCTCTCCAGCCTTGGAGAGTTTTTATAAATTGGCCATGCCGCTAAAAACTTCCTTCTTGTTCCTCCTGTAGACCATCTGCGTTCATCATGTTTACCTGTGCCAGAATGACGTAATTCCTGTGTAGATGCATGGGAGTATTCCTATTCCCGGCATGTGCAAGGGAAGCTGGGATTGCTGGGTTTCCTGGCAGCCAACTCTGAGCTCAGCTAAATGTGAGAGCTAGGTGGCAATCAGGCAGGTAAAAACAGTTTTTGCAGAAGGGAGATTGTCTGTCCCTTTCTGCAATACCTATCCTCCTAAATCCAGAATCCTAATGAGACTTGAGTTCCACTTTAAGCTGCAACATCCTTCATTTTATTTTGATACAACTGAAATGTATTAAATTGTTTTAAACTTAAAGTTAAGGTGAGCTTTAACATTTCTGTGTCCCCAGGGAGAGCTTTCATTGTTTCTTGTTCTATGACAATCCCAATAATAATCACAGGGCTAGGCAGAATGGGAAATCCTCCCCTCAGGAAAACTGTAGGGAATAAAAGATTGTAATCCTTCCATATAAAGCTAAACAGCAAAGTTTGTCTACTGTTCCACTTTAAATACATTTTAAGGTTTTGTATCATTTTTCAATGCCATATAAGCAGTGCATTGATTGGAAGAAGGAAATACATTAAAACGGGCAGAAAAAGGTTTTATTAGAATGGACAGATTTTTTTTTGCCTGGAGATCCAAAATAAGAATTTTTACAAAAAAAATTGTGGCATCCACCCTCCTTTAGCAATATGAGTAACGACTGTGTCAGCAACTGTTTTTCTTCTTCACAGATGTGTTAATTCAACCATCTTTAACCAATAACAATATACCAGACACACTTTGACCATATTTTGTTTGTTACACTAGTAACTAAGTGCATGCAGATAGTAGAAACAAAATGCATGTGGCTTAATACTTCAGTATCAATCATTCCTAATTTTCAAATACATTCTCTAGATTCCACTGATTATAGAACACCACCCAGCTTGAGTGCACAAAACATAATATTCTTTTATTTAACTGTACTCATTCCGATAGCTTTGTGGTTTATATTTAAGTTTTTATGCAATTGATGCAATTAATTGACCCCCATTTCCTTTCTTTCTTATTCTTACTATGGGTCAAGGCAGAGGTTCAAATAAGAAAAACTTTTTTTTTTTAATATAAAGGTCATTATCAGTACCTACACAGTAGGAATGTGCATTTTGAGTGATCTTGTGCAAATTGATTTTACTGTGAAATTACTGTGAAGTTACCGTGAAGCAAGTTTGCTTAACAAGCTTTTATGTTTTCCAGGACAAAATCATCTTTTTTTTTTTTTTTTAGAGGATCTTTTAATGTATTTATGGTAATTTTGTGTTTGTCAGTATATTGTACTCCTTAAGAGCCTCTATTCTGCCCTTTCTATTTTACCCAATACATTTTACTGCATTAGCATTATTTCTTTATTATTTTCTGAAATTATGAGGAGTTGATTGCACTTTTGTCATACTGCCCAGCAGTGGTTACATTTCACGGATTGCCTCTACTCTCTTCTATGTGATTATTTTAGAGGTTGACTAAAATATAGTTTCCATTGTTTTGGATGGCTAGTTTGTTTATTTATAGGAAACATTATAAATGCTATTTAATGCCCCTTCATTTTTTTTCTTAAACCCAGTGCCAATAACAGTGGGCCCAGCTTGGTAAACATCTTGCTATGGTTAGCAAGACTGCTCAAGTAATATTCATAGTCTTGTTCATTACATGTTCTAGTCATGTTCTTTACATTGATGCCATTTTTTTTAAAGGAGAAGCCAATTAATCTACTTATTTTTAGGATCTGAAAAAAAACCTAAACAAGGGGAACATATAACCTCAATTTAGATTATGCCCTGGCCAAGATTTTATTTGGATCCCCAGTGTTACAATAATGCTAGCTCCAGAGTTAGGCCACCTACACAATCAGTGTCCATAAACTGGGCTAAACTATGTCAGATTCCAATGTACAAATATATAATTGCAAACTTTTTTAAGGCACAAATCATGCATTCATTTTTAAATGTGCATTCAGAGCATATAGTGTCTACATGGCACTCACCTAAAATTCTGCAGCACCTGCAGTCCTCAACCTATGCTTGTCTATAGCATTATCGAAGCCATATTAAAATGCAATTCGCTTTAATATACAGACATAAAACATTGTATTAAGTAGGCTTTTTCTTTCTTTTCTTTCATGCTTTTTAAATAACATTTTCATTAACTTTGTCAGAATTATTAAAGCTAAAATATTTTGTGGTTTTGTCATAATAAAAAAAGATACAAGGCAAATAAGCAAACTCACAGCTGTGTTGGCTTTGCATAATATTATTACACATGTGTGGTTCTAAAAAAGCACAATCTGTTATTTAGAAAATAATGATATTGTCTTTCATTTTTAACTATTTTTATAATCTTGGGGTATCCTAAATGATTAAAAGATCTTGTATTAAAAAAAAATTAGAATGGCTTCTGAGCCAAAGGTATAATGATTAGAATGTCAAGGTTTGAAAAGAACTCTACCGTATTCTCAAAGTGAAATTGCAATTATGTAAATTCCAGCTACTGGAATTGTAAACACGGGGACCCAAGAGAGGCGATCTGGAAAGCTGTCAAGTGCATTCCAACTAAAAAAGTCTCTTGCATTACAAGGAAAGCTACATCTTGGCAGAATCTTCGCTGGCATAAATCGCATCTCTGTGAATTGTATCACTTGTTCCTTTTATTTTGTTGTTGAAGTCAAGTGGTTGTAAGTTCCTTAATGATTTCCTTTTTTCACCTGATAATGAACAGCTGTGGGAGCTCCTACAACAGAATTTGAAGGGAGCCCCCGCCAGTGCCAGGCTAATTTTCATAGATACAACCAAGCTGAGACAGAAATAATGTGGTTTGTGAACGTACATTTTGTTCTCAGCGACACGTGTATATTGTGAACACTAGGAAAGGATCTTTGCAATGGAACCCACTGGTCCCATCAGAATCATGAAATCTCATATAATATAGGGCTCATAAACACCTAAGTACTTTCCACTTCATTTTAACACATTTGGGGCCAACAGGTCAGTAGACATCTAAGCACTGCAATTAAGTTCAATAAAAACAAAAAACAGGAAGTAACATATTAGAAACACTGCTTAAAGATCCTCATAGGCTTTAGTAAAGTCAACCTCAGAGATAAGGTCTATAGTTTTCTACTCCAATACAATAAACTAGTTTTACGTTATTTGAGGGTTACCATCAAAAAGAGCCATGTCTAATAGTGGTACATTGTTTTTCATAAAAAAAAAAATTATAGTATATTATATTAGTATGAGTATAATTAAGTTTGAAACACAAAAACATGTCAAAATAATAAATTAAATACATTTACAATTTTTTTTAAAAATTTTTACAAAATGTTTAAAACAAAAATAAATATTATACTATTATATTATACTGTAAAATAAATGTTCATGAAAGACAATGTACTGCTTTTACACATATAAAACCACTGTATTGGATTCAATACAATTATTTTGTATTGAATGAAATACAAAAAGATTTAAATTTTCCACCATGCCATGAACGAAACGTCTGCACGCACTGACGTCACCAGGCACTGGAGGATCGCGAAGGAGGGCGCCGGCGGATCAGGTAAGGCTCTATTTATCATTGTTTTACACTGGTTTAGCTACCCTGAGTGTGACTCGGGGTTACTGCTCTTAGCAACTTTTTTTTACCCCTGAGTCACTTATACCGCTCAGGGGGTTATAAAGGGTTATTGCCCTAGTGCTATCTTAGGGCATAAATGATCACTCTGCACCACAATTTTATGGGCATCTATATATTATGGGCCTGCGTTAATAAAGCTCTCCAAGGCTGGAGAAAAAAGAACTGTCATGGGAGACCCTGGGTCATCCAGCAAACCTGGAACAATATTTAGGAGGCCAGGATTAAAAACGTGTGATAACAAATAGCAAAAGAAATCCATTCTAGGTTTGCTGGATTACTGGATTTGCATGTAAAGCTAACCTATAAGGATGTGAACAATTTTATGTGATCATAGAGCACTTAAATAGGTAATGTGTTTGAAGCAAAGGCTACTCGTGCCATTTACTATTTTCAAAAATGTCAGCCTTCTTATTACTGTTGTATTTCTCTCAAAACTGAACTTAAAAAAGCTACATATATAACTAGCTAACAATATAAAACTCTTTAAATGTATTTAGTGTTTGCAAATTTAAAATGGGAGGGGGGGGGGGTGACTGGAATCACCTAATTGATTTAAAATATTCTTTGCTTAATAAGACATATTCCATGAAGGATTTTTGCAAGAAAATATAATCAGTGGGTTTTAGCCAAAGCATTTGTTGCATTACGGCATTGTTCAATACCCCCAATTATCTCATCCACAATTATTGAATTAAAATAAAGCAATATCCTTACACACCCACCATAAAAGTTCCAGAAAGGTCTGCAGTTCATTTATATAATTTAAATTTTGTTTTGACTGAGCTAAAAAAAAAAAGCCTGGTAACTCTATACATTTTAGCATAACACACAGTTACCCTCTGGATATGTTAGTACAGGGTGTTGGGATCAATGATCTGGTAAATATCATAAAAAATGTAAAATTGTATGTTTTTTTTTCCCTGCACTGATATATCTAGATTTCTGTTGTGCTTTAAAAAATAGTTGTACCCTAAAATACATATGGGGAACGCAGCCCACTCCTAATCTAGCCAGTCTAATCAAGCCGTCTATATTCTTCCAGGCATCTCTGTAGTGGACCAGCCTACCCTTGTCCATAATATTGGTTTCGGTATTCCCCCTGGAAGTTTTTTTAAGCTGGGTGGGTGGAAGCTGTAGGTGTTTTTTTTTTTATAACATTCTTTTTTTTAAATTTTTTGCATTTTTCCATAACATAACAAACAAACTAACATTATTTTCCAGGGGTTACATCAGTGAGCTAACTTTTTTTAAAGGAAGACTATTCTTACTCTTCCCTTTCCAATTAATTGGACCACATTTTTTCCTAACTGTTCCAGCTGAACCTGTAGCTCAGGGAAAGATTGTGGCAGGGTGTTTTTGAAGAGAGAGACTATGTGAAGCTTTGCACTGTAACAAGCTGACAATAAAGAGGAAATCTATAAAATTCATAATTATCAAAGAGGCTGATCTGTGCATTATTTTGCTAGATTGAGTACACATTGATCTCCTGTGAGGGCAAATTGGGGTATAAATATATGTTTTACCTGTATTGAAGCAATTAAAAGTTGTCAGAGCACCCTGAAATGTTAATATCCAGAGTATCCATGAACAAGCAGTATGTTCAAAGCTAACCCCCACAGAGGATGAACAGAGCATGGTCTAAAAGGAGTTTCTGCATATTCAATGTATTAAACATGCATGTATTAAGGGTGAGACATTTGCTTCCCTTTATAATTTTAATCCATTTTTTAGTTTTTACTCATAATGTAACTCTTAATGCTTGAGAGTCAGTGCTACTCCCATAAGCCATATAACAACAAAATTGTAATTGTTGTTAGTTATTGTCATTGTTACAGTGAAAACATTTTTGTATTAACACATACTTGTTATCCAATTATTTTTCAATGCATAAACCTGCCTGGAAGTTAATGTATTAGAAACAGTTGAAGGATTCTCTGCCTGTTAAATACACCGCATCACAAAAAAAAAATTATTGTCTTCTACTTGGTCTAATTCATGTGTCCTATACTAAATCAAGTGCGCTGAATCCAAATCTGAAGTCCGATTCTGCCTAGGAAATCATGATCTTAAGTTAATTACGTGTATAGACACGATTGGCTACATTCTCTAGTTCCGCAGATACTATATTATCTCTATACATAACTAACTTTTGCCTCATAGTTCCATGACATTACAAAAATGTAATGTTTTATGTTGCAACAACATATACAATTACACATAATTCACCTGAGTCCTTGTTCAACACACACGTACACTTCAGAAGTGTTTCAGGCACTTGCTTTTGCGTTTGTGGCTCCACTGTCTCCCCTTGCAGAAACCAGCATATTCGCATTCGGTGACATTCGGCAGCCAAGTTGATGGTATGTTGTTAGCATGTTGTTCACCACTTCAGCATGGTTTTCAGGTCGCTGGTTGCCCAGAAAGTTTTGTGCAACTAGCACAAATGAATCCCAAGCAGCAAGTTCAAGTGGGTTGAGTTTGTCTCTCAATGTGGCATCACACATCAAATTGCGGATTTGGGGACCAACAAAAATGCCTGCATTCAGTTTAGCATCTATATACCTTTTCCAAACTTACTGAAAACCCGTACCATCACAATCAATTGCAACAACAAAGTTATTCAATAATCCAAGTTTATGCCAATATGAAGTGGCAGAAGGTAAACTTTCTGTGGATCAATGAGTGATTTATGCTTCACGTTGTACTGGCCAACAGTGTGTTTAGGTTTGTAATGTGTGTTTTACTTTGTAATGGTTGCTGTCATCTCAAGCAATATCTAAAGCTAGCAAAGTACTTTCTTGTATTAAAAGAGGAATAGACTGCAGAGATGGAGACATAATCTTGCCCCTGTACAAAGCATTGGTCAAACCACATCTGGAATATGCAGTCCAGTTTTGGGCACCAGTTCACAAAAAGGACATTGTGGAATTGGAGAGAGTGCAGGGAAGGGCAACTAAATTAATAAAAGGAATGGAGGAGCTCAGCTATGAGGAGAGATAGCTGAACTGAATCTATTCTCCCTTGAGAATGATAGACCATTTTAGACTTGGTCTTCTTCCAAAACCCAGCAATTTTACTAATACAGAAGTAGCAGTCCGAGTGATGGTCTTTTGGCTAATGCCAAACAATTTGCACAGCAAAGGGCATTTTATTCCTTTTCCCATTCAACCATTGTGTTAGGCCAACGTAACACACCTGACAGCAGATATGAGGTGCCCAGCTTTTATCCTGATCTCCAATTTCACATTCAAAGTAATACTTGTAAGCAAATCTCACCTTCTTGGTTAGGTTCTTGCATTGATCACACAGGGTATATTTGCCACAAATGTAGGAAAAATTGTCCGGTTTATTAACACTGCGCATATTCATCTTTAGCTCAAAAAAACTCACTATGGCCTAGCTGTATTATCCAATAAGATGGTTTCTCACTAGAGACAAATTCTTGGTCCATCTCCATCTCCTTATATAACTAATTCTGACGTCAGCTCACTGACTTGCCCAGGTATGCTTATGCCCAGATGAGTTGGCAGCAGGCATAGTGGTAGCTACAACTGTTATAATGTTCCTATGTAAATATACATTACCCAATTACCGATCATTTGAACATCTATAGAAGGCCTGTAACTTTAAATCTGTTCATGATTTGTACATAAAATCTGTACATGATCTGCAACTTTAGATTTGGAATCAGCACACTCGATTTCATGTAAATCACGTGTTCTTCCCAGTAGCAAAATCGTTGTTGTGCAGTGATATCTATGTGACAGAACAGAAAACAATATTTTTGGGAGAAAACCTAAAATCAGTTTGTACTTTCACATTTGCGTTTTCCTATGGAACTCATAACTTGTACATGATATAGGGAAGGGGTATTGCAGTGGCAACATACCACTCAAAATACAGATTATTTTGCACTGCCGATGGGTCTGGAGTGTGGATCACAAGAAATCTCTACTCTGGATATATGGGTTGCTTCATGTGTGTTCTCATCCCCTGTAGTAAGAGATCAGCATTGGAAAGATTCAAATCAAACAATAGCTGAGATTCTTAAGTAGACATTCAAGTTTTTAGGGTGTTGCCTCAGTTTCAGGTACATTGCAGCAAAATCATTATTTTCCAATGGATGCCCCCCGTATCTGTACTGTACCTGACATACACCAAATTAAGTATCCTAAAATTTAAATCAAAGATCCTCAAGAGCATCCTGAACATTTTGTTTTCATGATTATAAATGTTTAGGTAGGAAAAAAAAATTATCCCAGTACCGATTCGTACTACTCACAATTATGTTCAGGTTGCAGGACATTACCACCTTTTTCAATGCCCTTAATCTGCCCTTTTATAGCAATAAAAAACAGTAAAATGTATTCTGCATTTTCAAGCTTCACAGCCATTGGAGGCCTTGATCAAAAGTAATCTTGAACTGACAAATCCTGATGAACCTATGTTGCTAGTATTGCTTTCATGTAGAAAAATGAAAAGCTTAAAAAGTCATAGTTTTTCATAGTTTTTCATGAGTATTTAAGATAACTCAATAAATTACAATCAGGCAGCTAGGAAAACCTTACATATAAACTGCCAGGAATAACTGGGCTAAACAAATATTACATGGGCTGTTTTTGTATGAGTTTGTCTGTGTGATATGGTGTTGAAACATGTGATGTATATGTATAATATTTCCGTCATATCCCACCTCTCTTATCTCTTCTATAAACTGTGTACATTACATTTTCCTGATAACAATTATGATGTAGACCACACACACCTTTTCATAGCACTTGTTTTCAAAACTTCTCACTCTAGGGATAATTCTCATGTTTAAGCAGTAAAATATGTGTTCTAGTCATATGATAGAGTAAAAATACTTCTACTTTTTTTTTAGCATAAAAATTCTATTCAGTAACCTATAGAAATAGTGGATGAAAATTTGCCTTATACTTACAAATCAGATTAGGATTTCAATATAGGAAAATTGTGACTTATAAATTGGCCATTTTGTTAATTGTACATACTTTTACCCTAAAGCTTAACTTCCCTTAAGCCGCATACACACCTGCAATTATCGTCGTTGGAAAGGATCTTTCATGATCCTTTCCAACATCAAAAAACCGAAATGTGCATGAACGAGTGGTGTAAACACAGCACCGTTCTGCTCTATGAAGAGGGGAGGGGGGGAACGACGGAGTTGCACCCTGCTGCGTGCTCCCCCCCTTCCCTTGCAATACGATCGTTCGTCATCCATGGATCTGCCAGGACGGTTGTTTGTACCATGGACTTTGGGCACTGTACACACGCCAGATTCTTGCCCGATATTGGCCTGGAGCCTATTATTGGGCGGGAACCATTGGAGGTGTGTACGTAGCTTTACCCTTTCAGTCTTACAGAATATCACCTCTTCACAATACATTGATAAGTCACCATCTCTTACTTTGGGCTTGACTTATCCAGCAAAACATTTACATCAAATGAGTTTGATGAAATCCATTCTAGGTTTGCTGGATCACACAGGCTCCCACATGACAGTATATCTTTTCCAGATCCTGGCTGCTCTTTCTGCACATGCCATTCTCACGCATGCGCAGTGAGATCAGAACTCCCCCCCTCCCCTTTACGGTAGGCTCCGTCATACAATCTCCCACTTGTGTAGCCAAGGTGAATACAAAGACATATAGCATGACAGCGCAGGACCTAATCGAAGACATCTCCTGGATAAGTAGGTAAGTGGGATTTTTTTCATTTTCAGTTTAATTATGCTTTAATAAATCAGTTCCTTTGTGTTCTGCTGTTCAAAGGATGATAGTGGCATGCTTAAGGAAAGATTCAGACAATTTTGTTAGTTGAGTATTGAGTGTTGAGTATCTTTTAAATCTAACTGGAGTTCATTTTTTAAGTACACATTTATCTGGCATATGTATAGCTGGTGAATGAACAACTACAGCCCAAAAAAATCTTACCCTAAAACTTTTTTTTTTTCGGTCCAATCTCCTGGATTACTTTTTAGTTACTGTACACAAGTTAACCACATATGTTTGCCAAACAAGCTGATAGATCAAATTATCTTGTCTAGGGGAAACCACTTTAAAAACCTTTCTCCAAAATTGTGTTAAATGGTTTTAATTATAAGCCTAAAGTATAATGCAAATAAATCTAGAACATGTTTTCTATGCCAAATAGTCCTAAGGATACTCATTTTGTTTTATATGTGTCCAAAGCAGCATTGATGTTTTGGACTCTATCAAACATGGTAATCTTAGGCTGGGTGTGGTAAATATATTGCAGATATTCATGATTAACAGGAAGGTAATGTTGGGACAATACATAGTAAAGATTCATATATAGAGTACGGATGTACAGTGGAGTTTCATTAGTCTGTTTAGAGATATTGTCTAATGGATATCACTGTTGTTTTAATTTAGTATTACTTTTGTAGTGGTCTCTCCTTTGAGGCTTTGAATTTGAAAAACAATGATTATTATCTATCATGCTGTTTGAAAACTGTAGAGCGCTGTCTCTGTAAAATTTTAAATTTAAAAATGAATTTCTTCCTGGTCTGGTAATTATACCATTAAAAAATGTATTATGTCTGTTTAATAAGAAAATAAGCTGGTTTCTGTTATGGAAATATGTTCTTTAGTATTTATGACATCATCACAGGGTCACTAAGTCTTTTTGCCCCATGTAATTTCCAGGAGCTATCTAAATCCTTGTTATTAATAATAATATTAATAATAATAATAATAATAGGATTACAAGTGTGTTACTGGTAGGATCACCAGCTGAAAAGAAAAAGAAAAAAACAAAATAGTTGTCACATTTAATGATGGTGTAATGCTATATATTACAGCTTTTTCAATGCAATTAGATACACTTAGCAAACAAATAGCAAGTTAGGACTATGTCTAGCTTAAATTACTTGGTGTGCTTTCATTTGTATACCTTGAACGTCACTAGGACATCCAAGTAATATCTCCCAACTATTAGCTTAGGCTAATGTATTTAAAATGTACATCTAAATTAAAATACAGCTGTAACATTTAAAAAAAATATGCAAAAAGGTGTCAAGTTTTTTGTTGCACAGTGTTTATGGAACAGTTTTGTTTTGTATTGTGTCAAAAGCTTGTCTAGCCTTGTATAGTCTTTGGGTTTAAAGACTGTATGGAGCCCATGTGTTCATGTTGGCTTCCTGTGGCTTGCCCAGGCCATTGAAGTAAATTGATTCTTCCCACAGGCCCCAGTTCTCTGAAAAGTTCATTGTCAACACAAGTGAAAATAAGTTGCTCTTCTGTGATTACCCATCTGTACAGGACCTACATGAGAACATGCTAAATCAGAAACATATTGAGCACAAATCAATACCTCTAAATTACAATTAAAAGTGAATACATTAACTGTTCACAGTGACTACACATAAATAATAACACATTAAAATTTTATCCATAAGGACATTCACTGCTTTGTGGAAAACTCATATAACTTTCTGTGCTCACTTTATATGATAAAATGATCTTGCTCACTAGAAATATATATATATATATTTATATACAAAACTTATGTGTATTCATGTATCTGAATACTGGATACACTTTATTATTTTGTTGGCACAAGTGCTTCGCCATGTGTGTGTAGTATATACATCAAGTAGTCTCTCATTTAGTCTATTTCTTCCCTTTCCATTGTAAATAACAACTTGCCAATTGGCTTGGTATTTTCTGGTATTCCGGTGGTTTGAGTTCTGGAAAATATGCAATCTGAACTCCAGAAAAAAAAGAATGGACAATCCTGTTAAAAACCATGAATTTTCACGGTATTCATATGTACAATTACACATATTTAATATCTTCAAAAAGATGGCTATAAGGATATTTAAAATGTAAAGTGCCTATAACACACCTTCATTAGACCTTAAGTTAATGAATGTAGTAGATAGCAAAATGATAGGTGTTTGAGATATTGGAAAGTCTACTCAATTTTTAAGCATTACACCGGGGAACACATTTTTTGTTAAGTTGGATCTTTCACTTGTTTTTTTACTAATTCTTGGGTGGTAAATCCAGAAATGATCCCAGTTGTTTGATATCACATGCAGTTTTTTTGATACAGAGTGCTCTCAATGCTCTCAAACATACAAATTTTACATACAATGAAAAAATAATGAAATATTAGGTTGAATGTACTGTTTATTTAAATTTCTTTTGTTCGTACAAATAATTTATTGTTACTCTATGACATTTTTTTTTTACAGTAAAACATTTGAAAATTATTCGGGGTAAGCAGTTAAGGTAAAAATTTACGCTTATAGCTTTTCCTGGAGTGTTCAGTGTTAGGACAATCCCGCCGGATGCTCCAACAATAGTCAGCCATCATATGTACATCCCATCTACCCTGATACCGTCCTTTCATGACCTTCAAATCTTGATGGAATCGTTCACCTTGCTCATCACTGACTGCACCAAGGTTTTCCAGGAAGTTAGAAAGATGGCTATACAGAAAATGCACCTTGATGCTCATATTGCAACCAAGCATTTTGTAGCTCTCCAAGAATTTCTGGGCAATTTCTGTGTAATTATTTGCTCGTGTGTTTCCAAGAAAGTCATTGACAATGGCTTTGAATGATAACCAAGCATTATTTTCGATTTCTGACATTGTCCTGATGTAATATTCATCTTTGAGGTGCCGAATCTGTGGACCATCAAACACACCGGCCTTTATTTTTTAAAATTACAGGCTAGGAAATGCCTAAATGAGGTATTTGAAACAGTCTCCTTCAGTTGGCAAAGCTTTAACAAACTGCTTCATCAGACCCAGTTTCATGTGCACAGGCAGGAATATAATGTTCTTTCTATCTAACAACAAGTGTCTCATGAAGAATGTTTGGATCACCTGGTTTTAGGGCAGATCTTGGAGGCCAATTCCTTTCCACCCAATGCCTCTCATGAGCTCTGCTACCCCACATGCACAGATAACAGGAATACTTGGTGTATTCTTGGTAGAGAGGGTAGTGTAACGAAAACCAGCACTGGGATTTCATCTGAATAAGCCACTGGGAGTATAGCCAATGGTAGACTAGGATACTCTATGTTACATTTATTTTTCTTGTTATATCCTGAAGTTTTCACTATACAAAAGTAACAGTAACTGAAATGATCTCTTGGCTCTCGCCAAACCATAGGTTTACCAAATGGCATCTTATCACGTGTTCCCTTTTTCCACATCTGTAAACCCCTGACACACTGTTTGCACACCTTATGAGGGGCCCAAGACTTATCTTGATCACCAAGTTTACTTTTGAAATATGCCAAATAGGCTTGCTCTACAAATGTGCTGATGTTCGCCCTTTGACTGGGAATGGTGAAACTGCAACAGATATAACAAAAGGAATCAGGGTTGTTTAGGCATTTATGACGAGAAACAGCAGAGCCAGACATGATCTGAGAGAAAGGAAATACGTATGTAAGTAGAAAAATAAATTTTGCCTATTCACTACGTAGAACAACGTACAACCTCTCACCACACTGTCTTGCGTGTAAATTAAAAACCTATACAAATCCACGCTACAGTAATCACATTAATATGAGCCGAGAAAAAGCCTGACGTGATAGAAGAAAAGTAACTGCCCTCTTAAAATCAGCATACCTATTTTAGTGTAAATAAGCTTAAAAGTTGAAGTCAACAAAAATTTTGTTCAAAATTGTTCCCCAGTGTTATTTATTTAGTTACAACCAGATTTGATTCATCAAACTGAAGAATGTTTTGAGATACGCTGCAGTCTTCTGTAGCATGCAGAGGATGGTGAGCATATTACCTGTTCTTTTACATCATTATGCTAGGGGGAAAACACAGAAATGCTTGTATCCAAAGAGGTTTAGCAGGTGGGTTAGTCCCGGGGGCATGTCATCAGGCTGCCCTGGACTAACAGGAAAATGTAGGATGCCATATAATTACATAGCATCTTAGTCTGCAGCATTCAGGTCATGCCCACCTGCAAAGGAAGAAGAGAAAAGAACTCTCTGCTATAGGGCTTGAGATGATTAAACTTAATACACCTGGGAAAAAGGTGTGTACACAAATTACAAAAATAACGTGCAGGTGGTGCACATGGTTGGGAAGGTGCAGCAAACAAAAGATCGGATGGGTTAGAACTAGGCATTAAACCCCATGATATCTAAAGTGTACCTTTAGGTATTGGTGCATTTATGACAGTCATTTAAACAAACCTTCATGTACAAATGTTACCAGTATTGTTGTGTTTCTTTTTTACAGATATTTTCCCACATTAGAACATGATGACATCATGCTACTGATAGGTGTTAAATGAAACACTACAGCTGATTGCTTGAAAGATTCGTAGGTGTCTGTTCAATATCGTCCTAAATCCCACACATTAAGCCTGAGTTCAGAAATGTAGTTTATATTATTTTTGTTTATTATCTGGCATAAAAAGATTCTATATCATTTTGTTAGCCGAGGACTGAATGAGATCATAGGAGCTAGAATAAGACCTTAGCACAACTTGTCTCTGAGGTACAAACAAGGGGCGTCTCCTATTTAATCACCAAAAGTTTACTGTCTGCTTTGAGAAACAATGTGATGAAGAATGTGACCCAATGACTGAGAACAGAAGTGTTGCCAAGGAAACTGTACATTACGTTCATTATCTCATACCACACACACATCTGATAAGGGGAGTTCAAATCTCACTGAATAAATTCTTGATTCTATACCAGAACACTGTGCAACAGGTCAACCAAAGATATGTATGTTTTTTAATAACTAAAACATGAACGTGCGTATGGGAGACCCGTACTGAGAAGCCAGAAATAAGTGCAAATGTAATACTAAAATTAAAAAAACAGCTGTGTGAAAAGGAATTTTTGGTAGATATCTTTAGGATCTTCTATTAACCTAAAATGTGGGACATAATAATTTACATTGCTGTGCATAAAAACTTGATAACACATAAGGCCATGTTCGGACAATGAGGTTAAGGAGCGGTTCCTCATGGTTCCTCATCCCAGCATACTGCTGCCTCGAAGGCAGGTATTACAAATAGCTTCTACCCGTTGCAGCCCAATAGAGAATGAATGGGGGCAACAGTAAGCAGTACCAATACTTCTCACTCCCGTCCATTGGCAAAGCTGCAGATAGAACCATCACTGTGTGAGCAACTGAATGGCTTTCAGGGTACCAGCTGCTTTGAGCCGCACAAAATCGCTCGATCCCGTGCCAAGTATGGACATGCCCTAAGTGTGCCACCCTAGTGTGCTTAAACTGAAGAAGGAGATTCCAAAGTTGACACCCTTTCACAAGGTGAACTTGCAGCTGTTCACTTTGAGACCGGGATCCTGCAAATGACTGATATATTGGTTGTGTGACATTTGTGTTTGAATACTCTTTTTTTTCAGTTATGGAATGGCACCTTTTTATAAGGGCTCTCAGGAGGTCTTATATTAAAGATATGTTAGGCAGCCAAAACTTAGCTAAAAATTAAAAAAAAATGATAAAAAATGTGTTTGTTGCAATGTTTATGCATGAACCAGAGCAGCTGTTGAAGAACAACTTTTCCATGGGTGTCCTTAGCCTGGTGGCCAGCGTTTTCAACCTGCTACATCTAAACTAGACTATTCTAGACCCACTTCTTCCTGTGACTGTACAGTAAAAGCGGCACAAGTATCATTTTGCCTTTTTTTTTTTTTTCTTTCAGTATCAACACAGAAATTTCTTTTAGCTGAATGGGAAGAAATTGTAGCAGCGTCTGTTTTTAAACAACTGTGCTGCATCCAGTTTATGTGTACGCTAACCAAAGTATCAATGCAAAAAACAAACCTGTTAAAAAAAAACACAAAAATAATGCATCTGAAAAAAACATGAACTGTCCTAAAATGTTACTTCTTTAAAATGAAATATATTGGCAAGAAAGCAAAGAATATTAAAGACAATCCTATATTCTTAGGTTATTTCCTTTCCTAGAAATGACATATTTCTAACATTTATTATTCTCAGCTGTAAAAAAAAAAGGTGTTAGATGAAATAACACTATCATCAGCTCTGGAAGAGATGAATTTTTATGGCAACTGTCTCTAATTTTCTTAGTGTGGATCTTTGTAATGTACAGAATGAATTCTTTGGCATGTTGTATGTATTATCATTGTAGCCCACAAAGAGCTGTATTGCACCTGTATAAATAGTGTTTCACCCATTGAGGTCACACCATATGTTTGGGAAATAGAGGGAATAACTAGGCATTTCTTAGCATTTTCTTTTTCACATTACCAAACAAAGGAATTTCTGCTCCAGTCTAGTACCATCTAAACCGATGCGTGTATTTGAAATTTATCTTGAAAAAACAGCTGTTGCTCTTTTCTGAGTTTCATATCCATCAATATTTTTGTTGCAAACAGGAATCACAGTTTTCCATCCAGGTCACAGTGGAAGCTACCAGCATACTTTAAAAAAAGTTAAATGTGCCAAATACTTGAAATGCTTAAATTTTATTGTAATGCATAATAGCAGGTGTACAGTATCGCTGCCAGAATTTGAAGATTGAGCACGAGTTATTAAAATGAAATATCATTAAAGTGGAATTACAGTTACTAAAATGAACCCCCTTTGTATGGGCTGTCATTGCAATGTTTTATTTTTTTTTAAGTAATTTTAGGTACTTATTTTGTATTAGAGATATTGATTTCTGGGTGATTTCTGAGATATTTCTATCAGTCAGACCTTACTGGGCTATCATCGCAGGCATGCAATGTTGTCATTCCAATATTAATTGCAGCTGGCTGCACAGTAAAATTGGCTATGAATCTTGCTCCATTTGAACCTGAGAATTTTTGCTAGCATCACCTACTTTGTTGTGTTTGACAGCGAAGACATTTTCTAATAAGAAATTATATGGTGCAGAAAAAAAAATAATTTACAATTAGTACAATTTTAATGGCAAAACATACTATATATTCAGAAGTTTTACTTTTGGCATACATAGGAAAAACATTTATTACATAAAGAGCTCCATTTCTAAAACAGGGAATTGGACATTTCCTCAAACATAGACCTGGAATCTTCCAGGTCTATGTGTTTCAATGGCAGTAATTGATTCCCACCGGGGAATGTTTGAGAGAATGTCAGATTCCCTGTTTTATAAGTAAAGCCCTGAGCATGTTGGTATGAAGGTTTTTTATGTACCTGTGTTGGACAGAATGGACTTATAATGGGAATAGCAATTACCATATGACATATAATCACAATGAGAAAACAAGGGACAGGATTCCTGGTTCCGGATCTCAAAACACCGTATCCTGCCCTCCAAACAGGCTACAGTATGGTATTTGTTGTAAAGCTTGGAATGTATTAGGCATGTACAGATTATGAGTAAGGGGCAATAAACACAAAAGTACACTCAGTGTTCAAGATCAACTATCTATTTGAATTTACCAGCATGACACCTGGAGTGTACCACTTGGGAGGTAACATTTATAGCAATATCAGCGCGATGGGCAAGTTATTCATATAAATTAGATTCATAATATAAATAAGATCCCACTGATTAATTCAGCATTTTCAATTCTAACAAAATATAAAGACAAATGCGACAACATTCCTTAATAGTGACCTTCAAGGTCCTCATCCAGGTCATGGTATACTTTGTACTACTTAGTTATGTTTGGGTGGACTTATTGTGTAATGTAAAAAAGTTTTGATACGTATCCAAGTAGCGCCTTAGTTTGTGGAAACCACTTGGGCAAGTGGCAAATTGCTTTTTACATTACACAGCACCTAGTAGTAGCTACATTTATATGCCATGGCATACAGAGGTACTGTATGCTAAATGATTAACAATAGTACCTACTAAACATGGAAATCACTAGCTAGCAGCCAGGAATAGTTTCCTGGTAGTTGTTTGATTTTGATTAAAATATTATTTCATTCTTCAAATCTCAATTTTCAACATACAAAATAAAAACATCAAAACACTTTTGGGCATTTGCCATCTTCAAATAATATTAATATTATACAGGATTTATATAGCGCCAACATTATAGTGCCAACATATGCAGCGCTGTACATTAAATAGGGAGCATATGAACCATAATGAAGATATAATACAACACAGTGCTAGCATTTAGTTAAACGTATATAGAGGATTTTCTTTTTCTAAAGTTGAATCCAGTGACTCGTGATTGATATAGCTACTGATTATGATAATAATGTACTGCTGAATTTGGCCGAACTTCAGACATTCCTGAAATTGCAAAAGCAACATGCCTCTTCCCTAGTCTTTAATTACCAAGCAAAACGTAATTGCTAGTTTCCAAAACAAAGTAAAGCATCTCCAATGTAGCTGTAACTTTGAAACAAAGACAAACACGAGGCAAATGACATTGAAATCATTGCAAAATAAAAATGCTGAATGGATTTGGTTTTTCAATGTAAATTCCCATTGCCTACAAACAGGCTCTTATCACAGGGAGTCAGCGGTGCAGTTGAATTCTGCTCCATGCAAAAATGGTTTGCAGTTTCTCTAAGTTGTTTGAATAGGAGAGGATGGTGCCAGTTGAGTCCATAGCAGAACACTTTATCAGTAATACTTGTAGGAATTGGGTGGACCCCTAGGTAAAAAAAGGCAGCCTACTAGTGGAAAACATGGTATGGGTGATAAGGAAGGGGCACAGAATTGAGCTTATTGTATGAAATGGGCCTGATTTAATAAATCTCTTCAAGGCTGGAGAGGATACACTTTCATCAGCGAAGCTGGGTGATCCAGCAAACCTGTAATGGATTTCTTCAAAGGTATTTGCTAGCAAATGTATTGAATCCTGGACCAGATTTATTCCAGGTTTGCTGGATCACTAAGCTTCACTGATGAAAGTGAATCGTCTCCAGCCTTGGAGAGCTTTAATAAATCAGACCCAATGTCTCTGCACTCACTTCCTCTTTTTCCTAGCCCACTATTGCCACAAATACTTTGATAATAAAATAGAACTATACCTAACTCCAATTACAAATTATGAACAGGCAGGATTTTTATTGCAGGGACATCACTTGTTAAACACACTCACCTGCCTGTTTGGAATAATTTTTTATCAAGTGTTCTGAGCTGCACAAAAGCATCTCAGTGTAGGGTGTGGGGATATGGATGGATATCCCAGGGCTGGCAGAATATATTGAACTCCTGCCTGTATGCATGAGAGTTACTTCATCCTGGCCTGCCCAATAAAGATCTGACACCCGGACCGGGTGAAGAAAGCGGCACCTGTGATGGAGCAAGGACAGATGAGAATAATTAAGAAACTGCGATTAGGCAGGCAAGTTTATTTTTTATTACATAGTGGACATCACCTGTCGCTTATGCAATAAAGGACTTGCCTGGTCGCAATTTTTCCTTTCAAGTTATATTTCTGCTATATGTATATGTGATACATTTTTTTTTTAATAATCTAATTTTTTTCTGTTCTGCCCACTTTCTTTATCTATTTTTCAGTGATATTATTAAACACTATGGACACTATTGGAAACTGTACTATAGGTACTAAGCCAATTCACCTATTGTTTATAGATACATTCATCAAACTCTTATTAGCATTGTGGAAATATTACAGAATTTTTCTGATGACAGATCTCATTGGTAGACGGTTAAAAATAGTGTGTACAATAATATGACATGTTTTTCTTACTTCCAAAGAACTTTTAAGAATGCTAATTCAAGCACTTCAGTTACAGTCTGATAGCATTTAAGGCTTTGTATCACTTTGAGAAAAATAGATTGTTATGCATGGTCATATGTTTTGTATGTGGCAAACTGACTGTACTTTCAATCACCCACATAAATGTTTTAATACTGGTGAGACAGGATCAAAGGTGCTTCTATTTAAAAGCAGTGCTGCTTGAGCCTAAATTGCTGTGTTGAAAGGTTCTTTGAACATGATTAAGATTGTATGCTTTAATTATCCCTTTAAAATGCAAGAAAATAGCAACAAAGACTGACATTTCAGAAGCACAAAGCTTATGTATATGATGGCAACTTGGCAAATATAAATGAAGGCAGCTTGATGAAATCTAGTTAGCATTGGAAGCTGTGACAAGATATTTTTATTATAGACAACTATATGCAAAACTGTTTAATGGAAACCAGTGGATAACCTGAAGGTGATTGTTGAAATTAATTGTTCTTACCTTCACTTCTAAGATTCTCTACACACAGGGCCTGATTTATTAAAACTCTCTAAGGCTGGAGAGGATACACTTTCATCAGTGAAGCTGGGTGATGCAGCAAACCTGGAATGGATTTCCATATTGTTAGCAAATGTTTTCAATTCTGGACAATATCCATTCCAAGTTTGCTGGATCACCCAGATTCATTGATATAAGTGTATCCTCTCCAACCTTGGAGAACTTTAATAAATCAGGCCCATAGTCTTGTAAGCCCAATACTGCATAATCCATGAAAAATATAGGGATTTGATATTATACAAAATGAGGTATAATGACCTGAAATAACATTTATTTATTCCTGGGTTGGTAGGTTTAATTAAAGTTTCCTTGTGGGGTAGCCATAGTCTTGAAACCTCAAGTCTGTTTAATTTGTAAAGAATCTAGTGTTTGATAGCCTGCAAATTAAGGTCTGGGCTGAAAGAGTATTGGTAGGTTTAGGTAGCATTACCTTAGCCTTAGTATTTAAAGACCAATTCTGTGAAATGTGTAGAGAATTTGGGGGTTTAGTATCTCGAAAAATAAAGTATAGTCTGAAAGAACATTGAATTATACTAGGGTTGTTGGGTTTAGGTAAAATTACCTTGTGAGGTAGCCTTAGTCTTTAAAGCCTAATTCTAAATAATTTGTAGAGAATCTGGAGGATTGACACCATAGTATAGGCTAAAGGGTATTAACTAAAGATGCTGGATAAAGCTATAAACATTAATCGCAACCTCCCTAATTAGAGTGAAGCAGGATTAATTTGGTAAAGCAAATCTCACCAGGAAGCAAAAAAAATATTACAAGGTATAAGTAGAGATGAGTAAATCTTTTGAAATTCTGTCGATCTATAACTATAACTATAAATTAGTTTAAGAAATCCAAAATTGCAGGTATATGTTTTCATCTTTCATAATTCATTCCCTGGTTGAGTATAAAAGTAGGATCATTCAAACTTAACACTGCTCATTTCATTGTATACACTGCTCAGTAGTGTGTACACTTTTGATGATTTGTAAGCAAAGAACCCTAATGGATCAAGCTTACTATAGTGTTTTAGTGGTTACAGTCTAATGCCAGTTATAAGGATAGGTTTAACAATTTTTACCTGTGGTGGTGGGTTAGGTATATGTATGGGGGCTTTGGAAAGTATTCAGACCCCCTTTACTATGTTGCAGCCTGATGCTACAGTTGTTTAAATTCTTTTTATCTTAGTATTCTACACTCAGTAACCCATGATCCATAGAATTTTAGACAATTATGTAAATTTTATTAAAAGAAAAAAACTAAAAGATCACATTGAAATAAATATTCAGACTTTTTACTTAGTACAGGTAGTCCCCGGGTTACATACGAGATAGGGACTGTAGGTTTGTTCTCAAGTTGAATTTGAATGTAAGTCGGAACAGGTACATTAGTTTAATATATGCAATTAGGACAGATGTTTGTCTCAACCTATTTTTAGGCAGCATGGTGTCAGTTACTGTATAAAAGCCTCACTGTGAGTTAATCACAAACAAAGCAAAAAGAAACAACTGCAGAGTTTGTCTTGGTCATTAAAGAGTAACAAGAGGCTACAGAAAGATCTCACTCCCCTAAGATCACCCACAACCTCAGCTGTGTTTAGCAAAAGATTTTTTCTGCAAGTCATGTAAACCACCACCCCCTCCAAGCCTCCATTCTGCACACAGACAGCAGGGAAGCCCCGTTCGTATTTAGGATGCGTCCATATGTTGGATATCCTTTAACCCAGGCATTACCTGTACTTAGTTGAAGCATCTTTGGCAGCAATTAAAACCTTAAGTCTTTTTGCGTATGATACAACAAGCTTTGCAAACTTGATTTGGGGAATTTTCTGCCATTCTTTGCAAATCTTCTCAAGCTCAGTCAGGTTGGCTGGGGACCGTCAGTGGACATTTACTCTTATACATTCACGTAGCTGTCCGTAAGCCACTCTTATGTTGTCTTCCCTTCATGCTTAGGGAAATGCGTAATTTTTATGTTGGAATGTGAACATTTGTTCTAGTACAGGTCTTTCTTTCCCACCCTATACTTAACCTTTATTATTTGTTGGTATGATAATATTAAACTAGTGCAGCAAAAGAAGAAAGGTTTAGGTAAAGTGTATCTAAACCTAAAAACAAAAATTTAATATATTGCAGTGTAAGACTACTAGTCTCCAATCAGCAAATAATATGAGAGGGATAAATCAAGTAAGTTAAAAACAGCTTTGAAAGCCATGCTTCTTAACATTTCTAGTTAAAGCGGTTGATGGGTTTTAAAAAGAAGAGATTGAGGGGCTTGAACTGCAGTAGAGAAAGCCAGGACAACAATCTAGGTCTATGTAAACAATCCAGGACTATGTAAATTTTTAGACTGGGCAAACAGAAATACAAAAGAATTTCAGTATATGTTTTTTTTACCTGTGTGTAGTTTAGCTTGTTTTATTGTTAAAGTACTAAAGTGTTAAATTAAAGTACTTGTTTTATTAAGCATTAATTACAAGTTACCATATAAGTATTTGCCTTACTATTGAACTAAAGGAAAAACCCAGCCATTTCACAATAAGTCGAGTTCTTTGCCAAGGGAATTTAAGCTTTGCATAGCAAAAAACACGGGGGGTAGACAGAAAAGCCATGGTAAATCCAATATAGTTTCAGGTATAAACCTGGCTTACTGGAATTGCAACCAGTTGAAAAAAAAATAATTATAATTCTTGGGCAGTTTACCAATTTGTGCAGATGTTATGGAGATCTAATCAAAATGCATAAGAAAATATGAATTTCAAACGTTGCTACAATAAAGTGAAATCCCTGGTATTAGGCCAGATATATCTTAGGGAGGGGGTCAGCAGAAACCAACTTTAAAATATTCTGTGCCACATGAAAAGCAACTTTGTTTTCTGGCTTAAAGAAGAAGAGCCTTTTTAAGGTGTTACCTCCAACACAGGAAAGCTGACATGACTGCTATAAACCTTCTTATAAAATTAATAATGTGTACACTAAATATACAAAGGTCAAAGTTGACATTTAGTGCCCCTCCAAAAAGAAAGCGTGCATGGACATTTTAATGAATATCCGCTATGGCAATTATTGCACAATGACCTCATCATCTGTAATGTCACATGCAAGATTTCCGTAGAATGGCATAATTTATGGCAAGCGTGTCAACTGGGACTTTTAGACCACACGTGTCCTCAAATACTTTAACAATTTAACTCGAACGAGTCCTTCAAGCGTGCTATAGCTCAAAAAAATTAAAATCTTCTTACTTAATATTGCAGCTGGGACATTTTAAAATCAGAGTTTTAAAATGTCCCAAATTTTGGGAGGCAACTTTTTTGTAAGCTGATACATTTTTATATGCATGATTATTGTATAGTATATTTCTAAATATTGAAATATGATATAAGCCAAATTACTGAAAAGCCCTATGAATTTTAACATGGTAATTGTTTGTAATTGTTTTCAGGTGTTTTAAATTTGCATTTTGTTCAAAATATTCTCCTGTGTCCCAAAGTTTTCTGCGCAGTATTGTGAACTAAGGCTGTAAAGTGTTATTTAAGCTGTCACTGCTGTCCACTGTAAAATTTGCAAACACTGGTTCTTTAAAAACCAGGGCAGCAGGACGGGCAGCTGAGAAGCTGGCAACATGCCATCCTGTGGGAGTTTTACAGAAGCTCTTGTTCCGGTCCCAGGTATAAACTTAGCTTCACTTTGTTGGCCATTTTACTTGTAACTGATAACCACACCAAAGATGCATTAGGCATATTTTTTTTCATTGTTCATGTAGCTTTAGTAAAATTAGGTAACTCTTTTATGGACTATTTATTGGAGCATACAGTCAACTATAATTTCACCATTCCCTACAGCTTTCTACTTAGTTTGGCTCTCAAACGTGTAAATTTCAGATCGAAACACAAATATGCAAACACTGGCACTATGAATGTACATTTTCTTCTGCTGCACAGTTATCACAGTATGCACAATTATGACATCATGATGAGGGCACCCTGTGATGTCACATTTTCTAATTATATTTTGGCATCTTCTGATTCAGTGGGTCTGATTTATTAAAGCTATCCAAGGCTGGGGAGGATACACTTTTATCAGTGAAGCTGGGTAATCTATCAAACCTGGAATGTTTTTGGATCAGGATTTAAGTCATTTGCTAGTCATCAAATTCACTGATAAAAAAAGTATATCCTCTCTGTACTTGGAAAGCTTTAATAAATCAGACCCATTTTCTACATAGAAGGTGGCTCCACTATAGTGGCAGTCAAGAAACATCATTTGTGCCCTGCAAGGAATATACCTGCTCTATTACATACTTACTAGACACATTATGATGTCATGATGGTTGGAAATAAACCAAGCCCCCAGTTCCACAAGGTAACTTTTTCAATGCGTTGCTCTATAATAAAACTTTTACAACAAATCGTAAGAACTATCATAACACAGCTACATGTTCTTCAATTCTTATATGGGAAATTTAGAAATTCAGTGCACAATAAATAAGTAAAAAAAATAAAATAAAAAAAGTAAAAAACTGACGACTTCAATAAATTGAATTGTTTTGTTATAAATGGAGAATAAAAACACTGATGTCAAGAGGTATGATATCAGCATGGATGCTGTGAACTATGTATGGATTTAACAGTTTTGATAACAAGAATAGTAAATTCCTAATTTGCTTGTCTGTAAATAATCATGTGAATGCTCTGGTAATACGGTTACTCTACTATATATCACGTACAACATTGTGGAACCCTATAACCTAGAAAGTTCTAAATAAGTACATGAAAGACATGTGGTCTGTGCTTGATAAAGTTTTCTTACACTAAAGCAAATGTGGGGAAATCTAGAGGGACTCTTCAAAGACATAGGCACACACAGTCGTCTATCAATTGTTTCTGCCCGTAAAAAACAAGAAAATTAATTTTTACAGTCAATGAGCAAGTTCTTATTTTTGTTTTATCTTGAGGTTCTCTTAAAAGATATAAGAACAGCTCTACACTGTACAGTATTATTTTTTATCTATGTTTAATATTTAAGCATGTTGTTTTTTAATAATTCCTCATTTTATTTTATTATTGGACACATGCTATATAGGGGTTACCCAAAAAAAATGCATTAATTAAAGAAACAATTTTTGGAGTGCTATGGAAGTAAATTATAAATACTAAAGTTGTAACCACAAGCAGAATAAGTGCTAGCAGTGATGCAATAATATAAAAGGTGTTATATATACACTTATTGTATTTGGCATTATTTATTACATTGCTTAGAAATCATAGACATATGACTGTTAAGGAAATGCACAAAATAAATGTATAATTATTAATAAATCAGTATTTATTGCGTGTTAAAATTCTCAAACAACAATAGCTTCATTATAGTCTATGTTGTCAAAAATGTCAGATGTTATGCTATGCACAGCATGGATTTACTAAAAAAGGTCCTGCCAGTCACCTTGATCTTTTCCCTTTGATGGAATTATGAAGGAAACTGTTAGGAAACATGTATGCCTAAAACTTATGAAGCATTTCACAGCTTTTAAGGTTGTGTATTTATGTGAAGAAGAGAGTCTGGTAGCAGAATCCCACACTTGTATATACCTGCATGTAGCATGTTTAATTACTGATATATACACTCATGTAACTTTTTGAAGCTTTTTTTTCACAACATCACCTTAAAATAGTTTGCTCATTAGCAATGTAGAGAAGGGAAAACTATTTTGGGCAGGTTTAGACAAACCAATCCATAATGTATCCCAACCCAGCCTATTCCTTGTCAACCCTCTGACATTGCCATTCAAGTAATAAAGAATAGCCATGCAGTATTAGAAGAATGACCACTAAACTTCTTGTCCCTTGTTTAGTATTTGAGTATTTAGCTTTGATTCTACTTTAATTATTTTTAGGGAATTACAAAACCAACAGTGGATGTTGTGGAACCTGTTAGATAAACTATTAAGTAAAAAAATATTTAATACATGAGTTATTTGAACAGGACATCAGGATCATTCCCTTCCACCTTTATGTACAATATTCTAGGTTATCTGTTCATCCTGTCTTTTTTCTATCCCCTGCATTGTTTATGTCTCTATGCATTGCCTGTTTTACAGCACCACTAAAAGAGATGAAATTACATAAATAATTAATAATATTAATAGTAATAAAAGTTGCATTGTCATTGTTATTATCATAAAGTACTTTAACCATATATACCTGTTTAAATGCTTTCTGATTGAATTTGATTTATTTTAATAAATATTACAACCTAAAAACGATCAGCTCCTTCTTGTCCAGCTTTAAGTTGGACAAGAAGGAGCTGATCGTTTTTAGGTTGTAATATTTATTAAAATAAATCAAAGTCAATCAGAAAGCATTTAAACCTAAAGGTTTAAAAACTGTCACAAAAAATAATAATATATTAAGACACCCAAATGGAATTTATAATATATGTTTACAAAAGTTGTATTTCTCAACAATCCTTAAAATTAGGGTTACGCTTAAAATGTTTACCGAAAATAAAATCAAAAACATTTTTTAGGTTATGGTATACAAACTCCTAAAAATAACTTGCAACTCTACAGCTCTGCTCCATATAAATATAGAAACATGCTATCCTTTCTCACACTAAACAACGCCTTTGTTAAAATATTAGTCACAGCTAATTGCCTATAAATAATAATAACTTTTATCTATGATAAAATCTTGACAAGTTTTAATATAGAAGACAGGAGGTAACCTTGATGATGCTAAGGATCAAAAAGATTGTATTATACACTTAGATATATAAAAATAATTACCAGATGTAATACAATAAAACATACAAATAATGAATAAATTCATTGCATGTAAAAAATTACAAAATATGTGTTAAAAACTAAAGTCGGGTGTCAGGCAACTGTACCTAAAAGATTTATTGACTTTTATGTTACAAGTATACAGTTGTGTATACAGAGATAAGCAGCTGTACTTCTGGTGCAGGTGCTCATTTGAAAAAAATCATTATATTGTTATCAGCTAAAATAAAATAGATTTTGATATAAAATACATATTTACTGATATCCCTTCCCTTTCCCTAATGTTATATTTCTACTGCTTTCTACTGCTGTTGTTATGTTTTCTACTGCCATTCTTTTCCTTTTTTTCTTTGTTCTCTTTCTTTCCCCTCAACTTCGGGTAAAAGTTTCTACCTCTTCCCAGATACATATTTATCAATGATCAGTTACTTGGCTCACTTATAGTATGTTGCCATTTATGATTGGTGCATTTGATACATAACTAATGCTAAGTTATAAAGTTGCAAATGACAGACAGATACAGATAGTGACACATGAGGAGGAGAGGACCTTGCCCCGAAGAGCTTACAATCTAGGTTTGAAGGAAGTATCTCCATGGGAAGCCAGCACCAAAAGAATCATTTAGTTGGATTTTTTTTTCTTTATTAATTTTTTTATTCTGAAAGCATGGAATAAAATGTGTACTGCTGTGTACAATTTGGACTTGCAGTGTATAGGTGTGGCAGGTGGACTAGGAATGTACCAGTGGTCAGATCATTTACAAGTGAATGATGAGAAACTAATATGTCTATGGCATCAGTTGGCATCAGTTTGATATTAGTTTAAGATGCTTTGGATATCACTCATAGATCATTGAGAGATGCATTTGGTCTGCAGTTGACCTTTTTCTGACAAAAAATGCTGCCAGTTATAAAATGCATGCACCTAGAGATACCTGTACCAATGTGCAGCAGCTTACCATACCCCTGTTCAAGAAAAATTGCTGATCAACTTTCTAGTAGAGCTCTGAGGTGTCTATGCCCCTTTCTTGATCTTCACAAATCCCTATTGACCCATAATTGTGGTGGGCTCTCTCACTGACCACTAAGGCTGTTCCTGAAACAGGAGCGGCATGAAAGCTTTAAAAAGTCCAAAAAATGCATTTAGTTGCACCAATATTTCAACGTCATTATTTAGATACTTTAAAACTGCATGACTATGATGTTTTGTGCTTCTTGTATGTAAAATGTTTTTTATGAGTTATAGCCATACAATTAAGCCAGTTACAAGTATATGATCAAGGTGGAACACACTGAAATGCTTTAGCTGCCTTAACATGAATGTTCATGTTGTGCCAGGCAACTGGCAAAGGTTCAAAGCTTCTGTAAATCATTGATGATATTAGTGTTTCTCCAGGAATCAGCATACATTGATGATGAGAGTAATGAGGACTTTTTGCAATCATCACCAGCAAATATTTGAGTGAAGAAAACCTATTGGGGAGGTTACATATGCTTTGTTTACTGACATATGATTTATGATAGAACACTTGCTTTGTGCTCATTTAGTAGGATTCAAGAAATAAATGTGAGTATTTAGAAGATTTACTGCTCTTTTTGGGTGTTTTTGGGTAGGGGGGTAGTCTAACATAGTCAGAAGGGAACTGCACATCTGCAATTTAGCTGGTCTGGCATAGTGAAGCTTAGACACATCATACCTGTTTCAGTGTTTTATTATCCAAGATGACCCTCCAAGTACCTGAACTGCTACCTAGGTATTGTGTCATTTTATTATTAAGCTTATGTGCTCTTCCCCTACAGCCCAGCAATGTCTTTAAATAATCTCTGTTTTACACCCCCCTGGTGAATTTGTACATTTATGAAGCCAAAATAATTCAAACCAATTTATGAACTATTTAAATTATCTAACACAAGTATCAGCTCGTATCTTCAAATTTGGGCAGATTAGCACTGATTACTGCCATAGTAGCAACCTTTCTAATATTCATTTGGATGTATAGTTTCCAACTCTCTGTCATTTAGACAGGCTTTCCCCTTTTCTGGGACCAAATCACTCTTCTTTCCTCCCCAGTTGTCCCTCTTTTTGGTCTAGTTTACAGACATTCATAAAGATGTGCACAATTTAGCTATCAGGAATAATACTGCACTGGTTTTGGTTGCATTTTGTATTTTCAAAAGCCAGTATAAAGAAAAGGTAATGGTGTAAAAAAAACTCTTTAACCAATCATTTTTTTCAGTGCGGGGTCCTCTCCTCCTGTGTCACTGTCTGTATTCGTCTGTCATTTGCAACCCCTATTTAATGTACAGCGCTACGTATTATGTTGATGCTATATAAATCCTGTTTAATAATAATAATAATAATAATAATAATAATATTATATAATATTACTTTTCACATCTTAGAAAGTTGGGAAGTTTGAAACAGTGAAACAGGGAGACAGGGACCACTTGATATATAATAATGCTGTTGAAGTAGTAAAAGGCAGACCAACAATTTAGGACTTCTGCCTTTTATTTTCCAGGAATGTTTCAGGCTAATCTTTGCACTTTTTGTAAACACATTCATTCTTCTACAAGGTGCAAACAGCTGACCAAGATTTTTTTACTATATACTGTACCTACCATCAACTGCAGAAAGCAATGCACCTTAAAATTAAAGTTGAACTCCAGTCACTTAAACATCTTAGGTTCATGTTGCCCCAAGTCTGGCTAGCAAGGTTCAAGGACTCATTTAGTCTAGGGGAGTAATTCTTCATCCCTGGTTTTCCAATTAACCAACTCTTCTGCTGTATGGCTGAGTTATTAGCTGGACAAGTAGCAAAGAGAAGTGTTTTTCTGGAACTATTCATACAACAGAGAGAACACATGCCAGAGTGGATGAGATTTGTCTATTCTAAACACCCCAAGACTAAACAAGCTATCAAACCTTACTATCGTGAATGGTGGGGTAAGGTGGCACATGAAATTAAAATTTGAATGTTGACTAGAGTTAATCTAAAAAAAAAACAATTGCCTCTTCTTGTAGCCATTGTAACAGGTTCTCCATACAGAGAGACTTGCACACAGAGACTTTCCAAATTTTTGCACTGTAATAAGCTCCCCAACAGTTGTAGGCACGTTTCATAGCATCCCAACAAAGTCATTACCTAAGGATTTCAAATCAGTGCGAATATGGGTTGTGTATAGACTTTAAGTGCTGTTGCTGCCTAAAGCTGGACTCAAAAACTGCCATTTAAATATATTTCTCAGTATCTTCAAAGGGTATAAATGCACCCAATGTCTACTAGTTTGTAAAAATTTGCACATTTGTGGGGAGAAAAAAGTTGGGGGGGGGGGGGGGGTACCCAGCAAGTCCCATCTACTACAGACTGGTACTTGTACAGTAGCACCAACTGTAGCACACCAGTATTCACCACAGAAATGTCTTTAGGCTGCACAGGAAGAACCTGTAGACGGGTAGTAGCCCCAGTATTGTGACCCAGCTTTTCAGTAATCACCCAAAAACAGGTGGGTGGTTACTGAAAAGTGCCGAGTGGTGCACCTGGCTAAAAGGGGTTGGGGAGAACACTGCACACCAAGATTCAAGTTAGAATATACGTCTCCTTGAGTCAGACAATATTTTCTTATCCTGGGGTTCAGCTTTTTATTTTGCTGGGAAGACATAGTTTAGTAAAATATGAAAAGTCTAATTACTTAATCATTTTGTATTTTATGTTGCATTTTCAAACATAAATATCACATTATCTTCCTCAGAAGTTTATATATAGTTATAACCTGGTGATACAGGATACAGAACTATTCACTTCCACTCAGGAAGAGTTAACACGCTGATGCATTAGATGACATAGGAGTGCATAATTCCATTGTGTGATAAACAGGATTAATAATGGGCTAATGATAAATGTGGAATCTCAAGGTCCTTAACAGGGCCACTTTTGTTTAAACTTTTCACATACTTCATGACAACATGCAAGTGTAAGAACTGTGACAGCTCTGATTTAAAGCAGGAAAAAGTGTCTTATCCTGCGTTAATCACTGCAATGGATGTCTGTGTTTGAACTGACAAATTGTGCTTATCGGAGGAGTCGTAAATTATAGCATGTAAGGGGTAAAGCACACATATAGCGATCAATGGCAGACTGTGATAACATGGATAAAGAAAACAAAGCAGTCTACACATCTGGTATGTACAGCCATTAAACATCTCTAAGGGGCATTGCACCCTGACAAGAAGCAGAGGGTTTCAGGCTTTCATGTAAAATTGATTTGGCAGACCATTATTTTTCATTTCCAACTGCATTCTTTTGTTTCAGTCATCAGAGTATAATGTGTCATTGGAAAGTATTGTATACCGTAGTGACAAATATTGCTAGTTTAAAACTTTTATTAACTCATTGTGTTGACAACTTTTGCTATACTTCAATACCAGACTGGTATTTTTTTCTATACGATGTGTCATCATTGTATTTAATGTTATCTTCATTATTTGAGACTACTTCTACCATTTTTCATGGAAACTACAGCGGAGGAGTGGAGGAAAAAGCTTTGCCAAACATTTATTACTCTTCTTGTTATGGATGTTAGAGATATCCTACACACACAAGGCTAGACTTGTGTGCCAAATTTAGTGACAAACTACACACTTTTCTTAAATGCTTTTAGGGAAGAATTGCTATAGGACACTAAAGAAAAAATATTTAGTACTCAATGACAGTATCACATCACAACCAGCCTATACAGAAGAGTTGAGTGATCTATCCCTACGTCTTGTCTCTGGTCATATGAAGAGGTCATAATAAAAGAATAATTATTGCTAAACATTGCTAGCTACCCTCACATCAAGTGTGTCCCCTCTGACGCTAATATGGTCCTGACTTAAAATTTAAATTGTCTCACTGGGTTTTTAAAATATTAAATATAATATTCTCTGCTTTATTACCTGTTAGGGGTATATTTACTGCTGGTAAGAACTTGGTTTGCATCTTCTGATCATAATTCCTATCTGTTCTTTTCTTTAGTTTTCAGTTCATAGGTGACTGTCATTTCTCTCTGCTTTATAAAAGTTTCTATATTACCTGAACATGAATCGGTGGTACCTTGTAGAATAAGTCTGAATGTATCACCCATCAGACAAGCAAAAATAGTCATTTACACCTGTCTGTAGAAGGTGCATTAACAAGGAGGAAGCCTTAGTGCTCTTTTATACCATAGCATCTAAATGTTTTGATTCCTCCCACAAGGGAAAAGCTCCCAAAATGGGTAAGCCCTATATATTCTTTGTACATCTGGGGATTTGTCCAACATTTGATAGCTTAAAGCAATATTAATACCTTGTACCTTTTATAGTACTTACCAGTGCCACTACTTATAAGATGCATGCCATTTCCAGGTGAAATAGCTGTAAGTGGTTGTGTTATGTTGTTACTGATGAAGCATAAATACAGTAATCCTAAAATGTTACTTTACTTTACTTGTTACTTGCTTGAAATCAACTGATTCCTATATCCATGGTCTATTCACCTTGAGAAATAGGAAGATCTATATAAATGTACCAAGGATTACATTTTTTTTACCTACATGTGAATCATGTAACTTACTTCTGTACCCCCGGCATTGAGAACACAGGTGAGGACAGCACCAGATAAGTTTTTTAACTTTCAAGTAGACATATCATAATATATTTGTAAAAACCTAATAGTAATTCTTTGTAGTTTCAAATGTATTATGAAGTCTTATGCAGGAAAAATATTTTACATACATATAACGGATGTCCACACAAAGGAAATAACATTCTAATCCTTACGGAATAACATCTGTGTTTTAGTAAATATGAATTATCTTTCCACCAGCTGCACAATGCTGTCAGATTACAACCATGTAATTGACAATTTAAGATTGTTTGTCAAATAAAACTAAAGTGTCAGAAGGTCCTCTTCTCTAATTTACATGTCTGCAAGTGTTCCTTTAGAGTCAGGGTCAGCAACCTGTCAAACGTGATCTCCCAGTAAATCGCCTATGGGTACAAAGCAAAATATTTTTTGGCCTCTGGTTTTGTAACTAAAGACTGGAGCCAGAAATAAAAGCCAGGAAATGAGCAGGAAGAGAGTGTGTGCATGACCCACCAGTACTTTAGCTTCCGTTTACATTAACAAAATTGTGGATGAAACTCAAGTAGCAAGCACAGTTGGAAGGCACACATGCAGATAAATGTAATAAGATGCTGTATTACACATTTCTTTACTACAGGTTACCTGTCGAATTCCTTGGAAATTGCACACTATGATTGCTTGTGTCTGATGTCTGGGGTCATGCTGACTGACCTTTTAATATTGATATTTATTTAGTATCTGGTTTCTGAAAAGTACCTGCTAAACTATACACACTGACAATAGGTTTATATATTTGTATTTATACCAGAGGTGCATGCATGGTAATGGAAATGTAACTTTGCCTCCAGATATAATAAACAAACTCACAAACCTGGTTTATACTTGAATTCAGTCCATCATTCATGCAAGTTTTGTGTCTTTAGCAGAAACATTCTTTTGTGCCAGGACTTTTCTAATCATATAAGTGTTTCTTTGCAAGAGCTGCCTGAATTCCTCAATGCTTTCTTTAGGGGAAAAAATGTATTATTCAAACCAGTGTTTTCAGTCTGGGATGAGGTACCCATTACCCTTATCACCCAGGGCAGCAGAGATAGCCAATTTCACAAAATGATGATGATAATAATAATAATAATAACAATAATAAATCATTCAACCTCAGATTCTGTGCAGGTTTCTGTGCAGTTAGAAATGATAGTACATATCAAATCTGGTGCAGTTCGATAACATTAATGTAGTACCTTAAATATACTCACAATGGAGCCAAAAAAGAAAACTTTGCAGTGGTTGGTGAAAAGGGTTTCCAGGAAAATAAGGACAATGTGGTTCCACCTGACTAAGGCATAGTTTCATACTTCCTGAAAAGTTAGTGCATGTCAGATTCCCTGCTTTATAAATTAATATTATTCAACTGTTTTTGTAAAGCATTGATATCTTATGCAGCACTGTACAGTAAATAGAGGTTGAAAATTATTATTGTTAGTACTATTATTATTAATAAACAGGATTTATATAGCGCCAACATATTATGCAGCACTGTACATTAAATAGGGATAAATGATCATAATCAGATACAAATAATAACACAGGAGGAGACCCTGCCCAAAAGAGCTTGCAATCTAAGAAATAGAACCCTTCATCCTAATATCATGTTGGCTTGAGTGCATGCAATGCTGATAAAAGGTTTGAAAAAAGAGACCAGGTATGATTTGTATTAAAGCTGAACCTCTTATTAAAGGGAAAACTTTCAGTGGGGCTCTCCCTGCGCGGTAAAGGCTTAGTGTTCATTATTTGCCCAGGGTGCCATTGAAAAGCCCTCATTCCTACTGGCCTCTTCTTATAGGGTTGGTTCCCTGAAGCCTCTTTTTATCAGTGCTGCATTCTGTCTATTACACGACTTTATTACCTACAGTGCAGAACAAGCATTCCTGCATTGCAAGGGGGGACTCCAGGAGCCCACTCACAACCATAATTGGTAAAATGTGCTTTAAAAGGAGAAGAGGGCAGCTACCTAAAGATTCAGGAATAAGGAAAGTCAAGGTGCTTTTTTAAGTTCCTCTAGAGAAAATGGAGCGATTTACCTTTACAGTGAGGGCACTTGTATCTTGTTTATGTCATCATTTTCCCTGAAGTTCAGCTGTAAGCACATTAAAACCTATCCGTAGCCAAAACATTTGATGTATTTACATCACTTTTTATGTCTGTCCTTGTTTCTATTGGACAGGAAGTGATATTACATCCTGCCAAGAGACAAAAAGTTGCATTTTAAGCAGAGGAAGGATGAGAAGTTATGACAGTGTTTTTATTGCTGCCTTTGTCAACTGCAACCTTAATTTCTTGTACAGGTTTCCCAGAAGTAAAAAAAAGAATATGGTTTAATGGATTTACAGACAGAGGAAAAACTTGACTGATAATTTATTTCTTTCCTGCTCCATCCAATTTCTTAAGTTAGGCTTTAAGACATTGGTGTAGCTGAACAGAAAACGTAACAATCATTTATTATGTGTTTCTACTTAATATCTTTTTTAATTTCAATATGTTTATTTTATTAAAGAAAAAAGGGATTGGAGGGTAACAATAAAAAATTATTTGACAGTAAATAGACAACTGTAGAAGGAGGGAGAATCAAGAATACCCACAGTAACAATAAGGGTATGCAGATCAAAGTCTAAATGAGTTATGAGTTCAAAATATTGTCACGCACGGAGAGACAGGACCACTAGGGGGTGCTACAGCTTGCACGGAGGTGTGAGCTCTGAGAAGGGCCAAGGCACAGAGTCTAAGCAGTGTTGTTGCAGTCCTTGGGCACACCAAAGGCGGCAAAACACAGTACCAAATCACAAAGCAGAAGGATAGTCAAGGAAGGCCGAGGTCTAGGCAAGCAGCAAGCAAGAGAGGCCAGGTCACGTTCCAGGGTTCAATTACCAGGGATCCAGGAGACAGACACTAGTGACACAGGCCACTGCTGGCACAAGGAACACAGGAGACACTGGTAGCAACTGGAAGCACAGGAGACTCAGGGATATCCACAGACAGACAGGAACACTGGAAGAGCACAGGGAAGTTGGCTGGGAACCAACAGAGTGGACAAGAGGTTAACACAGGAGCTGGACAGAGGAAATACTGAATTAGCGAAAAGGTGTACAGGAAATAGCTCAACAGAACTAGGGGCTCAGCACCAGTGGAGACACGTAGCCCGAACACTGAGTGCAGTGTCTGAGCTAGCAAAAAAGCCAGGGATGGTTAAAAAGCTATTTTCTGATTGGTCAGTGTATTGGACGGAATTGATAAAGCTTGAAAACAGAGGCACGCCCAGCGTCAGAACTGCCCGCATGCACTGGAGAGAGGCATCTGCGCTTTGGTGAGGAAGAGATAAGTGACAAATATCAGAATAAGGATTCAGGTCCACAGTGTCCATAATATGAAAAGTGAAGTTAGAACTGTCACTTATGAACTATGCACTGCATATGAAAAGCATCGCATAGCTGGGTATACCTGGCTGTATTTAAACATTACATGAAAACAAAGTATAATGAAAGACACAAATGTGTTCAAAAATCAAATAATGTAACAAAATATTATAGGATGGGTAAAAACCAGTGCTTTATCAAAACCAGCATAGCCAGTTAACTGTTGCTTAGTTAGGGTAGCTATTGCAAGGTGGTGGTGTAGTTGGCCCCAATTAAAGATATGTAAAGCTACGTACACACTTCCAATTATTATCGTCGGAAAACGAACGACGAACGTTCCTGCACGATATATATGAACGATCGTATAGCACCGATACTGCACATAGAGGTAACGACACGATCGTTCGTAGATATTGTACACACAATAGATACGATCGTTTAAGCGATTGAGGAACTATGTGCACGACAGGAAAGTGAACGGACGTTCGTTCATCACGCATGCTCTGAACATGGACGATCAACGAACGACCGTACACACGAACGATGTTCAACGATCGTCGTCCAATCCGATCCGCCGGTCCGGTCGTTCGTTTCCAGCGACTTTCCTCGTTCGTCGGCGTCGTTGGTTACTTTTTTACGAACGATTTTTTGCCCAATCGATCGTTCGTCGTTCGATTGGAACGATAAAAATTGGAAGTGTGTACGCACCTTTAAGCAAGAGAGATAACAAATAGTCTCTTGCCACTTGTCAACATCCATTTGTTGTATGTTCAAATCTTTCTCCCAAAGTAGCATGTAGCCAAGTTTACCTTGAGAACTGAAGAAGTTCTGGTAAAGTTGAGAAATTAGATCATGCGTTGATTCCATGTACTGTATGTGGGTCTAAAAAAGCATCCTTACTAATAATGAATATGTTCTTTGTTTAAAAATATACTTAAAGCACTAAAAGTTTTCCTAGCATCCAGGACATCATCTAAATTGATTAGAATATAAACATAATTTCAGAGCCTAAATTGTTTTTTATCTTTTCTTTTTGCTTAGAATTTTTTTTTTCTCCAGTTTACAAAAAAGGACACCGCTGGGTCGAAAAGGAGTTCTGCTGAGGCAGTCAAGGGGGAAGCCCCTTTCTCTGGACCGGCCAGGCCCTGCTGTGTGACCAAGAAATGAGGCCTCTTCCTTTTTGTACCTGGGTTGTCAGTAGGAGATGATTAGAGACAGTGTTATGCAAATGAAATGCAATCGGGCTTTTAATTATCTCATTCAGTGAAAACAACCTTGCAACTAAACCCCTTGTTACTGGTCTAATTGTTTGAATTGCACTTCAGTTTAGGCTGTAATATTACAGCAGGGACATTAGGACATTTGTCAATCTAATATCTAGGAATGCTTGCATTAGTTTAATAATCCTATTTCATAAAGCTAGATTTCTAAGTGTACACCTTCCGTATATCATGTATGTTTAATTGTATACATAAAGAAGTGCACACAATAGAGTTATAGTTATATGCCAGCAGGTAGTGCAACAAAAAATGGCCAAGGTCAGTTCATCTTATTGCCGACCTCAAACTTTCTATGTGCTAAAGTGTGAGCATATGTGTCAAAAGCATTAAAATATGGCTCCAATCAAGATCAGGGAGCTGAAAGGCAAAAAGGCATTGTCATGAAACCTGTACAATTTGGTATTTCAAGTTTTAATAAAAGCATAACATCTGTATGGTAAAGTTAATAGAGTGCCATGTTTCCCTGCTGTGAAAAGCCTTTTTAGTAAATGATTATATTGTTAGGGAAATCTAAGTGCATGGACTCCAAAAAGATGACCTGTTAATGAGGGCAATTACTATAGGAATGGATTGACACGGGGTGACGTGAAGTTGAGGATTCCGAGTTCTGAGTTTACCAAGGTCCAGGAAGAAGCAATGAGATAAGAGAACCTGGGAAAAAGTTAACTAGATCTAGGGGTTTTTATTTTAGTTCCTTCCCAGTAGGATTTAAGTTAAATGGATGGTTAAATTCTGTCTGCAGCTGGAGGGATACTAGTGGACAAGTGGGAACACCACAGCCTAGTGATGACCTGTCCATTGTAGGGAAAAACATTTAGAGAAATAAATGTACTATTTGGCCAATGTAGATGTGTGTTATGCATCTGCTCTTAGCATTGTGAGTATTGATAAAAACCTTACACATCCAAAATCAGCCATCTACCTTTCTCTTCTGAAAACGTCATGCACTTATTCCATTTACATTACAATTTATGGTAATTCATAATTAACTAATCCCTGTGTGCAATTATGCTTTACGTTAATACAGCTTTGGAAACTGTTTTTTTATTTATTACATTTTTAGACATCATTTTTTGTATTGAAATATTTTGTATGTGTTGTTTTACTGGGTATTTATTAGGACTTATATGACCGTAGTGATGGATAAAGTATTCTTTCTTTGACCAAGCATGGTTTAGCTATATAAAGCAAAATTTAGTAGTCTGTCACAATTTTAAAGGGAAAACATATTGATGTGAGTGTTCTGTTTGGATTTCTGGTCACTTTGATAGACATTTGGTCTTAAAACAACAAGACTGAATATGCGAACTGGTTGCAACTGTTGTTATACCTTTGTTGATGATAAGGTTGATAGGTTTTGGAAAGTGCTGTGTTAAAACCATAATTCCACTGACGTCAGGTGGCAGGCAAAAGACGGCTTTGGAAGAAGAGAGTGGATCAGCACCTTCCACTAACAAATTTAGTTTACATGTGGAAAAGAAAACAAAAAATGCTGGAAGCTATGAATAAGATCTTGTAATAGGAGACAGGAAGGGGTAGGGGGAAGAGGCCCTGCAGGAGAAGATTAAATAAAGAAAAGAGAAACAACAAAATAGCTTTTCATTTTAAAAGTTCTGTCTTCAATACATTTTACTTAAGGCAATTGCCATCACTAAATAATTACTGGTCTTGTCACCCTATTCACTTTATGTGCACATTGCTTCTTAAGGTTTACAAACCTTGGATTAATTAACTTCCACCTGTGGCTTTGTGCTGTGGAATGTATCTGCTGTGTGAGAGGTTCAGAAGTTGAGCACCTGCTAGGAGCAACATTAAAGCCAGTAAACATCAATTATCCGCCTTATGTTTGTCATTCTGTGGGCTGAGAATACTGAGAACGGTGCAGCTGACTGTTTTTGCGTGTTCACATTGAATGGCTGAGGCTAAATCGTGAGTAACGCTGGCAAGCATCAATTAAAGGCACAATTTCTATAGGATTAACATATCTTTGATACTTTTCAGGGCCATATGAAAAAAGCAGTTTGTATTTATTATCACATTAAAAAATGATTATTATCACAACTAAACATAGGGATGTAATACTAAATTATTACAATTTTTTAAGAAAATAAAGTGTCACTGTAACAAAAAACAAATTCTAAAACAAACAAAAAACAGTATGTGACAGATAGAATTAAAAAAAGAAAAATCAACTCCAGACAAATAGTTTTTATTCCTTTGGATAGTGTAAATCCTGTTATTTTTCTACTCGTCATTTTGGAAAATGTCCACTCATTTTTTGAAATTAGGAAATAATTTACCGAAAAACATTTGTCTACATAACATATAAAGTTAATTATACAATATAATGTGAATAAAAGAGGGCAGAAGTGAATTGCTCATTTTAAAGGGTTTAAACTGCTGATTTCAGAGGCTGATATAATGTCTAAAATAATCAGAGAATTATTGACTAATCAGATGATATACTGCTAAATTTTTACTCTTACTAAACCAGTTTCTGTGTATGCCACTTCCGGCTATGTCAGGATGAAACCTCTGTTACATGCATCTAATTAATGAAATTAAACTGTTTCAGGTTTTGAGGGCTTTTATGCTGCTGATTAGCTCAGAATGCCCTAAAGATCTATAATTATTTACCTTGCTGTGAAACCACACCCCACCCCCCTGCAATCTATCAATAGTGGTGCTTTGATAGTTCCAAGGGGAAAAGTACTTGGCAGAAGGTACTTATGGGAAAAGTACTTTCTGCAAAAATACTTAGTAATAAGTCATTTTTGACTTGGGAACAGCATGACTGTTAGCAAGTGAAAATCACAACAATTTTATGCAGTTTTTCACAGGCATTTTTCTCCTTTTTTGCTAATAAAATGCACCTGTCTCATAATATAACTGTTAACCAAGTGAAATCACAGCAATTTTCTTCCAGTTGTTTACAGGCGATTTCCCATTGTTGTGCAAACTTTTACCTGATTTCTTTTATTGTGAATATTTTCGCTCACCACCATCTCCCACAGCCACCAACAGCACAATTAGAGGTAAACTGTTTAGAAAAATAGATTCAGACTGCTTGATTCGTGTAGCCTCTTGGGGGGTCTTATATTTGTTCCCTATGTTTTAGATGAAAACTAGAAATAATGTAAGATTTATTACTTACTATGTATACCTATTACTGTCTTTCAGGCCACTGAGTGGCCTGAAAACAATGATCATACAATGAAACAATGAAAGACATGATGTGCTCTAGAATAAGTTTTACAATAATAGTGACTCCCCTGTCTGTTGCTAATGTTCCACTAGAAATTGTTATTGTGTTAAAAACATAAGGCAACCTGCAATTGATGCACTATTTTAGGTTAAGCAATTAGGAATTCTCTCTTTGGACTGTCCACTCTTGTGAAACCTAACCTTAACTACTTATACAAGGCATCTATTGCCTGACCATTGTAGATGAAAAGCAAGACTTAAGCCCAGTGCACCTTTTTTCTGGGATAAGTGTAATGCCAGTTACACAAGTTACTTTTTCATATCCAAGTTCAAGTCCATTGCAATGATCACTGATTCACACTACAGCTATAAACAAAGTATTGAAAAGCTGGTACAGAATGTTAAATATTTTCTGCCAATAAAGATATATATATATATATATATATATTTTTTTTTTTTTTTTTTTTTTTTTCTTTTTTTGCATAAAAGTAAAAAAAAAATATTGGTGCATTCATTAGACAAGCAATGTCGAATTTCTGCTTACCAGTCTTACCTGAGAGACATAAACAAACACTGAGTTGCTTTTTCACAAACATGATCCTGTTACAAGAAGATGTAGATTGTAAAATATTAACTAAAGAAGATCATCAGCGAATTTAAACATGTCCAGAATTGTTTTAATACCTATTCCTATTGTAATGTGAGAAGGAAAGAATGATCATTCCATTTATGTATGGATATAGTATTAAAGCAGCCATACAATTTTTTTGGCGGGCCAGTTGCCTAATATTTTATAGTCTGATATTGCAGCTTCAGGGCTCAGAGTTGAAACCTGAATATAAGCCTACTTCTTTTCCAGGTCCTGAAAAACCAGCAGAAGGCAAATTGTAATTAAGAAAAAAATAAAAAAGAAAGTTTTTTTATGGCAGTCGGAGTTGTCAGGTTATCTATTGATCCATATAAACTGTTACAAATGGATTTTTATGGATAAGCATCCTTGCGGGAAAAAGAAGTTAATTTGAGTTTTTATAACATATATACAAAACTAACTGTTTTGAAAACATCCAGAAAAATGGGTACAAATTCAGGTACACATGACACTGCAAAAAGAGAATGTTTTACTGTTGTACACATATATTAAAAAACATGACCCTGCAGTCATACGTGATCATGGGTAAGTCTACTATAGTGTGCTACAGAGAAAAGTAAAGGCTGCCATACAAGTGTTTTGAGTATTGTGCAGATTGCTAATTACTGTTGTCTGTAAAGTGTATTCAGAAAGGATTCACTGGAACTTTCTTACCAAAGTCTTACAAGCAAGTCAATTAACCAGTTGAACACAAGTTAAAAAGAACAAGTAGTTTGTTCAAGTATTTTCTATATCCATTATGGGGACAGTTCATTTTACTTTCATAGGCGCTGTGAGGTTAACAAGTGGTTTGGAGTGCATTATCCTAATATATATTTATTGTTCCATCACTTATTGTATTACTTGAATATGCTATGATCCTTTTTCCTTATGCAGTTGTGTTCAAAGCTTTAAGCTTTCTTTATTGAAAAATATGCTATGGGCCAGATTTTCTCAACCATCCTAACCCTGAGTAACCCTTGAAATAATTTTCAGGTCTCAGGGAATCCTTGCTAAGACAAAATATTATAGGGGCCAGTGAATATAAAATATATAATATATAATATAAGAGTAGAAACAATATTTTATTTTAAACTTAATTGTACCCTGTTACCTGTATTTCCAGGGAAACATTTTATTATTCTAATTAATATATGTGTAAAGATAAAGTCAGTTTATTATGAAATGTTAGCTTTCATCTCCTTAACCTTTAGGTTGATAAGTGAATAACCAAGGTGCCAATTGATCTGGATGGGAAGTGGAAAGCTAACATAATCCAATTAATCGCAAAATACTGGCTGTCTCTTTGTAACTGGTAAAGAAAGTCAAATACTCACATGCTCAGCTGTTAATTCTTTCACAATAAGCAGTACAGTTGCCACTAGTTAACTGCTGCCAGAAAAAACATCCGCTGGGTTCATTTTACCACCAAATATTTTTACACTTCTAAACCAATAAATATAAACTACCCAGGCTGGAAGTGGCATATAAATCCCTCTGATCTTTACATTACAACTGGGTTTAAAATTAACTATAAATTTCCCAGTGAGGCCAGACTAAATAATGTGAATATAAATAATGGCTGAGAGATGGAAAGTAACACACCTGTGTTGAACTACTATTGAGCAAAGGGAGCAACACCATGAACTTGGTTTGATGTATAGATAGTATAAGTTAAATATTAAGTATTGCTGAACATTAACAGGTCAAGAATTTACTCAAAGTAGTTTTAAAAGAAACTATTGTATTATCTGACTAAAACAGAAATTCAGTTGTGCTAACTGGAAAATATATTTTAATTAATTAAAGGGTCAGTGCATCCAAAAGTGATATTTTAGATTTGGGGGATGCTGTAGAGACAAATCACTTAATAGTTTGTATATATATCAGGTGAGTGTTGGTTAGAACTGCATTTAAGTTCCTGGGTCTGCGCTGTGAGTTCAACTCTACCTACATTTATTTTATAGTTTATTGAATAGAGAATGAAAAAGATACATGCTAAAATGATCAAGCACACCCAAAGATCCCAGGTTAACAGGAACAGAGTCAGGAATTACATTACAGTTATATCACATGAAGCCTATGGCTGATTCAGCTTGCTAGGATGTTCACTTTCTCGAGTGGATTATTTCCTTGCAAATAAAATGTTTATTTAGCTTGGTTAATGTGATAAAAATTCACTTTGGATATGAGTTTGTGAATGGGCACACCACCTGTCATCTTCCATGAGACACCTGACTGTTCAGCTACCTAAAGGGACCACTATGATCAAGTTCCTTCCGACTATAATTAACAGTTACATGTATTATTTATTAGGAAAGGGGAATTTATAGAAAAGTTGTTTGAGACCTCTTGTCCTCCCTTTTTTGCCTTCTCAGCGTGATTTTGGGTACTTTGGGCATTGAGAAGATAGACTATCATTGGAGAACTTGGTTGATCCAGCAAACTTATTTGCTATTACTTGGTAAATGTTTTCAATCCTAGTCCGGACCTATTCCAGGAATGATTGATCACCCAGGTTTTCTCATGTCAATATGAGAGAAATGTGTGGTTTGCCAATACTGACTTCACCTTTTGAAAAACAATAGTTCTCTTGCTCTCATACTGATGCCATTTGTTTAAGGTCTGGTTAGAGCCAGACAAAATGTATTGCCCAAACAGCCAATCATTGACTACTAAAACTCTTCTGCATCCAAAAATTTCAGAATTTGCAGATTCTGGCATTTCTCTGCAGTTCTTTATGCAGTCAGGCAACCAACACACCTGGAAGTGTGCCAGTTCCCGAAAAACTTTCAGCAAAATAATTTCTGGAGGATAGCATTGGCATGGGCTACGGGACAGATAAGTATTGTTTGCTTGCTTTGCGTGGTGCTTTAGATCTTTAAAATATTATCGAAATTTATTATTTTATACGAGTAAGGGACACATGGAAATTCTATATTCCTAGTATAGTTTGAAACAGTCTTACAGTGTTCCCCTGCGGTCTTATTATTGGTTATTCTTTCCTAATAATAAAAATTCCAGTGCATCAAGAAAAGACTTAAAAAAAAGTAAATATAATAAGTAAATATGATAAATTAAAGATCTTGTTATGAAACCATTAACAGCCTTTTTTAATTATATATTTTATATTTCAGTGTTGTTTAAGCCTTACATTTTTATTATACTTAGTATTTCATTTGGTAATATTGTACTGTTTTACCCAGATGTTTTATTACTCTGAGTGACATCAGAAACAATTTTAAACATGAATGAAAAAAATGTATTATGCTTTTTTATCTGTACATGAGAATAACTTTAAACATATGTTTAGCTTTACAAAACTCCCTTGCTGATTTTCTTTTAGCCTCCTGTAGCTGAGCTCCTTACTTCTGGGTGGTCAATGTGATTCTTCCCTCATTCTTGCTCCTTCCCATTCCCCAGGGTAAACAAATTGCAGTTGCACTATGTGTATATTAAAGATTATTAAGCAATAAGACCACAATTAATTATCACAAGGTAGCTTGAGAAAGAGTCTTTAATCAGATGAGCTATGAGGAGGACCTCATTCTTTACTCAGATTGTGTGTGGCAGAATCTGTTAATGATCGCTTATTTCAAAGTGAAACTGGAGACCTTTTTTAACAAACCGCTGAATTTGATGGAGTGAAGGCACATAGGAAGGTGAAGGATTACACTCACTTAATGCTGTGTTGCTATTTAGCCACATGTGTTCAAGTTCATTATTGGTTTTTATGAAGTCAAATCACTAACACAAATGTTATCATTTCCATGCTATTTGTTTTAAAACCGTTTTGCCATACAACTATTCAATGGGCAGGAAATCACAGAAATTATGATGGCTTGTTTTTTATTTCTTTTAGTTTATTGTATTCATTCAAATCTAAATCTAGGTTCACATTTGTGGTAAGGTTTCAGTGTGTTTACTGCTTCCTTAGGCTTTCTCTTGGGAAATGTTACATGGCAGCGTCTCCATTTGGCAGCTCTGTAGGGAAAGGGTAGACCTATGAGCGGTACTAGTACCATTCACTTCCACCAGTGGGTAAATCTGAAAATGCTGATACTTTTAGAACAGCAGTGTGGTACAACTTTTCAAGTGAATGGCAAGTTGCCAGGAACCCAACACTGCACAGTAGCCTTCCAGGTTAGTAACTTCCTTGTGGGTGCAGGAGTGCAGAGCGATGACATTACAGCATCGGGGGGGTCTTCAGAAATTTCCATACAGTCAAAGGGATCTGATCGCCTTTTTCAGGTTATGCAGTTGAAAACTTTGTTGCCTTGATATACAGTGACATTAAATATAGCTATCATTAGTATATATTAATTTTCATTTAAACATCTTTAAAATGCAAGCCTATTATTATGAAGTAGCATTGTCCTGTCAAACATACAGGATCTTTACAGCCAATGTATCATAATGAGGATCTGATACTCTATGGGCCAGATTTTTTAAAGCTCTCCAACACTGGAGAAGATAGACTACCCACATGCAACAAACCTGGGGTGGATCTAGTCCAAGACTGAAAGCATTTGGCAACTAATAGCAAATGTTTTTTAAGAAATGTTTGAAATCCATTTCGGGTTTGCTGGGTCACCTAGATTCTGTTATGATAGTCTATCTTCTGTAGACTTGGAGAACATTAATAAATAAAGCTCTATACTGCTAAATAATTGCACACAATTTTTTTTATAATCAATATAATTTTAACATGATTTTGTAACAACCTTTTTGATCATTTTAGTCTTTTTATAAATTCTAAACTGCTACTGTGTAAGGTTCTAATCATTCATTAAATATATTTATATAATTGGTCATGTATACAACAGAACTACCTTCCAAACCCCTCAGTTTAGACTTTTTTTACCTGGTATCCCCTTCTTTGATTTCCTTACTGTTGTTTTATGGAATTTGTCATTTTATGTATCTCAAACAAAATTATGTATTTAGCAACTGCCAACTAAAACTCTGCTTATTGTTAAAACAGAATCTGTTTTCCATAAATTAGCATTTCTTTTATGCAGTTAGGAACATCATAACAGCATATGGAAAAATCTGGCAAAATGTTGTTCATGTTTCTTGTATATAATTAATAAAAGCCAAAAAAATATTCTCTAAATATAAATCCGTCATTAATTCGAAAACCTGTCATTAATTCTAAAAGAAGTTTACTTGCTTTAAAGGAAGACATTTGTTTCACCAAATGTCTTCCTTTAAAACAAGTAAACTTTTTTTAAGCCATAGTAAAGAATTTTATGTCAATGGAGATGGATGAGAAAAGAATGAGACATGAAAAGAATACTGCTTCTGGTGCCTCTGATCACAGGGGGGACACTATTGATTAGAACGGGTTTTCCAAGTTGTTTGATTGTCTTCACCTCCCTAGAAATGGTCACTAGTGTTTTTGGAAACCTATAAATATAAGAGTTGTTACCCAATCAGTCTAGATAATTTATTTGCTTTTTAAATAGATTGTGTTTGGGCAGCACATTTCCCCTTAAATGTTAATTGAACTATCAGCGTTGTTTATTTTGTTACAGTCACGCTGTAATTACGGATGAAATTGTAGCTATTTGTACACTAAAGGATTTCCCTTACAGAAATGTCAGGCAGCTCTATAGAGCCAGTGCGTAAAAGGCAGAAATCATAAAAAAGCAGGTGTTGGTACTGAGAATGCAGAAAGTCTGCCATGTTCCATATAAAACAAGCCCTTTGAAAATGAAGCCTCTTCAAATATTAACTCAAAGTCACAGAGCATCTATGAATATAGAAAAAGTTACAGCCAAACTTAGCCCTGCTTAGTGGGCTGCAACAAATACAAAAATAGTGAAATTAGACTGCTAGAAGCTTAAAGATCAGGAAAGACAAATCAGTACTTGCCAGTTCTTTAGCTGGAATGGAAACTAGGAATTTGAAGCTTTACACAGCTGGTGAACGTTCCCCATCCAGGGATGGAAAGCAGCCAAGTCAGTAGAATCTTAGCAGCAGTGGTGATTCCTCTGTGAAGCTCAATGCCACCCGTAGTTCCAACAGCAAAGTAACAGGTTAGGCAACTGTAAAGACTTCTGCTGTACTATACTCATATACAAAGGCTTTCATATATATATATATATATATATATATATATATATATGTATTGGGGAAATATAAAACAGAAAGCCACAACTCTGATCATCTGGGCGAACTCAAGGCAAAAATAAAATACATATACAAAGGGAATTGTATGCTTGCCAATGACTTTGAAATTCTGTACTTGCTATTTGCACATTACAGCCAAGTGGATGGCACTGTTTTTACCTTTTACAATTTTAGTAGTAACATGTCTTTATTCCTAGCCTGGTGATTGGACAGTAGACAACAGCAGGCAGATAAGGTTATCACTCATTTTGCTGTCCCTTTTTTCCTAGAATTCACTTTTAATTGTGATAGTTGGAGGATTCAGTGGAAGACTGGAATACTCTGATTCCTACTGTATTAGGAAACGGAGGAAAACAAAAACTATATAAAGTATACTTAAACTTGATTGACCTAAGGTTAAATCAACAAGAAATATTCCAGGTACATCAAAACAAAATGTATGCAAAGGTTAAAGTAGAAAAGCCTGTCTCTATGTTTTCCTTGCATAAGCTACGGTCTCTCTGCAAGAGGTTTGTCACGCTCCCTGCTGTGTCAAAGCAAAACTCTCCAATCAGCAGGCAATGTATGCTTTGCTGCATAACTATAGGTCTGACTCAGCAAGGAGACTGTTGGACCTTTGCAGAGAGGCGTTTGCTTTCACACATGGGGCAAGGGTCTTTTTTTAACACGCTGGCTGGGTATAGGCTTTTCTGCTCAATATTTCATGTACCTGGAATACATTTACCTGATTTTAAACCAATGCTCAATTGAGTCTTTTAGATACCTGTAAAACGAATATTTTTTTTTATGTTTGGCTTGTTCCATAAGGCAAAATGTATCAGCTGCTCCAAATGAAACTGTCACTCTTTCTAACATTGCCTGAAATGTCATTCTGTATTCATGCCGCGCATTGCCTGATATACCTACACTGCTGTCCATTCCAGTAAGTGATTATAAACAGCAAGTGAGAAACCTACTGAGTAAACTAAGCAATTCCTACCATTTAAAACTATTGGCAATCAATGAAAGAAAATGTGTGTCTCCCAGCATTGATGATAGTTCTGGCTCAATTTGAATCTTTCTTGTCAAAAGTTTTGGATGCTCTTGCCAGCTTGGTGCTGCTTGTGCCAACACTGAAGACATTGAAATAATTCTTAAACTATATTGAAGAAACTGTGCCTACTGAAAACCTTTATACCCAAGATTTACAGCTTGGGAGAGCAGTATTTGGCAGAATCATGCAAAGTTATTATTGATAAATTTAGCACATATTTCTAGAATAGTACAAACTGAAGAAGCTACAAATATGAGAAGCACAAACAAACAGAAGAGTTTCAAATTAAAAAACAATTTTTAACAGTGCAGCATGATATATATATATATATATATATAATAGGAAAATTAACCTTCAAAATTAAAAACGAAACTGTGACCTGACAGGTCCTTTAATGCAGGCAATGTCCCATCTGCAATAAAATAACCCTACCTGCCTAATTGCAATTTTTTAATTGTACTCATCTGTCCTTGCTCAAGAGATGACTGTCTTGGAATTCTCCCTCATCCCAGCGAGGGCCATCCCATGCCTTTTTTTCTTTTTTCTGGCTACACCACCCGATCTTGCACTGCGCTGGTGCGAGATCGGGTGACGTAGCCTGCTGTAAAGGGAAAAAAAAGAGTGTCAATCTCACTGTGCATTCGGCACCTCTTTCCCCTCATTATAGGAAAATCCCCCTTCTGCCCATGCCCGATTTTGAGCATGCACAAAAGGAGCAGCCAGGATGCATGACGTAGGTATCCCCAGAGTCTCTGCACTACCTGCATTCTGTCAGCGATCAAGACAGAATGGGAGGGTGAAGATATTATTTATTTTATTTAAAAGGGTTGTACAAATGTTTTGTAACTTTACCATTATATTTAACTATATCCTTCGAAGCTGCCCACACTATTTAGCACAATGTAATGGTGTTCAATGTCTTTCACAATACCAGCAACCTGCCTGCCTAGAAATTCTTAGCTTTCCTACCTGGTATTTTTCATTGCCAATGGCCTCCCCATCCAATTAAATTACTGGGTAGTTTTTGCACATATATAACAATATAACAAAACCCTTTTAATGTTCCACACTGTTTGCAGTTTAGTATGCCCAAGCTTTGTACCATAGTCCTTACATTTAAAAAATGTGCTCTGATTACATTGGTATTCCTTGAAAACAAACAAAAATTACACTTCAGCAGCCTATGTGATTGGAAAAAAAATATACAGAACATTTGATAGTTTGTAACAGCATACTATTGCTACTATGATTATAGACAAGCATCTGTACTCAAGCAGCAGCAGCCATATAGAATAATTTAAGGCAAATTCAATTAACCACTTTTTTTTTCTTCCAACCCTCATTTTTGTTTCTAATAATGATATAACAACTTGTTTTTGCATATAGCCTTTGACTCTTTTCGGCCTAACCTACGTATCAGAGCCAGGCCAGCATTTGTGGAAACTTAATAAAGCTTTCAAGAAATCAACCAATATTTCCAAAATAGTCTACCAGTCCAACAGTATTAAAAAGGGAGGATGTCATCCTAATACTGGCGTGTCTTAAAAAATCCAACACTAGGGAGCTGTCAGTTGTAAATGTTCCACTGGTGTTTGAACTCATAGCTGAATTATATCATATGAGGATTTTTTAAAGGGCTTTTATTAGTGATAATCCATTTTAAGAAAATATAAAGGTCAAGTCTACATAAATATAAAGGTCAAGTCTGCTAGATTTTGGGAGGGAGAGAAGGGTGTGAGATTAACGTGAGAATATTAGCCACTATCATGCCTCCATTAAACTCACTAATTAGAGTAAATGCTTTGAAAGTCACTTTTAAGGAATTTCATCTGCTCTTTATAGTAACCTGCCCCCTGCTATAGCTCAGCATTATCTCAGTGAGTGTTTAAATATATTTTAGCATAGTCTGGAGCCTTTAACTAGTAACTTAGTAGAAGGACCAGAATTAGGTGTTATACATTACAGTCAGCCTCCCTATTCCATACATCAACTCCAAATGCCAATGTCCTTTAAACAAATCAGTCTTAAATTTTGTGGATATGTCTCATTGTAGTTTCACATGCCTCAAGACCTGGTGGCATTCACATGCCTCAGGATCATGTGATGACACAATTGTGAGCACTTTGGAGTGACTGCACATTTCCAGCTTTTTATTATCATTATTATTAAACAGGATTTATATAGTGCCAACATATCACGCAGTATTCGCAATAGAGCGTTTGCAATACACCTAACTTGTAGATGCCTACCTGGATATGCCTACATCCAGAATGTAAAAGGATTTCCTTGATGCTGTCATCTACTAAAGTTTAAATCCAAAAATTTGCGAGCTGGCAGCTTTTTATTGCAGAAGGGATTTGCTATACCCTTTCTGTTTGCAATCTTCTGATGAGTGTACACTGAGTGCTGGGATAAATAAATAAATCCAATGCACATGCAGTCCAACAATACCTAATAAACACTACTCTAATAAAAGTCACTCTCGCTCCTTAAGCAGTGTCAGGGAGTCGGGATGCTATTTGTATGTAGGATCACCAATCAGACTAATGCCTGTCTTTGGGCTGTTTTATCTGGTAATGTGCCTTAATCAATATTAAGGTGTTTTGAATATATCCCACATGCAACACATGCAATAGAGTGTGCTGGGACCAGGGGCACCATACTTGCTCTTTTCCTCCTCCAGAGCTGGCAGTGGAGTATGCTGGTAAGTATATTTACCTGTCTTGTTCCTTCCTTCCCCTCGCATTGCCTTCCATGCATTTCCTTACTCCCCACCACTGGAATTATGTCCTTGTGACCCAGGAGGTAGGGAACAGAAATTAAACATAAGGAGGACTCAAAAGATTGTGGAAAGAGGTGTAAGGTGAAAACAGGCACAAGGAGAGATGAAGACATTTATTGGCACTATCTGATGCCAGCTTGACAGGGTGAGAGACTTTGGGGACAATACCAGGAAGTGAGGTAGGGGGTACACTAACTAAGAACACTGCTGTAGTGCCTTTAGTTATTGGGATAATAACTGAGGGTATTATAACGTGGGCATAATAATGGAAAACACTTAACAGAGGGCCCTATAATAAGGCTCACTATAAGGGACACCAAATGAAGACATTCATTTATGCTATGCCCATTATTTGGACCCATAGTCTAATATGATCATGCCCACCTTTTTTGCTGTAAATTCCGCACATCTTCCTTTTTTATCAGTGCCCAGAACTTTTCTTTATTATTAAACTCATATAACACCAATATGATACGTAGCGCTGTACATTAAATAGTGGTTGCAATTGACAGACATGTACAGACAGTGGCACAGGAGGAAGAGAGGACCCTGCCAAACTTTAAACCTTTCTTCAGGCATTTAGCTGACATAGTAGTAAAAAAAGAAACCTGACTGCATTACAGTAATGAAAAAGATATTTCATCCTTCACTGAAGGTTGGATAGTGAGATCCCAAACTTAAATTCAAGGTGAGACATGAGCTCAAAGCTTGGGTCCATCCAGCTACAAGCAGCGGGTATCAGCACACAGCATGACTTCCATTCCACGCTATATCTTTAAAATTAGTTCCAGAAATGAAATACAAAGTCTTGTTCTGCAACTTTTCAATATGATAGGTATTAAAACAGTCAAAGCATAGGAGTTCTGTTAAACATCATGCATGGCAACATATCACCAAAATTCCATTTGGTGTTTGAGCTGAAACACTTCCTTGCTTTGCTTTGGTTTAAGTATATCAGCACCTGGATATGTTGGCAACAGACCTGAGGAGAAGTAACTGGAAAAAAGTAAAACAGGTGAATCCTAAATGACTAGTGAAAGAGTAGATAATTATAGTGGGAGTATTATTTTGTCATGTAATATGTTGATACTTTAGATTTTCTGTTTCATAATTATAGTTTTCATTAGCATGTTAAAGAGGACCAGAAACCAGCTCATGCATCCCCATCATGCCAATACACAGCAGCAGTGTATATATATATATATATATATATATATATATATATATATATATATAGTAAAGCTGGGTGATCATTTGCTAGCAAATATTAATAATCCTGGGCTAGAACCATTCGAGGTTTGCAGGATCACCCAGCTTCACTGGTGAAAGTGTGACAATGAAGTTAATATACGTAGCATTGTGCATTATGTTTTTTTTTTCCACAGCAAATTTTGGTATGATCAGCTGTTGTAAATCAATGAGGTGACATTAGGCATATTTAAATATCATTAAAATAACTTATTGCATGCCATCATTTTCAGTACTTCATTGCTGGATGCCTAAGACTTAATTTCACAAGCATTCCCTCTCTTCTCTCAGTTAGAGGGATATATTTGTGCATGTCTTTCATGCCAGGCATATAAATCTTTCCACCCAACGGACACTGCGAACCATCTGGTAAGAGATGTGCTTAAAATTTAGTATTATCCACTGCATATTCCCAAAGCCCTACCAAAATAATTTTTAAATCCCTCCAAAAGTTTAGGTTTCAAAAAGCAGATTGTTTACTACAAGCCTAACTGGAAATACATAGTAGTATAATATAAATATTTAACCAATAAAATCAAGGATACATTTGTGTTGTAGGAACTATATGTGTTATATCTACGCTGCATATCTTGGTGGCTGTGCTACAAGAGTAACACATAACTTAGTCTGGAAAAAAAAAAGCAGACTTGCACATTCTTAGATTATTTTTATTTTATTCACAAAAGCTAAAACAGAAATAATGATAACATATTGATAACATATTGATCCCTAAGGAATCATATATTATTGAATCGCCAATCTCTATTATACTTCCCTGGACTATATATGCTAAAGCCTGCATTTTACTGTATATTGTGCAGCCCACTGGTTTAGGAACAGAAGTTGCAGTGGTCTTGATTGAGATCTGGCTCTTTACTGTAAAGGCCCTTCTCATGAACACTGTCAGATCGCTCCCTGTTATATACAGAGCTGGAAGAGGGGGATTTACCATCGGTTTCTTCTTTCTGGTTCTGATGATGTCATCTGTCAGTAGCAGGGTAGGTGACTTTGATAGGAACGATTCTGACTTGAGGAACGAGTCTGACTTTAAACACCAGATTGGAAGAGGGAGCTTTGGTGTGAATAGGAGTTTTTATTGTAAACGGGTGAACTCTGATTTAAAATGCTCTTTATGAAAAGGAGATTGTCCCGAATGGTAAGGGTTTTGACAAAAAATGAGCACTGGGACCCATAGACCTATAGCTAAAAGACCATGGGCAGTAGTGCAGAGCTGTGGTGAAATACAGTCCAAAATCTCCATTGGGACGCATAAGCCTGCAGCTATGCCACTGGTGAAGCCCGTGGTATTTCATGGAGTTTCCTCTACTGAACACATTCTCGAGGTCTCTATTGGACGTTTGTATTACTCTGATTCTGTGCTTTTGAATTATCCTTAAAATGTGGCTTAATCCCTTAGGGTGGATTCAGACCTGCCTCTCCATGTTCCTATGGCCGCTGCCCTGCCAGCTGCTCAGTCACTTGCACCTGCAGATTTTACAGCTGGTGGCAGTGAGCGGTGCTACGGTAGTATTAGTATTGCTCATTGCCATTGAAAGAAGCTGTAGCGGCAGCGGTTCTTTGGTGTGAGGAAGCGGTAAACGCACTGCAATTCCACTCACCAGTGTAAGCAAAGCCCTAGGTATTAAAATGTTTTGAGTTTATTCTTTTCCATTGAACACCGTTTTTATTTCCATTCTGCACAAGTATCAACAACAGACATTTAAAAGCGTAAGTCATACAACTAAGATGCAATCATAATTATTTGAGAAACAACTTTATGGTCTAGTTTGCAAGGAAAGTTGTGAAACAGTGTGGTTACTGCTAAACAACCACATGTAACCACAGCTGACTTCTGTAGATAGCATCTGGGTAATGCAGAATCCATGGTGGGTGTTTAACAAATACTAACAACCCCTCATTAAAACTGCCTTTGAATGCCTATTAGTCTGAATGATCGTGGTTGGCAGGCTGTCAAACATACATTGCCAGGGATACATCCTTGTGAACTTGGACTAAAAACTGGTAGATTTATGTTTTTTTTCAAGCAAACTATTAGTTATCGGCCCTAAACCTAGGTAGGAATCATGCCAGCCCTCTTGACATGTCTTCATCCTAGTTATTTATATGCAGTCCTTTCTGCTCAGAACAGAAAAAGAAAACAATAAAAAAAGAACACATAGACCAATCCTCTATTGGGGTTGGCATGTATCATAAAAGAGATCCTGTCACTGTAGTTAGAAATGGCTGCTGGGCACATTTCAATACATGTTACAATGACTACACTAGATTCTTTAGCATTAGGAATATGTGTCCTGTAGAACAAGTTATATGCACCTTTCGTCCAACAGAAATCCAACATGTCTAGGAGTGTTGGATTATTGCAGATCCTGTCCGGCCTCAGTCCCTTCTCCATGAAATGTATGTAAGGTTTTAGATTTTCAGTACACTAAAGAAAAAGAATGCAATTAATGTCTAATTAGGATGTATGTGCCTAAATCCAGTGGCCTCATGTTTTTTTCCCTTGTGAATGTTAATCATTTGTGACAATGGCTGTTTATTTCTGGTGTCATGAGAGTAAGTAGAGTGCTGAAAACAACTAACATAGTAACCAGAACAAGAGTATAGCAATATAATTTTTTTTTTGTCTATTAACATAAATGCGGAGCAACACCCCAAACTAAAGATTTGCTGGGTTCACGTCAAACCCATGTCAGCCCAAACCCCAATCACATCCCTAGAGTAATATAACAATCAATGCAGTTCCTCACAAGAGGTCATTTTTTGGTTCCTTGAAGATAGAAATACCAAGCTGCTTATTTGGTACCCGTGTAGGTACGGGCCTATCCACAACCTACCTGAGGCAGCCAGGGCAGTTTCTAGGTGATTTTATTCCTCACTTGATTCAAAGTACTAAAACACAAGCTATAACACTTTGGGATTTGTACCAAGAGGTCTCTTTTCACTAAGTGTCAAGAAATTCAAACAAATATTTTAGGACATAAAACAAACTGTAATAAAGCCCAGCATTTTACAGACCACTTCATCAACTTTCTTCAGTCACCAGACAAGATGGGTGTATTACAAGACGGTTAGGCACTATTAAAGAACCGCTGTGTTATTTAATTTATTTAAGCCTGAGTTAAAAAAAAAAAGAACTAAAAACACCCTTCCAGGAATCATGTTAGCAAAGTCTTTATACAAGGTATGACTTTTTAATAGCTGTCCATTAAATTTGCAAGTCTCTTCTTCACATGCACTGTCCCTTAACAAAATTTGCAAGCTGCAAATAATAATATGCACTTCAAGAGGAATAGTACAGCTGTTAGATATCAACACCTTCCTTGGCATTGACTTGAAAGCTTTTTGCAAAATACCTACCATTCAAAGAATCATAAATTTAAGTCTGAAAGTCCTGTCCTGTTACAGATGATAATTAATAAATTTGCAGGCTGTGCCAAGTGTCTAATATCAAGTGAGTTTAAAGTTGTTCTCTGGAAGGACAGCAGAATCCCAGGCAGCTCGTTCACCAGCTCCATTCAATGAGCTGCACCTGGAAAAGCATAGCCCTGAACACTGACACTTTCAGTTCTAGCTCTCATCAAGTCATCTTCTATTTTTTCCCCAAATATGACCTTTTCAAAACTACTAAACCTATCACTATAAATCCTAATTTAATCAAGATATTCTTTGTAAATATGTACAAATAGAAATCTACACTTTTAACACTTTCACAGTCAGCTCCTACAGACTTTATTATCTACTTGTGTTTTCTATAAAACTTAGAGAATTCGCTTGCTGGACCAATAAGTAGTATTACTTTAATTATAGATTGCTATGCTTTATTGCTGGGTAGCACAATATAGCTTAATTCTACTTTCATGTTGTATTTTTATCTATAGCTCCACAGAAGCGAAGATTTCTGCATGAAAGCATTTCCATTAAAATAACCTATATAGATTTTAAATAATTTTCTTATTTTTTTTTTAAATAAAATACTATATTTAACTTTTTATTCTAACATCACCTGTTTGTTTGTTTGTTTTTTTTTTCTCTCCAGTCTCTTAACTAAAATGTTATATTCTTATCATTTGGAAACACAATTCTCTCCCTGTATTTTAAAAAGATATTTAGTGTTATAAATGTATTCCTGCCTTCCTATCCAGATCTTCTTTGGTTATTCAGTATGAACCCTTGTGTTTGGGGTTACTGTAAACACTTCCTAGGATCCCTTTTTTTATTAATACCATCAAATCTTAGATGCTGTAACTTGATTCAGTTTTCACAACTGTAGACTAAAATTGGGGATTGTGCAAGGTTACTATTAGTGGTTATCACTGTCTTCCATCCATGACAGTTCACCCACCCAGATTTTGTCTGTACTGGGCTACTGTTTTTCATTAGGTTATAATTTAACCCAACTGTGCCAAATACACAAGCATTAAAATGTGTGCCCTCAGCTGTCGAACAATTTAAGTTTAAGTAGGGGGAAAAAAGAAGAAAAACTGCATTTAATTGTAGCTCTAAATTTCCATTTTGATACATCAGAAGTAACACAGGTAGACTGGGAAAATAAAGTATACTTTACCATATAAAAAAATAATAATAAAGCATGCATTCTAACAGATGTTGACAACTTAACCACACCACATCGTTATACATGTTTGTCTACATAAACCTAGATAGCTATTTTCCTGAAATGATGGTATAATGATGGTATCCAAGGCCTAAATAAACTTTTTTCAAAGCATGTCCCACAGGAAATATGAAAAGCAAAACTAAAAAACATGACAATGTAATGATAGGGACGATGCCTCAGGAAGAAACCTATTGATACTGTTATATATATATATATATATATATATATATTGATATTGTCATTTCTTCCATGGTTGTTTTTCAAAAGCTGTCATAACTTGAATCATAAAATTAATCTTTGACCATTTTGATTGATTTAGATTGATTGTGTAACTCCCTCCCGTGCATAAACCCGAGAGTGCATTCAGACCCGCCAGCCACAGGGGAGGTTGAGATACCCGACACATTCCCGTTGGCATTTTATTTAGAAGATGGAAGCAGGTGAATATGTTTTATTGCAGAAATCACCTGTCCCTTTTAGCAATAAAGAGCTGCCTGATCATACATTTTCAATATCAATTTTCAACTAATGCCCATATGCAGTACATTTATAATAGAAAATAAACCGGAAACGAACCATCTAGACACATACCTTGCTACATACAGCATTTTCTGCAAAAAGAAATTGACTTGCAATATTTTGGTAAGGCAAAATTAGTTAAAGAGGTACAAAAAATGTTTTGGGCTGGGTGGGAAGAAGTTGTAGGTGGGTGAAGGCAGTCGTATTAAGTCGCAAATTTTTAGTAACCACCCAAAAACAGCCAGGTGGTTACTGAAAAGAGTCGGGTGGTGCACCTGGATAAAAGGGTCTGGGAAGAACAATGAGGTGAATTAGAAATAGAAACCATTAGGACAAATGTGTGATGCGTTACAAATCCGTTCTCTTATTCCAAGGAAAATATGTATTTTATGATTTAAACAGCTTCATTGGTATCCATAAATTCTGTTTAGAGGTTTATGAAAAAAGACAAATTTTTAGATAACATGCCAATCATTAAAAGGTATAAATATAGCAGTTTCAGTATTTATGGACAATGTAATACAAGTTGATTCCACGGGGTTATGTGTGGAGCATCTTGTATGTAACCTCACAAACAAGTACAAACGTCATAATTTTCACAAAACATTTTAAAAACATGAGCTAAAGTGTTAAATTAAAAGCAGTTGCTTTAATAGCACATACATAAATTTTACACCCACTGGGGAAAGAATAATCTTCCAGGTGCTCTTTATCTCTGCATTTTTCTGCATTGTTTTATCTGCTGCTAAATTTTTCTTTTCCTCCAGGGTTATTACCCAACACATGCTGGAAACACATGGCAAGCATGACTTCTTCACATTTAATATTGCTGTTTTGAAACTTGCATTACAGATCTGTTGTTAACAAAATTGTATTTTCTGTTCACCACAGTTGTTCTTTCTCTCTTAGCAAAGCCAAAACTTTAGTTGTAAGGATTTAGGATCCCGTCTAATTTTTGTTGTCAGTGTCCTAGCTAGCAAGAGTTATGCCTTATTTAGGTTTTGGTGGCATTGTGTTTAGTGCAGAAAGTGATGGGAAATCTAATACATCTGAGTTGTCAGATGTGAGAGGCTCCTGTCTAGCCATTCTGGTATAAAGCCCATATCAGCGGAAGGCTGCAGTTATGGGTATCCATCTTGAATTTAGTCCCATCTCCACACAAGATCTCTGAAGCTCAGTCAGAGTGACCATCGGGTTTTTAGTCCTGATTGTGCCAGGCTTCTTCTATTTAAGACTTATGGAGGCCACTGTGTTCCCTAGATGCTTTGCAACAATCTTGTCTCTGAGCACTGTCTGCATGCAAAGACCTTTAGAGGTTTAAACCTTACGTTTTGCTATCACATACTAATTTCAGCGTGTAAGTTTCAAGTTCTCTGCAGTTGTTGTGGCCATTACAAGGAAGTCTTTCTCTATATTTATATTTAATTTAGACAATTGCAACAAAGCAGGTGTAAACAACCATCAGATTAATTCACATCTAGAGAATATAGGTCACAAGTGTATCTAGGGATCATGATTGAGGTCATTCATTTATACAGAAGGATACCTGTAGCATGATACCATCAATAGTTTGTGCAATACTACCTTTAACACATGTGCTTTTTAAGGTTGGCTTCTAGGTCATTGTGAGCCTTCACAAAAATAAAAATGTGGGTGTGGGTGTTTAACCAACATTACAGTCCCAAGAGCTACCACAGCCCAAGCATCCAAAGTAGTATTTGAATGCAATTTGAATCCTTAATGAATAATGTGCATGGCTGCTTTTTAATATAATTTTTAAATTAAATATTACTGATAATCCTTTCTATAGCTCCTTTATTGATTACTGCCATATATGATCCAGTTCTGGTGTAGGGGCCCCCTTTTACCTCCCACAGGAAGGAACTGCAACAAGAATGTGTTTGTACAACTTGAGTCTTAAAAGATCTGTTCATCGGTAGCCATAGCCACTAATGACAATTGAAAATATGCTATTACATCCATTATAAACATTGTTAAATGATTTTCTAAACCTTTAAATGGTAGAAATATATTTAAAACAACAATATTAAATGTAGGCCATCCAAAAGTGATATTATAGTATAGCGATATTATAATATAGTGGTTGAGTTGAGTTTGGCTCTTTGCACAGTTAGCAATGCTCTTTTATATTTCATAGCTTTTTTTTCTCTACAAGGTAGTTATAGGTATTCCCTCTAACTTTGAATGTTGCAGAGCTGAAGTCTAGGCCTGCTGCCATCTAATCTTTCTCCAGCCTTTTGCTGTGTCTAGTGCTGAAAGTGGAACTAAAGCTATGTACACACGTCCAACAGTTCTCGCCCGATAATCAGCTCAGGGGCGATATGGGGCGAGACACTGGCGTGTGCACACAGCACCCGTTGTCCATCGTCTAAACGGGGGTCCTGGCGGATCTACGAACAATGGAGGACTAAGGATCCTAATGCAAGGGAAGGGGGAGAGCGAGCAGCAGGGTGCCGCTCATTCGTTCTCCCCCTCCCCTCTGTATAGAGCAGAACGGTGCTGTATGTACAGCACTCGTTCATGCATCCTGCAGTGCTAGTCTTAACCTGTCAGAATCACTGATTAACTAATGCAAAAGTCTGCATGTGTTGTTGGGATACCAGGAACATCCTGGCTTCCTCTACAGCTGCTGGAACTGAATGAACTCCTGCATGACTGTGCGGGAAGTACATCATCAGTGTCTGGCAAATCAAGATGGTCAAAGATCTGAACAAGGAAAAGAAGAAAGAAGATGGCCCCTGCAATGAATCGGGGTCAGGTGATCAAACACAGTAGTTGGTTCTGCAATAAAGGACCCTGCTACTGGACAGCCAATGGGAACTGTCCACTGCACTCAGGCAGCAATATAAGGTTTTTTTTCTCTTAAGTATCAAAAAGATTTTTAGATTTTATGGCAGCACTTATCAAAGTATCATGGACATCCAGCTGTGGGGGACTTTGGTTTGACTCATATAGAAAAGCCAGTGGCATATAGTTTTTTTTAATGACATGTATTTATAGCCTTTGATTCATAGATTAGAGAAGGTTACCAAAAAGCCCCCCAAAACATTTGTTTGTTTGTTTTTTCGAGAGGTGCACTAACACCAAAGAAAAGCATTATCACCGATGAATGGATGTAAAAAGTAGGTGCACTAATAAAGTAATTGCCAATAACAACTGTTTGACTTTTAGTGCTTGATTTCTCTTCTTAGGCTAAATCCTTGCAGCATAAATGTTGAGTTGTTAGAGATTTTATTTTCCTTCTCATTATATTTTTAGCAAAACTCTAAGATGCCACTGCCAGTGTCATTTTCACATACTATGGAGGCACCACTGCTGTCCAGCTGAAAACCTAAAGCATATAAACGGGAGGAGTTGTACTTTTGTTTAAATATTAGTTGTCCTACTGTGTCTAGTAAACGCTGTGGCTTAATTTTGATATTTTGCTAATGCACTGTAATTTAGATGTGAATAAAAACAACGCCTATGTGAAATTAAGCCACTGTGACTAATGAATGTTATATAGGCTGCACAATGGTGAGATGTGTCCAGCTAAAATAGCAACCTTTGTACTCTTCAGGACTCTTATCAGTGTTCTGTATAAAGTGACAAAACCTATAATATCTGGAGATGTGTGGGTATAGGGGAGGGTGGGAACACTTGCTATGCAGTATGGAGGAGCCTAGGGAACATTGTGAGAATTAAAAATGGTACAAAACATTTTTTATGAACCAATAAATATTGGCAAGGGGATGCAGGTTAAAATGTCCACACAAATCAGTTTGCTAACCTGTACTACTTTATATCTTTCACTCTATCGTAAAGGTAAACTTGCCACTACCTACAATGAAAATTTTACTGTAGCACAATATGGTAACTATTTGAAAAGTAATGTGATAGGTTATTAAGCTGGGTATGGCATGTATTATTTATAATGTTTAAATAACACCGGGGAACGCATTTTTTGTTGAGTTAGATCTTACACTTGTTTTTTACTAATTTTTGGGTGGTGAATCCAGAAATGACCCCAATTTTACATACAATGAAAAAATAATGAAATAATAATTTGAATGTACTGTTTATTTTAATTTCTTTTGTCCATACAAGGTAAAAATTTACGCTTATAGCTTTTCCTGGAGTGTTCAGTGTTAGGATAATCCCGCCGGATTATCCAACAATAGTCAACCATCATATGTACATTCCATCTACCCTGATACCCTCCTTCCATGACCCTCAAATCTTGATGGAATCGTTCACCTCCCTCATCACTGACTGCACCAAGGTTTTCCGGGAAGTTAGAAAGATGGCTATGCAGGAAATGCACCTTGATGCTCATACTGCAACCAAACATTTTGTAGCTCTCCAAGAAATTCTGGACAATTTCTGTGTAATTATTTGCTTGTGTGTTTCCAAGAAAGTCCTTGACAATGGCTTTGATTGATAACCAAACATTCATCAGACCCAGTTTCACATGCAGAGGCAGGAATATATTATTCTTTCTATCAACAAGTGGCTCATGTAGAATGTTTGGATCACCTGGTTTTAGGGAAGATCTTGGAGGCCAATTCCTTTCCACCCAATACCTCTCACGAGCTCTGCTGTCCCACATGCACAGATAACAGGGATACTTGGTGGTGTATCTGTGTTGCTGACCAAGAAGGAATTGACCATTTTAGGGTCAACACAGATGACCCAATTGTGTTGGTGATATTGCAACAACTCAATGACTCTCTTTATGTCTGCATATTCTTCACAAGGAGAAACTGAATGGCCAGTTGGGATTGACCCAAATATATTGCCATTGTGAAGGAGAACACACTTCAATCCCTGCTTTGAGCTATCGATTAATAGTCACCATTCAGTTGAGTTATAGATTGTAATTCCCAATTCCTCCATTAAACCAGGTATGTTATGGCAATATACAAAGCCACTGTCAGTTCTAAAGTACTGCAGAAATGTAATTTCTCTGGTTGGAAAGTACGATACCTTTGTTCCTTTTTCAAGTAAGTTTTTCTCATGCAGTCTTGATGCTATGAGTTCTGAAGCCTTTTTCGATAGTCCCAAATCACGTGCCAAATCACTCAATTCATGCTGATCAAATCCCTTACAAACAGAATCCTCTTCAAATTCAAACTCTTCATCATTGCTGTCACCTAGTTCATCACCATAATCATGTTCTTCAAGAGAGGGTAGTGTAACGAAAACCGGCACTGGGATTTCATCTGAATGAGCCACTGGGCGTATCGATAGTAGACTAGGATACTCTATGTTACATTTATTTTTCGTGTTATATCCTTGAGTTTTATTACTTTTTTTTCACTATTCAAAAGTAACAATCACTGAAATGATCTCCTGGCTCTCTCCAAACCATAGGTTTACCAAATGGCATTTTATCACGTGTTCCCTTTGTCCACATCCATAAACCCTCGACACCCAAGACTTATCTTGATCACTAAGTTTACCTTTGAATTATGCCAAATAGGCTTGATCTACAAATGTGCTGATGTTCGCTCTTTGACTGGGAATGGTGATACGGCCACAGATATAACAAAATTAATCAGGGTTGTTTAGGCACTTACAACAAGAAACAGCAGAGTCAGACATGGTCTAAAGAAAGGAAATACGTGTCTACGTAGAAAAATACATTTTGCTTATTCTCTACGTAGAGCACTGCACAACCTCTGACCACACTGTCTTGCGTGAAAATGATTAGCCTATACAATTCCACGCTACAGTAATGGCATTAATATAAGCGGTAAAGAAAAAACCTGAAGTGATAGGAGAAAACTAAGTGCACTTTCATAATCAACATACCTATTTTAGTGTAAATAAGCTTAAAACTTTAAGTCAACAAAAAATGTCTTCAAAATTGTTCCCCAGTGTAACATATTTTCCAAGTATGGATTATTATTTAATTGTTATTGGACACTATTGGATAACTTTACTGAACTAGCTGGGCTTTCCATATACAACACAGCTGCTACTGTTTAGTGTACCTCCTTATGCCCAGAATAAAATCAATACTAGTGCAGTGTTCAACAAAGAGTATAAAGTTAAAGGCACAACTTAGCCTTAGTTACTTAGAATCTAAAAACACTTTAAATGAAGGTAAATTTTTGATAAAAAATACGAAGTACATATATCCTGATATTCTTGAAAATTGCTCTGACTTCACTTTGTTTAAAGACAAACAAAATGCTAAATAATTAGACTGAAATGCATGTAAGCAGATATTTTACTGAACTTATTAAAGTGTAATTTTACCTCATCTGTCCACATTATGATTAATATCATTATTAAATTAAAAGTTGCTTAAGTTCTAGAGCTTATTTCATGACGTACCTAAATTTTAATTTTGAGTCATAGTAAACAGAGCACGTTTAATTGCTTTGTAATAACAATGCACTACATGCAAGATTCTACTATACCTAGACTTGTTGTCTGCAGGATAATATAACTTTTGTTTATCTTCAAACAGACAGGAAGGCTGTAGTGCTTCTCAGCTACATATTTAATTTTCATTTTAATTAACTTATAAATGACAATCAGAAAGACAAACTGAACAGAATTTAATTAGAGGCAAGATTTAAAGCATGTTTTAACTCTAATTATTTTTAACAGCTGTCATCATTTAGTAGACTATGGTAGGATATGCCCAAGGTACACATAGGTATTTCGGTTTATCTTAGTTTTTTTCCTTTCTTTTCATTAATTTATTTTAATTTTGGTGCAAAGTGTAAGAATCCTTATAATATGAGCTGAAGAAGTCTTAGATGTTATGGGGTAGCATATAATGTTTTAAGCCAGGGTCCCGACTAATTGTCACACTTTTTATTACCAGCTCCTTACAGGTGAATGTTATAATCTCCACTCTTGAATATTGTAATGAGACTATTATAAGTACACACCTGCAGTTATTGTCACTCTGAACGATTTTTTATAATTGTTTTAGATGACCCTTTAAAAATGATGGCTAATGGACAGACTGCTGTCATCTCTTTGGAGAGCAGCCTGTTCTACGGAGAGGTGTCTTGGTGTGTTATACAAAGTATAACAATAGTGGTCAGATCACTAACAGTAAGGCTACATACACACGTCAGATGATCTGGTGTGTGTACAGAACTCGCCGGTCGTCGTTCATGGATCCGTCCTGGCTGATCCATGAACAATCGTAATGAAAATGAGGGGTAGAACGTGCAGCAGGGTGCGGCTATCGTTCTCCCCCCTTCTCCATTGGGCAGAACGGCATTGTATGTACAGCGCTCATTCATGCATCGTTCTTTTGTCATTGGTAAGGATTGCGCTGCATTTAAAACCTTTTGCGCATGACAGGAACTATTGCCCCTTGGAAATTTGGAAAAAAAAACATGTAACTATGACAAGAATCTGACCACTTACTGGACATTTCAATTCCTGCCCCATGTTCTTACTGGCCCATGCCCCCACTTGTTTTGCAGGCCGACAGCAAATGCTTGAACTTGTAAGCAAATATTAGGACTTCAGGTAGATCAACTTTATTGTCTGTGAATCTATAAAGTTATTAAACAGAAGTGCCAAATGGAGTAGAGCCATTACAGCACAGGCATACAAACAAAGCAGCTGATTGTAATATGTGCAGAGTGGAAGTGGTGTCACTTGTTAGTATTATTTAGTGCTGTGCTGTGTATTTGAGCTTCTACTATTACCCTGCAATCAGAAAAATAAGAAGCTGATCAGTGAGCCTCAAATCTAAACAAATGATACAGGGGAATAGTACTGAGCATCCTTGAATGACAGCTGTCAGTGCGCCTGGAGCTGCTGATGGGTAACCAAGCAGCATTCTCAAGCTTGTTTAATATAACAATATCATCATCAGATGATCAGATCATTTGATCTAAAATTTTATGGCAAGATGGTTGGTGATATTAACAGTAAGAGACAGGGTTTATTTAACAGATACTTTTACTTTAGGTTCTCTATATATCTCCACACATAACTTCCCCATGGGACAAGTCAACCTTCATGGGGACCTTACTTTGAACTAAGTGGGCCTGATATATTAAAGCTCACCAAGGCTAGAGAGGATACACTTTCATTAGTGAAACCTTGAATGGATCTGGTACAGGATTTAAAACATTTACTAACAAATAGCAAATGACGTTGAAGAAATTAATTCCAGGTTTGCTGGATCACCCAGTTTCACTGATGAAAGTGTATCTTTTCTAGCCTTCTAGAAAGAGCTTTCATAAATCAGGCACACTCTTTCATAAATCAGTCACATCTATCTCTGAGTGACAAGAGTGCACTTTTTTACCATATTAACCATAAAGATTCAGATTCTTAAAAATACATTTTCTTGGATTTTCCTATCCTTTACAATTTCTTTTTAAAATCAACCTCACTGAAGTTGATTTTGTACCAAACATACTTTGTATGGGGTGGGATAGATATCATAATGAATATGTTGCAATATTCTATAAAGGGTTGCACCTTTTAAAAGCATCTACTAACACTTTGAAATATGGGTGTGATCTCTACAATTGTATGGGCAGCACGGTGGCACAGCACTGCGTAATATGATGGCGCTATATAAATAGTGTTTATTAATAATAATAATAATAATAATAATAATAATAATATTATGCTAGAAATTTCCTGGTAATTGTGCCTGTTATATTAAACAGAATTTCCTATGCAGTACTGTTTCCTATGCACTACCGCTGTACTTCTACTTATCATAGCTTAAGCTAAAGATTTCAGTTTTGATAGCATCAGAATTGAATAACAACTGACCAGGTCAGTATTCACTAAAAACTAAACATGAAAAGATTTAATCAGCATCAATGTGTTAGCTAAAATAATTGTCTATTGGAATGCCACTACTAGTGACAATAAATTATCTTTTACCAAATACTACACCTAATAGGAAACACAGCTGTTAGAAAATTTGTGGTTATTATCAAACCCTGGTATCAGATAACATTGGATCATATTTTATTGAATTCCCCTGCCATTTAGTGGTGTTAAATAAAAAACACCCAGACTAGTAGTTCTGGTTTCACTACGTATTGGAGTAACTTCTTTAATTTGCCTGATGAGTCAAGTTTTCCCATTTACACCCTTAAATGTATTCCAGCTAAAACTTGCCTCATGTGCATGACTCTATAGTAATTGCATTATTTGTCAAAAGAATTTAAAAAAGTAAAGTGTTTTTTGTGGCTTTTTTAATATGAACCCTTCAGGAACATCAGCAGGACCTGGGATTTTCTATAGCCTCTTGGTTTGCTCTATGCTGTCTGCACAGCCTCAAAGTTCTCCAAATCCCCCATTTTAGTATAGCATTATTAATGCCTACGTTTGCATAATAGACAGAATATCAACTCAAAAAAAGTCACTCTTGACTTGTGACTTTTTTTCCTCCTCATTTGTACGTTGATCAGCATTTAGTAAAAAAGTGGAAAGTGATAGAAAAAGAGTTAAAAGAACTAGTGGGAAAGAAAATTGGGATGGGGAAGGAAGGGGGTGGTATAGAACTGCCCTGTTATGCTCTGCCAAAGATTGAAAGTGGTTTGTACAGAGAATCTCTTCACTTATACTGGCAAAATTCCTTCATCACGTTTTTATACCAGTTGTTTTTAAAAGAATATTAAGATATGTTATTTCAATACATTACTAGTTAAAATCCCAGAAGCTGAATGACTCAAAAGTTCCATTCCAATTGACAGCCTACTAATAAAGTGAATTATGACATACAAACTTAAATAAGGGAACTTTGATCATCCATACACATGGATGATCTTGGCAGAACAATTGAGAACAGCAAATGAATTACCATCAGCTTATGCTTTATTCAACTTTTACAAAAACAATAGTACTTGCAGTACTTCTTGGAGGTCCTGTAGGAGATGCACAAAGACTTAAGCTGCGTACACACCTGCAATTTTTCTCGTTGGAAAGGATCTTTCACGATCCTTTCCAACGAGAAAAGACTGCACGATGCATGAACGATGCTGTACATACAGCACCGTTCATGCTCTATGGAGAGGGGAGGGGGAGAGCGACGGAGCGGCACCCTGCTACGCGCTCTCCCCTTCCCTTTCATTAGGATCGGTCGTCGTCCATCGTCCATGGATCCGCCAGGACGGTCGTCGGACGATGGACGACGACCGACTGTACACACGGCAGATTTTCGCCCGATAATTGGCCGATACCGATTATCGGGCGAGAAAAATTTGCCGTGTGTACGCAGCTTTAGGCTATGTGCACACGTGCAATAATTATCGTTGGAAACGAACGACTAACGACCGATCGTCCAATAATTGTTAACAAAGAAAGTGAACAACGACTTGCCAACGACGCTGATGAACCAGTAATGTCGCTGGAAATGAACGATCGTCCCGGCGAATCGGATTGGGCGACGATCTATTGTGTGTACGGTCATTCAGTGATCGTGGATTGTATTGTGATACACTTTCTCCTGTACATGTCACTTCCTGCATCATTCAAACGACCGTATTGAGTGTGTGTACATTATTGGTGGATTATATTTGGACGACCGTAGCGTTATAACATGTACAGAATCGTGCAAAATATGATTGTTCAAAATAATCGTGAATATTCGTTGATCGGTCCATAATAGTTCGTTTTCTAACGACAAATATTGCACGTATGTTCCTAGGCTTAAATGATGTCACGCTTTGGAAAATTTGTGATCAGGCAGGTGTTTACTGCAGAAAGGGCCAGGCCATTTCCTTCTTGCAATGATTGTTCTTATCTGCTTGATTGCAGCTCAGCTGTGAAGTTTTACTGAGCTGCATGTTTGTGGCCAGGGATACCCAGTAATACTTGCTTTTTTGCACATGCCGAGTATAAGGTATATTATCCCTGCCTGGTCAATAAAAATGGCTAAAGATTGTCTACAGAAGGAGAATAAGTAAGAAGATATCTGCGACCTGCGATGTGAGTATAACAGGTTTACTTCCACTTTAGACCCAGTGAATTTGTGGTACTGTGATTTGCAAATTTTGGCTTTTCAAAGCACAGTCAAAGGCTGGTTCCAGCCTTTCATTGCTCACACCTAACTGATGATGCTTAAGCATGATGAAGAAGCCATTTATTAATGAGGTCCTATTACCTTGACAGGGCCTGTATAAAGTATAATACCCATTCACTATATATTCCTCTCTTCTCTATATATTCCACTATATATATATATTCACTATATATTCCTCTCTTCTCTTCTCTCTTCTTACCTCCACTCCTTGTCCTTTGCATTATCATCAAAATACTCATCAGGGCCAATGTTATATTGCAGAGGCAGTGCATTTTCGAGGGAGACCATTGGTGCCTGGAACAGCATTCTTTACCCCTCCCCCAGTTTTGCCATTTGTATTCTCCCAGCAGTCTCCAGGTGCCTAATTCGTATGGCTAGCATTAGCTGATGCCCATGCTTCTTCCTCCATTCAGTAAACAGAGACCAACCAATCAGTAACCTTAGTAGTGAGTGTGAGTTGTGGGTGGTATGTTTGACAGTTTTTTGGTTGGAGAGGGGGCAGTTGAGAAAATCCTGGCTTCATGTTGTGCCTTGCTGCCCTGAACCCCAACACACAGAACAAGACCCTATCACGTCTTTCCTAAAAATGGTATTAGTATTAAGGAGATGATTACTTTTTTATATTTAAAAGTTACATTATTTCACAACATAAACCATTAATCTACATCTACACTTATCATTATTGCAACTTTACCATCTAGATATCTGAAATTCACAGGAGAAGTAATGACTTTTCATAATGTTGCATTTTAAAATCAAGAACTCCAGCAAACATGGACAGTCATCTGTTTATCCCTTTAAATACTGATGGATCTTAGTAATCTATCTGTTATATGGATCCAGTCAGTTGTTGTTTACCTGGATATAATGAGCCATAGAACTAGTATATGTTTGTCAGTAATTAGTAGGATAAAGTGAAAGCCTCCAGAGGAAGTTCCCATTACTGGATTCTCAAATCAAATAATATATAGGCAACTGTCCATAGTTTTTTTTTAGTGGATAATATTTTAGTACATTTTTACAAAGTTTTCAATACCCTGGAAGTTATGTTCAGTCAAGGAGACTGCTTTAAAATATTTTTGTTTGCCTTTATAAACTATACATCTATGCATATGGTGCCTGGTATGGAAACTGGCAGTATGTACTGTCCATATTTAGTGCCAGGAAATCTTAAAAGTCCCACAATTTTTTATATAATATATCTGATTAGACCAGCGTTTCTTAACAGTTTCTCAATGTAGGGGAATTATTCTTACCAATGACCATCAAAAATAATAATAATAAAAGTGCGTAAATACTTGCATTAGAGGACCTCTAAAAACTGACATAGATCCAGAGGGTTGCAGAGCTTGGCTTGTTTGCTGCTTTATCCCAACTGATATAGCAGTACATCCAGGATCATGTGGTCTATATGCACAATATTGGTAATATCTGCACCATTCATTACGAATCTTAGAAACATTTAATTAGAACTTTATATGTTTAGTACAGCAGTTAGTTTTTGTGGTACTATACGGTTCTGTTTTATTGGTCTTGTACAACTAATGTGTCATTGGTTTTTATTATATCATTTACAGCTAGTATGAAGAATATCTCTCAGTTATACTGTAATGAGTAGAATCAGTTTGTTCAGATTTTAATGATTTTTTCATGCCTGTAAATAAAAGAAAGCATGTGTATAGTTGAACTATGGTTTTCTGTTACACTCTGTTAATGAGAGCTGAAGTAGTAGCATATTTAAAGTGTATTTAAACCGAAAAATACCAGGCCAAGTATTGTTGCCCTTTGGACAGGGTAGTGTTAGATGGACAAGTAGAAATGTAACTAGAAGTTACAAAATAGTTTTTTTTCCTTTTGGAATAAAGGTTTAAATAAAAGATGGCCCAGTCAGTGTTAAATATTTAGACTGCCACAGACTTACTGGCAGGATCAGCATTAGGGGTAATAAGAGACTAAATCATATATAATTTCTATGTTTGCCTATTGGTTTGTGCTATTTGAAATGTTGGCAGCCATGAGAAGATTGCTAGACATGTACTTTAAATGAGAATTTGCTTGTCAAATGAAGAAGCAAACCTAGTGTCATCAGATCATTCATTTCCTATTGATAAAATCCATTATGTATGGCCATTTTAACATGATTCATTTTATATTCCAAGAAATATGTTACCTAAGATACAAAAATTTAGTAGTCTGTTATAACCTTATCTTACAGTTTGCAGCTTGAACTGGATCTAGCATTTAGACAGGTGTTGGCATATTTCCTTCATTTAATTAAAATGAAGACTTTAAAGTACAAAATCATGCAAATGAAGATTTGGCTATTTTTAC